>NC_091803.1:43180654-43489821 GCF_041296235.1 Equus asinus
GGTTTTTCTTCTTTAAAATGGGGCCTGGGGTTCACTAGTTTGGATCCTGGGCACAGACCTACACACTGCTCATCAAGCCATGCTGTGGTGGTGTCCCACATAGAAGAACTATAAGGACATATAGTATATACAACTACGTACTGGGGCTTTGGGGAGAAAAAAAAAGAGAAAGATTGGCAACAGATGTTAGCTCAGGGCCAATCTTCCTCACCAAAATAAAAAACCAACAAAAAAAGTGAGATAATAGTCAAAAAATCTTACCGTGACACACAGTAAGAACTCAGTTTATTTTAGCCTCTGTTTTACTTATTCCTCCCTGCTCTGACGTTCTCATTCAGGAGCAGACAGCAATTCTGCCACTAGTTTCCTGGAGATTCAACAGTAATCACCCAAGATGAGTAATTGTCTTGTTGGGTCAGGCTGTTCTGAAAGAGGGATAGAGGGCTGCTTCATTTACAGGGCCAACTGGGTACCACTGTGGATCTTAGGACACACAGACATTCAGGGGCCAGGCTGCATATGCCTAAATTACTCAACAGCCCTTTCAAAAGGCATCACAAAACACCCAGCAAACTCCCATAGTTCAAACATAGCGTATGCACCTAAATTCGAATTCCTGCACTCTTTCAAGTTGGCATCGTCTTGTGTATAATTTAGGGATTATAGATTTCAAAAGCATAGGAGAACATTCTATTATCCACCTTGTTACAAGGCAACATTTGCTTGTCGGGCCCAGGCCCTACAAGGTAGACTTTCTTCTGTCCCTTCAGGCTATATACTGAGGTTTGAGGATATAATTTGTCTATTAAAAAAAGCAAAAAGTGAAAAAACAAACAACTTATCTAATGCATCCTGAAGTATGGTAGTCAAGCATCAAGGCCTTCAACCCCCTTGTACTATATCTTTTTCCCAACACTATCTCATGAAATCTTTGATTCAAGGTTTTTTGTAATGGTAATTCGCCAGGTAAAAGCATTCTCCTCCCCGGCCTGGTTCCATAAAATCCACCTACTATTCTCCATTCCACAGAACCCAGGTATACAACACATGTCCCAAATGCCACTGGGTTTCACTGAATCAAAGAGGGGGTAATATAACTCTCCAGGGAAGATGGGAGGGGGAAATGCCAGTTGACTGTCCCAGGTGGGTGTCTCATACTCTGCCTTGCTGGGATATCTTCCACGAAGGAAATGCTCACCCTTCCTTTTTATGAACCGTCAACTGCAGCAACATGGATGTCTGTAACTGGATTTCATTATGGAAATGATGCTAAAGAGGGCCACGGGCTCCAAAACCCATTAAACTGCTTTCTATTGCTTTACATATTCTTCTATGATAAAAATAGCCTGATATTTGAATTTAAGAAGCCTCTGCCTAAAGGGTAACAGATGGATATTAAGAAGATTATAATAAAGAGAGGGATTATCAAAAAATAAAATGGGGGTTGAGGTAGGATCGTCCTCACACTTAAGGCAAATCAGTTTTGGGGGTGACATGCTTTCCAGAATGTGACATTCCCTTCTTTGGCAGTAAAACCTCTCAGCACCTTGGTCACACCAAAGGGATTTGCAGCTGAGTGTTGTTGGGTTTTATTTCACAGCAGTCTTTCTCCGGCTGCCCAGGGGGTATGTTTGCAGCTTCCCTCTTTGCAAACACAATTTGTTTTCCAAAGTCCACTCACCACAGCTCTCAACGCAAAAGATCTTCTCCTCTCTCCTTGTGTCTGTTTTCCTCCTATGCCTCCTCTCCACAGAAAGCCAGGCATCACCACCAAGGATGCAACATGCCTGCTGAACATTTGCATTTCTGCCACCGTCAATACTCTAAGGTTTGGGCAACAAGCAATCTTGATTCAAAATATTGCAATCAACTTTTGCTTTTGATTCCTTCTTAATAATTTGGAATTGCTCCTCCAAAGCTCCGTTCCACTAGCTTTTCTTTTCTAAACAGCCATATTGAAACCTATATTTTCCCACACCATACCAAATGCCAACAATCAACCACGTCTCCCACCATGTTGCCACTTGGACTGCTTGTCCATCAACTGTCCCCTCCCAAGACCTTGAAAATCCTTTATCCTGTCCCCCTGACACTCTCAACTCCTACAATTTGTTTAGGTCATTTAGAAATTCAATTCCCACAGCCAGCCCAGTGGCACAGTGGTTAAGTTTGGGTGCTCTGCTTTGGCACCCCAGGGTTCACCAGTTCACATTCTGGGCGCGGACCCACACACTGCTCATCAGGCCGCGCTGTGGCAGCATCCCACATAGAAGAACTAGAAGGACTTACTCAGGATGTACAACTATGTGCTGGGGCTTTGGGGAGGAAAAAAGTCTAAAGGAAGGAAAAAAAGAAATTCAATTCCAGAGAATCATTAATTTTTTCCAGATCATCAAAACAGAAGTGTTGAGAATTCTTATCTAAGCACAAATTATAATTCCTGCTCACAGTATCCTCAACCCATTACAGGCATAATTATAGTATTATAAGATCCATTGCCCATCTCTATTTGTTGAATACTTTGTCTTTTCCTGTCTAGAGATATTTGTTTATATCTCATTTCTTCCAGTTAAAGTACTTCCTCAACCAACTTCTCCACACAGGTGTTCCATTGCTCTTGAATGAGAGCTGCATTTTGGCTAGATGTAAAATACTTTAATCATTGTCTTTTTTGTCTTCACAGGCTATTAAGCGTGGTAGATGAGATATTGGAAACCTGTTTAACTCTCTCTTATGTTTGTAGTCTGTTCTTTTCATCAAAAAGTGTACAAAAAAAATTATTTTTATCTTTGAGATTTGGATATTTCACTGGGATTGACCAGAAGTCTGTAAATCTGTGTGTCTTCTCTGAGAAGATGTGAGTTGTTTTGATCTGATAATTCATATTTTTCTGTCGTTCCATTAGTTTTCTTCTTTTATTTCTGTGATTAGTTTCTCCTCAGTCTGAGTCTTTTCATCCTTGAAGAATTCCAAATGTTCGCAGTTGAAGGCTTTTGAATCTGTTTCCAAGCCTCTTAATTTTATATTGGAGCTTTATAGCTAGCGAGATACATGCAATTATTATGAGTATAAAGTTTAAGTCAAGAAACAGAATATTCCCATAAGCTGTCATTATTATCTCTATCAATCACTGACTCCCATCCCCTCTCCGTCCACCAGCACAATGAGAACCACTATTTTGACTTCTAACAGCATAGGTTAGTTTTCTCTGTTTTTGTACTTTGTGTAAATAGTACAGTATGTACTATTTTGTGTCTGGCTTCTTTCATTCACATTGCTGTGTATAGTTGCTGATCATTTTTCTCATTACCGTGTTTTATTCCATTGCATGACTGTGCCACAACTTATTTACTCATTCTACTGTTGACGGCCATGTGAGTAGTTCCTAATTTTCTCCCAGAGTCTCAAAGATATTGCTCCATTTTCTTCTGGCCTTCATTGAGGTGGATGATAAGTTTGGTCTCAGTCTGTATAGTATTGTTACTAGTCCATCGCGCTCTTTTCTCTGTGGAATTTAAAACTTTTCTTGGAATATCTGCTGTTTTAATTTTTCCCTGTGGTGTAATTTGGTATGGGTTTATCTTTGTTTATCCTTCTCACTGCTCAGACATTTTCACCAGTAACAATGGATATTATTGACACCGTCTACTCTTCCATACAGGTAGCCACATTCCATAATTACCTCATTTACTTCTCACAACATTCCTGCAAAGAATGGACCATTTTATACAACTTACAGTGAGCGAACTCTGGCTCAAAATATGAAACACCTTTGCCTAAATTGGGAAGAATCCCAATTCTAATAACTAACATATCCTAATCATGATTTGACCCATTCTAAAGAGCATACATTCTCACAGGATACCTGATTCTCTGTGTTAATTTTGCATTCTGATAGTGTAGTAGAGAACTAAAGATGTACCACCAACATAAACAAAAAATATAAATAAAACCAAGAGTTTCATAACCAAATGTTTTTAGGAAAACTAGGCTAAATAAAGTTTACTTATTTTGTTTTAACTACAAGACTTAAAGCCTTTAATATGCTTCCGAGCTCTAAAGACCCCCAAGGGAAAGATGTGAGGGATAAATAGCGTATGGCATTTCCTAAATATAGAACCCTCTTTAAGATTATGATCTGTTTATTTTTACCTAACATTTTAAGATGAAAACTTACAAACAAATGGAAAAGTTGAAACTATTGTACAGTGAATGTACTTACCGCCTAGATTCTACAATTAAGACTTTGGTCTATTTGTTTCATCATCAATTTGTCTATCTATCTATCTCTTATCTATTCATCTGTATATCCCTTTATCCATTCATCCATCTATCTGTCTTCTATCTATTCATCTATTTGTCCCTTTATTCATTCATTGATCCGTCTTATATTTAGAGACATTTCAAAGTAAATTGCATCAATCAGTACTCTTCAAACATAAACACTTTAGCCTGTATATTATTAACTGGACAATCACATTTTACAATTCTTTTTTTTATTGAGGTAAAAGTCACATAAAGCAAAATGCACGCATTTTAAGGATTGTTAAAGAATTATTAAATTTAAATTTAATTAAAATTTTAAATCAAATGAAACACACTAGAATTTTTAAAATTTTAGATTAAATGAAACTTTTAAATTTAAATTTTTAAAATTTTAAAGAATTTTGACAAATGCACAGATCTATATGTCCCAAGTAGTCACCCTTAAAAGTTTCCAAATGGCCTTTCCCAGTGTATCCCTGATCTAACCCATCCACTCACCCAGAGGAAAGCACTTTTCTGATTTTTTCACCACCACCCCAGCAACAATCACCATTTACATTTTTTCTCACCACAGGTTAGTTTTGCCTATTCAAAAACTAAACTGCTCCTTCACTCGTCATGCTGTCTTGAGATTCATTCATGCTGTTGCACGTATCTGTAGTTAGTACAGAACCTTTTTTTCTGTAGCATCTTGCTGAAGCAGTATGCTATGGAACACACTTTAGGAGATGCTCTGCTACAGATTTGGGGAAGAGAAGAGAACTGATCTCAAGAAAGTAAGGGGTCTTCTCTCCAGTACAAAGACATGATACGCCATTTTTAAGCTTGGATTTTTTTATATATATCTTGCCGCCATTAAAATGCACAAGGTGTGCAACATTTGATAACTGGAATGGGCAAGAGAGAAATGTCTGTGATTTTAACTTATGATCTTGATTTATTTTTGATGCAGGTCACTGTAATAACTTTTCTATAACAACTCCAAATTAATGTGTTGCTTTTCTCGACATATACACCCAAAAACTTGCCTATATCTCAAGGTTGTAAGAGAATACAAGTTTGACTTAAATCTAGTAAAAATGGCACCCAAACGCAACTTGGGTTTTAAATTAGGGGGACCTGGAAAACCTTTTATCTATATCTACCCGGGTGACCTGCCATCCCGGTTTGCCTGGGACTATCCTGGTTTGAAGACTAAATTCCTGTCTGCCCCAGGAAACCCCTCAGACCCAGAAAACCAGACATCTGTTTGCTCCAAATCTTCCCAGGGGTCAGAAATAGCTTCCTAGAAGACACCATTATATATTTCAATCACTCTTGAAAGTTGGCCCACCACCTTCTCAAAGGACGATCAGAAAACCTCTTAAATCTGTTCCCTCCTTTTCTACTGGAAGCAGGCATCACACAAGAAATGCTTCACCTCACTTGCCCTTAATCTACCCTTAATTGGGGGGGTGGGGGGGGGGCATATGGTGCAATGGTTACCAGCCAGGACGTTGGAATAAAAGTTCTGAGTTTGAATCTCAGATCTGCTCCTTACTAGCTCCATGACCTTGAGGAAGTCACTTTATCCCTTTAAGCTACTACGTATCTTGCAAGTGATCGTGTGGATGAAATGAGATCATGTGTGTCACGTGCTTAGCAGGGTGATGGGCATATTGCTAGCGTCCTGTCAAGAATAACTCTTTTGATGGTATAATATGCAAGCCCTACAAGAGAAGCTTAAAGACCAGGCTGGGAACCGTTTCCCCAGGGACCCTCCGCATGCACCTGACTTGCGGTTTGATTTACTAAGGAAATTATTTCCTGCGAATGAAAAGCAGAAGAAATAGCTAAACAGCAGGCATTCCCCCTCGCTCTAAGGGTTAAGTAGAGCCAACTGCTTTTACATTGGAATGTTTTTGTCACCCCTTTTGAATGTGAAACCTTTTCATCTGCGCTAAAGCTTCAGAAGTCAGATTTCACTGAACTCACTTTGAGACTCTGTTAGCGATGGGACTTTAATTACCTATCTCAGACACGTGGACAGCTCTTGTCTTTTAAAAAAGAAAGAACTCACTCTTTTTTTCACCCTCGTTCATTCCTTTTTTTTTTTTCAGATTGAAATCTTTTGTTCCTGGCACTTTCCATATGCCATCCTTTAATATTTAATCAGCCCCCACCTCATCAGAAGACTGCTGGCCTCATTAGATAATTAATGGTTGCCGGCATCGCATTTGCTTCAATTAATACATCTGCAGCCAGCAATTAGCGCCTGAGTTTATTAGTTGCAGCGGCTTCATTTATTGGGGAAGCGATTCTGCCTTTGATTGAAGCCGCTGGGATCGGCATATGTGGATGGCTTGCCCCCTGTTCCGCGGGATTCTTTTGTTTACATTTTTGCTACAGTTTTGCAACACTGCGCATCCTGGCCTTGCCATGAACAGTTGGTGGGGAAGATTTCCCTTTTATAATTTAGAAGATAATTGGGTAATTCTGTGCAGGAGAGAGTGGCTGCAAAGTGATTCTCCAACTTTGGGTGGGGCCAGGAACGGGGAGGGAATCTGTTGGCTAATTTGTTCTTTTGGAAATGTCTATTAAAATAAAACAAAGCTGAGGGATATTCATTCAGGAGGAGTACATGCTGGAAACGTGATCCAATAGCTGCCTCCAGGGAGGTCATGCAGCTTCGAGCTGGGAAGTTGGAGGGAGACAGGTTCTTAAGCCATCTTTCGTCTCTAAACTTGACTTCCGCCATTTGACCCCAGTCCCACCTCAATTTTTGTTACTAAGTGGAATCATGTAGTTTTCACCTGCCTTTCAGGTGTGCTTTCCTAGTGACCCTGATCACTGCTGGTTTCTTCCTGGTGATAAAATCTTGGCATAGCACCAAGATTATTTCTCTAGTTAAGTCCCTCTTCCTTCCTGATGCCAGAAATAGGGAGAGATGATCTTTAAGAACACAATAATGAGGTGATATCTGAATGAAATGAAGGCGATGTTTTGTAGGTACATCAGAATAAGAAGGAGACAAAGAAAATAAAACTATGAATGGGCGGAAAAGGGAAGGAAAAGCAGAAAAAACAAGAAGTAACAAGGGTTTCAAATTTGTCTTTTTTCTTTTAGGCCAAAATTGCTGAACCAAGACCAATCTAAATACATACGCCTTAAACGGAGGGAAGTAATGATGATGACCATGATGGAGATAACAAACCTTTTCCAAGCGCCAGGCATCCTGCTAAATACATTGTGTGTTTTCTCATTTAATGCTGAGGCATCGCTACAAACTTTCTTGGCATTTTAAGGATTAGAAAAAGAATTTCCATAGATTTTAAACATGTTTTCCCAAGATCGCACAACTCATAGCATCTGTGCTACCATTCCCTGAGCTCCTGTCACACATTGGTTAATCTGCATGCACAAGTTTATTTCCTTCTCTTAAAAACAGTTTGAAGCTCATTGAGTTTAAGTCACTGACCCATGATCACATAGTAAGTAAGGAGGCTGCTTAATTCCCAAGCCTCTTTCAACCCCTACAAAGACTGATACCCTCTGGGGCCCCAAGTGAGGTACAGGTTGAAAGAATAGTGTACAATGACTCAGCCTACTCAAAATTGTGTGCTAAATTTTGGAATGCTCTATCATGATACTGAAATCCTTTGGATGAGTCAAGGAAGGTCATACATGCTTCTTCAGGCCTAAATGATAAGACTGACATGTTGATTTACTTATTAATTATTTTTTTTAGGGTGAGTTGCGTTCTCAACCTCAAGTAGGATGCTGTAAGAGAGAACCCACACCACCTGTAAAAATACGCACCCTTACAGTACAGTGTTTCTCAAACTGTAATGCACACACAAATTATATAGAGAGCTTGTTATCATGTGGATTCTGATTAGGAAGGGTGGGAGGAACCTGAGATTCTGAATTTCTAAAAAGATTCTCGGTAATATCAATGCTGGTAAAGCAGTGGTTCTCAAACTAGGATTCACCTTAGAGTCACCTGGGGTACTTGTGATTCTAATACTAATTTCTAGGCACCATCCCAATCCATTAAACTAGCATCTCTGGGTGCGCTCAGGATTCAGTACATTTTAAAAGCATCCCCAAGTGATTTTAACATACGTTCAGAACCACTCAGTTAAAAAGAAAAATTTCAGTAGGACAAGTTAGCCAAGTGTCATATACTGATACAAACCAAGAGAGCAAAAGGAGGCAGATGTAAGACATTCCCATTTACAAGACAAGAATGAAGAGCACCCTGGATTATAAACCATCTGATTTTCCCACTGTTCCTTAGTAAGGCACGCAATACTATATGGAGAAACATGGCTTGCCCTCTTCGCGCCATAACAAGTTTTCAGGGTGAACATGGACAAGCTGTTAAAGTTCCATGGTCTCGGTGTTCTCATCTGTAAAATGGAGCTGCTGCTGGAGGAGGTCATTGAGAGGATGTGACTGCCGGTTGACCCGTGAGCTGGACTGGGGCCATCAGAGACTCTCGCCCCCCTACCCCCTGCCCCATCCTGGGAATGTACCTTCTGTCCACCATTCCCATCAGGGGAGCTGTTCCAAGGACGTGGTCTTGAGAGAGGAAGACGTTGAGCCCATCTGGACAGTACATGTGACCGAACCCTATCAAGTCCTCTATATAAACTTTGAAGATTCTGGCGGGTGAGTGCAGAGATCTACTCACCTTGTGGGCACACAAGACAAGCCTGGTAAGTAACTTCTCTTGTTTATTAAACCTGCCACCTACCAATCTACAGTGTTCCGCCTCTTTCCTTGGTCTCTCCTTGCCCTCAGTTTGCAAACCAACAATTGGCAAGCCAGTCAGGAGACTGGAGAAACGGGTCTTGACAAAGAGGCATCCTTGGGGGAAGTCCTGAGTCATCCGTCAACCTCTATGTGGGGAAGTGTGGCCCGTGTGTCAGATGGTTGTGCACCACCACGTAAGTACCGGAAGGCCCCCAAACTCTGGTTGGTTTGATGCGCTTGTTTGAGGAACCGTGTGCTGCCATGGAGAAGGGAAAAGCATGGCTGCCACAGGGGGCTAGCATCTCCCGTGGGCAGTTCAGTTGGCCACTGATGTCCAACAAGAGGCTGAAGATCGAGTTACAAAGTTGGAAGAGGAACTGAGATTAGAGAAGGATGTGAGGTGTCTGCTACTCTGCTAGTTCAGGGTTGGCAGAGGAGGTGGGAGAACGGAATAATAACTTCGAGACTTCAGTATGCAGTTTTGCACAGCGAGGAGGGTAAATAGGTGGGCAAAATAGTGGATTTTGGTGGTGATATAAAATTATATTTTTGAATGCATTTATTTAAATGAAAACTGTGAAACAGCTTAAGGACCTGCTTATGCACTCTCTGAACTATAACTTAAGTGATAAATATAAGTAATAAAGTTATGAAGATGGAGTGTGAATATCTGATTGTAGTTGGAAGAACCTCATTCTAATCCAGCATCAGACTGATCCAACCAGGCCCTTCATACTTGGCTTCACCCTCTGTTGAACTGTTGAACACACATGCCCACACTGGCTTTCATCAGATTTGCATCTTTGGTAAGAAGATCAGGTGCTTTCATTATTTTAGGACTGGCCAAGGGGGCCTGGAAGGACTCAAATTTAAATCTAAGAGGTGACTTCGGACAGAACTCTCCATGGTGCTATGCCAGTTGTCCTCAGCTCTGAACAAGTCATCAAGTCAGAGGGACAACTTCCTCTCTACATTGAGCAGTGGTTAAACTTGCAGATCCTTTCCAGCACAAAAATTTGATGTTTCATCCTTAGAATTAGAATTTATCCTTAGAATTAGCAAGTTCACTTTCAGGAATTTGCCCTAAGGAAATAACCACATGCAAACCCTGGCTACAGGGTGCACATTGCCCATAAAATTATTCTTATAATTTTAATGATTTATTAAGTTGGAATAAAAGCAAATGTGTTATTAGGTTGAATCATATGAAACTGTCATGCTTGTAGGTCAAAACAGGTGAATACTAGCAATCAGCTGTCTAACAATAGCAGAGCTGTTAAGCAGATTTGGGCATATTCTATGAAATAATACACTTTGCAGCCATCTGCAATAAAGCTGCAGAATAGTATTTAACAACAGGGGTATTATTCAAAATATAGTCTTTTGAACAAAACAGGACAAAAGAATGAGGTTGGCAAACAGTATAAATAGTGCTATTTGTTTAGAACATATTTACGCATAGAGAAAAGGATATAACAGTTAATATTAAAGTCTTGTATGTTTTCTCATTTTCTTCATTGGCTTTGACTGCTTCTAGTTTACTGAGTAGGATTTTTTTTAAGTTGATTTTAAATTAACGTTTAAATGGTCATTGCATTGAGTTCTTAGCCCATCCTCTCTCTCTCTTTTTCTCTCACATCTGAGCATTAAGTACTTTGCTTGCTTCTATCATTTTCCTTCACTCTGTGAAGTTTATCATTCATGTTTCCTTTGTTAAATAGCCTTAGAATACTTCTCAAAGCATAACTCCAGGCAGCCATTTACAATCAATCCAAATTGTCATACAAGGTGATACTGATTTTCCTTCCCTGCTCTAGACCCCATCCGTTAGATATTTACCCCTCGCCTCCACACAGATGGCTCTATATCTTTCTCAGTCCTTCATTCTCTCCTCTGAGCCTCCCTCAGATTTGTACAGCTGCTAATTGAATTTCTCTGTCTCAGCTACTCCTGGTAATTCAGGGTCACCAGTAGTGTAACCCACACATCCTGGTTTGTTGGAAATTTCCTGGATTTAAAATGGAAAGTCCTATGTCCCAGGAAGTCCCTCAGTCCCAGGAAAACTGGGAGATTTGGTGGTTCTAGTACTGGTTTGAGTTAAGAGGGGTCACTGTGGACAAGAGCATGAGTGATCTACCCAAGCTGCTGGTTAATAGGGAGGTCAGATAGCTGGGTCAAAGCCAAAGGGATGACCTCCAGCTTACAGTCTGTGGAAGGTCTTTCAGAAAATTGGGAATGTGTAAGTAGCATCCAAGGGCCTCCAGGAATGCAGGGATAAGGATCTAAGGCAGTTCAGGCTCTGAGATCTGCCAAAGAGCGTCTGCTGATTTCACTGGAAGAACTTGGGCCACCCCACTCCAAGCTGAGAGTTCCTCTAGCCTCTGGCCAAGTTATTTGGAACATTTTAGCAGGTCAACTCCAAATGGTCTCAGGCTTGCAAATGTGATGTGAGACTGAACTGCTAGACTCTGGGATGGGTCTTCTTAGCGCTCGTTCTTTGCAGGTTGGTTTTAGCCCTCAGCCAATATCAAGCCGTTCTCTTCCTCTGTGAATTCAGGGCACCTTATCTTCCAGAGCACAAAGTGAGTACCAAAGTGAATGATGATCATGTTCTAACTTAATGATACTTCCTTCGTATTCCATATGCAAAAAGTGGAAACTCTCTGATTTCTTCTTCTGAGAGGCCATTAATAGAAATCTTTAAAAAGACGGTTTCTTAGCACTGGAAATATTAAGCTGTTATTATGGCAAATGAGCTTATTTTTACTTTCAAATGAAAATATAAATAAGTAATAAGTAAATATTAGCAATTTCGGTTCCATAATGAATAAGGACAGAATTGGGAGCTGAAAGAGTGTGTGCCCATTAGAGAGGCCGGGAAATTAACATTTGTTGACATTTTACTGCTTTTAGCTTTAATGTAAACTCAAGGCAATTAAGTTACGTTCAACACATTTCCCTTGTAAATATTTTCCATTTCTCGATATAGTAACCAAGATGTCTTACAATGGTGCTATATTAGCAGGCCCCAAACTGGGGGGAGGACTTACCTGTCATCTGCCAGTGTAAAAATAGCCCAAATGCTTGAATAATTCAGTGTTTCTCTTCTATTTCATATCCACGTCATGACTATGCCATTCACCATTCAGGGTGCCTTCTGTTTTCTGTTGTTATTTTTTTTTTTTTTCCGCAGTCAATCTCTAGGTAAATCTATAAATCCTCACTGAGAAGAACATGAATTATCCGATGCTTGAATGAAATGAAGACAAAAACAAGCTTGAATATTTAAACTTGCAGCAAGTATCTCCAATGATAGATCCTTTCAGACTCCAACTCATTTTTTTCTTTGATATCTACTACTGCTATAAAGTCCAAGTTTATCATATAACATTACAATTTATGGTGTAACCAGCTTGTGTACTGACTATAAACCCTTCATCAATGCCACTGTAAAGGGTTTATAGTCCATAAATAGAAGAGCAAGACTGTCTTGCCTCCTTATTTTGCCCACGACACCGCACTTCAGACATGTCAGCCCAGTTATTTGTTTTACATGCTGGGTGAGTTACGGGAAAATAAGTGGATGCATTGTTTTGCCTCTCCAAAATCCAGAGACAATTCAAGGTCACAGGGGAGATTAACAGTGTGGTGTTGGCTGGAAAGATGCAAAAGCATACGTCTGTTCTTACCACATCATTCATCTATGGGTGGGAAACAAAGAAAATAAATCTCAAAATTCAAGTAATTAGGAACATGTTCTTTCTTTTGAAACTAATCAACCATGTAATAATGTCGCATCTTAAATTAATGGAGATGTATAATCCTACAGTATTTACTGTTGTTCAATTCCATTTTTCATGTGCTCTTTGCTCTGTATCAACTCTCTTTTTGGAACGAGTGTTAGATTTTAGTCCATGAAAGAAATGGGTTCAAATTCTAGCCCCAGTCCTGATTAACTGTGTGGTCTCTAATTCTGGTCAATGCTTTCCTCATCTATAAAGTAGAGGTGATAATGCCAATATAATTTTAATTTCCTCAGTCCTCATATCATTCTACCAGTACTAATAGTGCTGATGGCAGTGATAATAATAGTGATGATGATGATGGTGGTTATATGATGATGGTAATGATATTGATAATGATGACAACAATAATGCTAATGGTGGTGATCATGATGGTGATGATGGCAGTAAGGATACTGATGATGGTGATGATGGTAATGATGAAGAGGTCATGATGATAATGGGGATTATTATGGTGAAACGAAAGCTTATTTAGTGATTTTATAGCCAGGCACAGTTTTAAGTGCATTATGCATATTGTCTCAATCAAAAGAACCCCACTTTACATACGAGAATAATGATACTTGGAGTGGTTAAATGGCTTGTTCATAGTCACATGACTGGTATAGTAAGCTAGGATTTGAAGCCAGTGCTCAGTCTTAATCATATCATTTTATCACCTTCCTTTAGTGGGCAGTTCAAAGGAATGGTAATGATTCAGATTTTGTTTGCTCTTTCACTATCTGCATAATGAAGTTTTCAAAGCTGCACCCCGCCCCCCCGCAATCTTCTTAAGATAATTCTAGAAGTCCCAGAACAGGGTATGTCTTCTCATCTGTAACTGTTTCGCCTTGCTGCCTACAAAGCCACTGACCATGTTGCCTCATGCCTAGAGTTGGAGGCCATAATGATGTTGTTTTCTCTGACGTAAGAACCCTAGTGCTCTTGAGGCCGCAGATCCCTGAGGTTGCAAAGGGTGGCTGCTCTTCTGTCAGTACCAAAGCCATGATGTGGTCCTGACAAACGTTAAGAGGAATACCTATTTGGTCTCCTAGACCCCAAATCATTCTGCTTGTGTGTCTCAATCTCACAATTCCTTGTGCCAAGAGTTTCATTGGCTCTAGCTAGAGCCCCTCTCTTCCTGGGCTAGAGACACATTCATGAGGCCACATCAAGGACAAGGCCAGCACTCCATCATGCCCCAAGCACCCCAAATTTGCTGTGATGAGCAGCAATGTGAGTGGAGATATCCAACTCTATTACTGGCAAGAATTTAGAATTTGAGGGGCCTTATAGTAATATTCCAGAATATTCCAGTACTAACTGGATTAAGAGAAAACCCCTTCTGGTCAATGGAAAGGACAAATGGAAAATGTCTTCACTTCATGGGATGCCAAAGGAGGGAGAAGGTCTCAACTTTAATTATCGACACATTTGAATATCTTCATTCTGAACGAGACACAAAGAGGCTCAGGTGAGCCCTGAGGGATTTCCAGCCAAAAGCTGGCTAATCTCCAGTTAAACGGGGCCATTATCTCTCACTCCTCGGGAGAAAGTCAAGCAGAACTGATTTGATTAACAACAGATTAACCTCTCTAACACAGCCATCCTGGGTTTTACACCTGTCACTTAAGTATGACAATTTATATTTATTCAAAAAGCCATGAGACAGTAAATTAAACATTGCCCTAATTAGAAAAGTGTCATATGTTACAGTGGGGAAGCCACCTGATCTAATTTTCCAACAGGCCCTGTGCAGAGAACATGTCAGTGTGGCATTAGCAAAAACCCTATAAACACCAACACTCTTGGGAGGAGAAAAATCCAGGCTGCCAATGCTGCATCTTGGTTTTTGAGAGGAGAGATTCAGAATTCAATCCAACGAGCATTGATTGTGCCCTTGCAAAGTGCCTGGCAATGTACTGTAAGCTGGGACTCAGCTGGGAACCAGAGCAGATCCCTGCTCATAGTGGGAGAGATAGACTAGAACACAGGCAATTTAGATTCAACTTGGGCTAGGAGTAAAGACTCAATGCTATGCAGGCAAAAAGATGCCCACTTGGCTAATGCAGTCTTGAGGGAAGGGTGACAAAGAGATTATCTTGGAAAGTGATAATGTCTAAAGTGGCATCTGAAGATTGTGGAGCAGATTTCCGGCTGAAAGAAGGAGGAAATAGAACATGCAGAATCCTGATCTTGGGATAATACCTGGTATATTCAGGGACTTACTGGTTAGAGAATAGCAAAATATGAGCATTAAGGGAGGTAAGAGGCAGGTCATAAAATGCTGTAACGCCATATCAAGAAACACAGTTAAAAAAATGGAGATACAATATTCAATGCAGCAAAGCATATAAATCTAAGTGCGTAGCTTGATGGGTTTGTACGTATGTATGCATCCATGGAAATAACACTCAAGTCAACATATGGAACAGTTTCAGCTATTGGTTCTTGCTCCATGCCAGTCAATATCTCCCCAAGGTCACACCTCTGGTCTCTATCACCAAATATTATGTTTGCCAGTCTTTGAACTTCATGTATATGGGATGATGCAACATATACATTTTTGTGTCTGATTTCTTTTATCCAACATTGTCTCTAGGATGGCATTTTCTTGTTGCATTTAGTTCTATTCTTATTACTATGTAGCATCCCATTGTTTGAATGCATCACAATGTATCCATCCCATTCTACAGTTGGTGAACATTAGGGTTATTAATAGTTTCAGATATTGTAAATAATGTAATGATAAACATTCTTGCACGTATCTTTTGGATGATGTCAGTGCTCACTTTTGTTGGGTATATACCCAAGACTGAAATTGTTGTGTCAAGGATCTGTTATCCCTCATGTTAAGGCTACTAAGAACCTTCACATACATTGTTCCATTCACTCAACAACATTTCTAGAACAATGACCATGTGCTGGGGGTAAAGCAGTCAACAGCAGAGCCCCCTCCCCTCCTAGCACTTACTTTCTGGTATAACCTCAGTTGACTACCTAAATCATGGCCAAAGTAAATTTGTCATCATAATGCCTTCAAGAGTGGAGAATAACAATGAAAATTCCTGTAACTGATGTTTTCCCATCTGTCTGCCTGAACTCTTTAAGAAAAGGTAAGGCATGGAGAGCTAGAGGTCTATTATTAAAGAACAGGAGAGGAGTTTTAGGGGAAGAAATCTGATGGAAACATTGCCCACCACTCTGCCCCTGAATATGATGCATCAGAGTCTTGCTCAGATCCCAGGGAGAGTGTGCCATACATAGTCCCTGATGGAAAGGATCTGGGGCTATTGGGACTTGACTCAGAATTGGCCATAATTCCTGGAAACCAGAAGAGAAACTAGAGCACACATCATGGTGTGAGAGGGAGACAGCTGACTGTCCTGTGATGGCCTATGTCCCTCTGTTGGGGGCATCAGCTTCTCTTAACATCTTTTCTGTTTGTTTCCCTGCTGGAATCCTTTTGGGGAGGCAGGACCCTGGGACGAGCCCAATCCCTATTCTCTGGGGAAGAAGCTGGCTGTATCCACTGTACATAGTTCCCTGCTTGCATCCTTCTAGGAGCACACTCACCAAAGCCTGGGATTTGAGCTATTTTACCACCTTTTGAAGGCTATTTCTGGGGTTAGGAACTGAGCAAAGAACAAAGGAATAATGGAGAAATAAAATCCTTGCCATTTTGAATAGAAAAACCAAAAAAAGCTTAATTACGTGACAAACCAAGCAAAGACTGAAAAATCTTTTACTCTCTGATCCAGTAATTCTACTTCTAGGATATATGAATATATGAGATATTCACTGTAGCATTATTTATAATGGAAATAAACCAGCAAAACATTATGTATTCAAAATAGGTGAATGGTTAAATAAATTATAGTGTGTTCATATGATGGAATATTACAGACCATTAAAATTATTTTATGAAGAATGCTTAATACATACTTATGATATAAATTTAATTGATGAAAAAGCAATATACAGAACTTTATGTATTAAGCATGGTAAATCGATTTCATCCTTCATGTCATCGCCAATTGGTTGATAACAGCTGCTTGGAACTCTGCACTGGAAAAGATTCTGAGACCTTGTGTGCACCAAGCAGAAATGATTAGCAAGGTCTGCGTGGGCATAAGAAGGGAGAACATCCCACCTGTGCCAGCAATTTGCTGTGCCAGGTTTATTCAGAATAATTTAAACCATGACACAGACAATATGTATTCATACACAGGAGGATGTTAATGGAGAGGAGAGGGGGGAAAAAAAAAAGAACGGAGCCAAAAGAAAGCAAAACTCTGTTGATAAGCAGAAAAGCATGACTTGTTTACTTATGTGATAAGACGACTAAGGACTTCTGAGGCTTCCATCTTAATGATTCCTTGGATTAAGTAAAGTCATATAGAGATACAGATAGATTTCACACCCTCTAAAATGGCTATCCTCCAGAAAGCAGACAATAACAAGTTTGTTGAGGAGGTGGAGAAATGGGAACCTTCAAACATTGCTGGTGGGAATGTAAAGCGATACAGCCACTTTGCAAAACAGTTTGGCAATTTATTAAAAAGTTAAGCATAAATTTAAGAGATGACCCAGCAATTCCACATCTAGGTATTTACTCTAGAGAAATGAAAACATGAGAGTAGCCCACGAATGTTCTAAGTAGCATAATTCGTGGTAACCCCAAATTGGAGACAACCTGAATGTCCATCATGGGTGAGTTGATAAACAAAATGTAGTCTCTGCACACAATGGAATATTATTCAGCTATGAAAAGGAATGAAGTACAGATATATGCTACAACACAGATGACCCTTAATATCATTACGTGAAGTGGAAGAAGCCAGGCACGAAAGACCACATATTGTATCATTCCATTTACATGAAATTCTTCATAAAAAATAGAATCCATAAAGATAGAAAGTAAATCAGTGGATACCTGAGGTTGAGAAGGAAGGAGAGATTAATTATAAATGAGCATGAAGGATCTTATTGAGGTGATGAAACTGCTCTGAAACTGGGTTATGATTATGGTTGCACAACTCAGTAAAATAATCATTGAACTGTACTGTGGGGGAGGAAGAAATTTTCCTCTACTCTTCTGGGTTCTTCTGGCTGGCCTAAGAATTAAATTGACATGAGACATATTAACAGGAGAAAATCAAATTTAATTGCGTACATACAGGAAGCCCATACACATGAGAGGGTCAGAGATAGAAAGGTAAAATGAGGTATTTTTTGCCATTTTGAGCCAAGGAATAGGATAGGGGCCTGGGGCTTGAGAGGAGAGGAGGATAATTCAGAGTACCACAAGAAGAACAGATGTTCAGTAATCAGAGGTTTGCCCTTCCATACAGATAGGTCATAAAAATTTATTTCTGGTAATAACTC
Source organism: Equus asinus (assembly GCF_041296235.1). Taxonomy (NCBI): domain Eukaryota; kingdom Metazoa; phylum Chordata; class Mammalia; order Perissodactyla; family Equidae; genus Equus; species Equus asinus. Next base: position 43,198,828 of record NC_091803.1, read on the forward strand.
ATTATGGGCAAGGCCCCCAATTTAAATTCTTTAAGAGAGAAGGAAAAGGTCCTCTGGAGCCCGAGGGGTCCCGATTGCCATTAGCTCAGAATATTCCACGTGCCTAAGTGGCACATCTTGGGGAGACCTGTCCTGAACCCCTTCAGTACAATTTTTAACAGGTGATATTTATGGTGTATAAACACACTTTGATAAACTTGTTTAAACAGAGATAAATGGAGGGAGGAGGAGGGAGGGAGAGCTCACAACAGGGTGTTATCAGTGACTGTTTCTTGGTGGGAGGATTAGGGAAGATTATTTTCTTCTTTACATCTCTCTCTGTTTTCCTTGTTTTTATTTGAAAATACAGCTTTTTAATAATCAGGGTGAAAACTACCATGACCTGGACCCCACTCAAACCCCTATCAGAAACAACAGATCTCTGTGGTGGAGGCTAAGAAGCTCCCATCTTCATCTCCATCCCCACAGGGTGATAAAATTAGCCCAATAAGCCAAGGACACCTTGGTGGATGCACTAAGCTCATCCATGCAAATGTTGCAGGCCCTGCTCCTAACAGACATTTTTTTCTCTCCTTTCCTAATAACCAGATGAAACATTTTCACCTTTTGAATGCTTATTTTCCAAGCTTCCAATTTCCTGAGGCCATGGCCTCCGGGTCTTAGACGAAGTGTGCCGTCATGCTTCATGCTTGAGAAAAATCATGCCGTTGCTATGTAAGGTCAAGACTGCACACCTGTTCGAATCCTCTAGAGCCCCCAAAGAAATAGCCCTGCCAAGGTTTTCTCGACATCTCAGACTTCATGTGTTAGAATTGCTTGCAGTGCCTGGCACGATATTTTAAAGCTGTTCTGTAGATGAAGGCCCTTTGGTAGAAGGAGGCCATTTTTCTACTTGCATCAGAAAAATGTCACACAATACAGTAGATTCTCACCCCATTACATTTCCTGGTCACCGTAGGGATGAGGTGCATATCAATGAAGTAGGCAAAACGTAGGGCACTGAATGATGTAGCAAATAATAACAACGAATGTTAACACTAAGCTCTAACTATGTGACAGGCACGGTGTTAAACGTTTTATATACATTATTTCATTCTACCCTCACTGGAGTCCTATTAATTATTATCTGTAATTCACTGTTGAGGAAATGGTGCAGAGCCAAGCTTAGGACCTAGATCAATCTTATTCCAAAGTCTGTGTTTTTGCTTTAACACTGCAGTGCCATTATTATTTGCACTTGGGAGCAGAGGCAGGAATTCACCCAACTTAGAAATCAGATGTGAGCAAGATTAGTGAAAATCAACAGACACGTGTTAATTTAAATTCCCTTTGAGGAAGTGACTCAAGAGATTGTCTACAAAGGTGTGGCAGGAACTGACACTGACAAGAAGTGGGAATGTTCATATCCCAGTTGATTAGCTTGCAGGGTTTCCTTGGTGGGAAGCCTTTCATCAGAGTAAAATACATCAATGCCACATCACAGTATGAAACGTGATCTATGCAACCAAGAGAAAAACGTTTGCTAACTGTGTTGATGCTCTGGTATAAAGAACACCTAGAAGAGGTTGGACTGTGTGTATCTATGTGATTGTCCAATGGGCATGTGGGAAGATAGTTCTTTAATATTTTAACTTCTGGGATTTTGTTTTCTGAAATTAATTTTTTGCCCCTTGTTTATGTTCCTCTCATTTAAAGTAGACCAGGTTCCCACTGTCAAAGGAGTGAGAGGTCATAGAAAATATTAATATTTCATTCTACACTTTTTAGAATTAAATGCTCAGGACTTGTCCAGTTTATTTTCTCCTGCCCACACTAAATAAGATTTCCCAAGACTGACGAAAGAAGAGACGGCGAGAAGGCAAAGGATTTCTGGTTAATGAAAAACACCATGGGGCTGGCCCCGTGGCTGAGTGGTTAAGTTCGAGTGCTCCGCTGCAGATGGCCCAGTGTTTCATTGGTTCAAATCCCGGGTGCGGACAAGGTGCTGCTCATCAAACCACGCTGAGGTGGTGTCCCATATGCCACAACTAGAAAGACCTACAACGAAGAATATACAACTATGTACTGGGGGGCTTTGGGGAGAAAAAGGGAAAAATAAAATCTTTAAAAAAAAAAAGAAAAAAGAAAAACACCATGGGCAAAATTAAATCTATAACCAAAGTATTTATATAAATTAAAATGCATGTGCACAAAACAATCATACACATTTTGCAAGGAAACGTACAAATCAGAAAGTATACAATAACCACCTTCGATGGTTGTTCATGAGAGAAGTAATGGAAGTGGAGAATGAATGAATGAATGGATGAATGGATGGATGGATAGGTGGATGAATGAATGAAGAAACAAAAGCTTTAAGTACACATGCTAATGTGCTAGGAACTGAGGAGAAAGGTTATCTCCATACTCAGCAGCTAAGATTCTAAAAGAGGAGGAAGCAAATCAAATTAGAATCAGAGGCTGTTATGAGTCTCCCAGGAGGGGCCCTGCACTCTGTCCACTTCCTTAAGTCAACAAACCCATTTGTAGAAGGAAAAACTCCCAGATGAAGGAAAGACCCAAGGCCATAGGAAACCTGTGCATTATTTCCTTGGTGAAATTCAAGGAGGCATCAGGCCTCATACAGAGGTTACTACGATGGCTTCATTTGTCATCAGTGGAGTAGAAAAAGCACCAGAGCCTGCAAGATAGAGAGCCTAAGAGAAACCTACTGAGCTCACTGCAGTCCCTGGGAGGAGAGAAGAAAGAGCTAGGAGACAGATGGCTGACCCAGGGGGCACTGACTTTGGGACAGACAAGACACAAAGTGACCTGGAACCTGGGGAACACATGGAAATATTCACTACTCAGCCGTTTCCAGCTGGGATAGATGCATGCAACTGGCCCCAGTCATAGTAAAGTCAATCCCAGCAGATTCTAGCGTGGATAGACAATGTTGAACAGGCAACAATAGTCTCCTCTCCCCGAGTTGTGTTAAAAATCTCCTCTACAATGTATGTGTCACCCTTCAGAAAATACATAGAATTGACCCTTGAGTTGTCTGAAAAATATTGATTTCACTCAGGGTACCTTAAATTGATTTGGATTAAGTTTCTGTCATAAGACAATTTGGAGACTTGAGAAAAATTAATTTCTTTTATTAAATAATAAGAATTTATGCCTTTCCTGCAAATGAATTAGTGTCCACTGACACTATGTAATTGTTACACCTGTGAGCTGATTTTCTTTCTGATGAAAGACTGTCCGTGGATGAGCTTGCAGACAATGTGACCTGAATGGATGGGGCTTCTTAGAGGAAGACAAGTCTGAAATGTGTCCTGCTGAAATGGAGTTTCAGGACACGCGTGAGAATGAGGGCTCAATTTTGAGTAGTGGAAATCTCCCTGAGAGCTTGCCTCTACCCATCTATACATCCTGGGAAGGTAGCAGGCAGGAACCAGCCTTCTCCCACATTTTTTTGTCATCTCTCTACCTCTGCAAGGGCAGACAAATGGACCATGGCTATGTTTTAGACATTAGAAGGATTTTTCTCTTTGGATTTCTGCTTTTCACTCTTGTGTACAGGGAGGATAAATAATGTTGGAACATAATAAAAATGCTTTCAGTCCCCTGAAGCTAAGAAAGCATTTTAATGTAGTGAGTGATGATGCAAAATCCTCTTTATCAAGAAACATGAAGGAAAAGCTCTTCAAATACTGGCTACATACACAGACCTGCTATGTCAGAGACACCTCCCCAGAGATGGTCAGGAAGGGGCTTGCTTGAAAAATAGTGCTCTCATCCTTTTCTGTAGCTGAGTATTCAAGACGAAGGGACACAAGGCTTTTCATGAGCTGACTTTCATCCTGTCTTCAGCTTCATCTCTTGCCACAAATGTACCCCCTAGGTGGGCATATGGCATTTCAGGTCCCAAACATACTGCTGCTTCTTGCCTCTGTGCCTTTGTCCACATGGTTCTGTCTGCCTGGCCTTCCTTCCTCTTCTTCTTCTGGTTTATTCTCATGCTTCAAAACATATTTCAGATGTTCTTTCCTGGAGAACTCATTCTCTGTGCCCTGAGTCACAGAGTGGTTATACGTACCCATAACCACCTTGAGTTTTCTTCTGACATGTTTTATATCAATACATGTCTATATAACATCTAATCTTTAGACTTCTCTCCTTCTCCTTAAGTGGGAGCAGGAGGAATTCATATTAATTAAGAAAAGGTGGGGAAATTTTACCTAAATTATACCTTATACTTAACCCAAGAGAAGAATCAACCCAAGTCAAGAATGTTGCAAAATATTGAAGTTGACTGAGCGTAGAATGGTGGTTGCCAGGGGCTGGGGATTGGGGAAAATGAGGAGATTTTGGTCAAAGGGCATGAACTCTCAGTTATAAGATTAATAAGTCCTTGGGACCTAACGTACCACACAGAGATTATAGTTAATGTATAGTAGACTTGAAATTTGCTAAGACGGTAGATCTCAAGAGTTCTCACCACACATACACACAAAATGGTAACTATGTGAGGCGATGGATATGTTTATTAACTTGATAGTGGGTATCATTTCATAATGTATATGTGTATCAAATCATTACATTGTACACTTTAAATGAATACAATTTTTATTTGTCAATCATATCTCAATAAAGCTGGAAAATTTGTTTAAATTAAAAAAATCTTAAAAATTGAAGTTGATTCCAAACCAAACTGATAAATTCTGAAACCAAGCCCAGCATTTCTGAACTCAGAAGCCAGAGTAGAGATCTAGGTACCAGATGCCTTCGCCTCTCCTGGTGACAGGAGTGATGCCCCCAACTCCCTCAGTTATATGGGGGTGTCATCTTTCTGTCCTTTAATGTTGAAATAAAATCGTGTCCAAGTTAGGAAACTTAGTCTTCAACCTTCTCCCAATATTTCAAGGAATTCAGAGATGGAGTGTTATGCTTTTTAAAATTACTTTTAGGTGTTTCTAACTTACACCCCATTTTTTCCATTAAACATGAAGTTCTACTACTGTAAATTCTCCTACCATGGCTGTTTTCAGAAGGTAGAACAGCAAAATGGAAAGAGAATGAGTTGTGAGGTCAGCATATTCAATCCAAGGTCAGGCAATTAGGCAAGGTGTTGGCGCACCAAACTGAGCAAGAAGTCAAGAAATAAAATGTGAAGTGGAGACAACGATGGTATAATTGTGCCCCCTCTATAATGTGGTTATGAAAGTTAAATGAATCAATGTATATGAAGTGTTTAGAATAGTGCTTGGGTATAGCAAGCATTTAATACATATTATCAGTTGTCTCCATAAGTCAGTCCTGAGCGTTATATTGGATATGGGAGAACTCAAGGTGGGAAAAAAATTACTAGGATACTGGGGGTTACAGAGTTATGTTACTGTTCTAGTATTTAAAGCTTAGTCTAAAGTGCTATTGATGAAGTGACTCCTTGTAATGAGAATAATAAATACTAAAAAGATAATGAGCTCAGAATATTGCTCAAAAAAAGAAGCCAATTGTTTACTCAATTATTGTAAATTGCTGGTGTAGTTCCTACAGATTACGAATTCAGTCTACTTTTTCAAGCATGGGGCTACATATGTCTATGTACTTGTATTTTGCGTTATTTTTCTTTCTCTTGTTGAAGACAATGATAGGGATAATAATATTTCTTGAATTAAGACTGTCTTTCTGGACTAACTGGAGAAAGCTTACGCAAAGCCCTAGCTCATGACTGGAGACACAGTGGGAACTTGATATCTACCATTTATTTTTGTGTGGCAATAACTCCTGCTTCATCGGTGAGTCTCCTGCACTTGGTCCTTACACGCCACCTACTGAATCAGAAACTCCGGGGGACGTCCCAGCAATCTGTATTTTCACAACTCCTCCTGGTCACATTGATGCACAAACCAGACAGAGCCTATATTCTGGGGAGATGATACCGGAAACTATCGATTATGGGGTCAGAGGAGAAAACACCACCACAAACAATAGAAATGGGAGGGACTTCAGCATTGCCAAGACTACTCAGTGACTAGGGTCATCCACATCCTAAACTGGCAATAACCTGGAACTTAAAGGTAAGTACCAACCATCAGATATGATGACATATGTTTAGGAAAATGATTCTATTCCACATTATTCCAAATTATGAAACCAATGCCATTCAATGTAGAAAACTGGAAATAAGAAAATAAGGAAATAAAATTGTCCAAATCCTGACACTCATGCAAAATAATTTTAAACATTCTGTCCCTGATTCTTTCTTTTCAGTCTTAACTCTGTGTGTCTGCAAGTGTAGGTGTGTTTACTATAAAGGATGAGATCAAATTTCGTATTGTTTCGTATTCTGATTTAGGGGCTTCCAACTGGGTTATCATTGTCCATATCACTTTTAATCAACCTTGAGATGGAATTTACATGCATAAAATGCATCTATCTTAAGTATACATTTCATGAGTCTTGACAAATATATACAAGTATGTAACCACTACCACCATCGATATCTAGACATTTTCATAAACACAAAAATTCCAATTGCGACCCTTCCCAGCAATTCCTCAGCTCTACCCTCACTTTCAGGCAACCACTAAACTGCTTTTTGTCAGTAGAGATTATCTTTGTCTTTTTTGGAGTTTCACATAAATGAATTCATTTAGTTTGTAGTCTTTTGTGTCAGCATAATGTTTTGATATTTCTGTATTTGCCTCTAGTTCATTCTGTTTTTATAGCTGTATAGTATTCTATTGCATGGATATACCACAATTTGTTTATCCATTCATCTGTTGAGAGACCATTGGATTGTTTCTAGTTATAGAGTATTAAGAAGAAAGGTGCTATGAATGCTCATGTGCAAGTCTTTGTGTGGACACATGTTTTCATTTCTTTTGGATGAATTTCTAGGAGTGGAATTCTTGAGTCATATAGTAAGTTTGTATTTAATTTTATGAGAAACTTCAAAAGTATTTTCCAAGGGTTACACCATTTTACCTTCCCTGGGACTTCCAACTTCTCCATATTTTCTCCAATGATTGGCATTGTTGGTTTTTTTAATTTTTGCCATTCTCATTGGTTTGTAATGATATCTTATTCTGGTTTAATTTTTCATTTCCCACATAGCAAATAATAATGACCATTTTTCATATGCTTATTGGTCATTTTTAGATCTTCTTTGGTGCAGCATCTGTTCATAACTTTTGCTTATGTTTCATTAGGTTACTAATCTTATTATTGACTAGTTAAGACTGATATACATATATATATGTATATATTCAAATATTTTCAATATTTGTCAGTATGACAAATATATATATATTCAAATATATTGTAAATTTGTCCCCTCTGTTTGTGGTTCACCTTTTCACTCTCTTAGCAGAGTCTATTAAAGAACTGAAGATTTTCATTTTGATGAAGTCCAATTTATCATTGTTTTTCATTCATGGTTCATGCTTTTTGTGTCCTAAGAAATCTTGTCTATCCCAAAGCCATGAAAAATTATCCTCTCTTTCTTTTAGAAAGTTTATAATATTAGCTTTTAGGTTCTGGTGTATGGTCCACTTTTAGTTCGTTTTTATATAGTGTGAAGTTCATCTTTTTCCATATGGATATCTAGTTGTTCTAGTAACATTTATTGAAACTATTATCCTTTCCCACACTGAATTACCTCAGCACATTTGTTGAAAATCAATTGATATGCCCTATATTTATGGATGCTCTATTTGGCTCCATTGACCTATATATTCATCCTTATGCCAATTTCTATTCTATTTTTATTTCTCTTCACTGCCTCAATTATTGTGGCTTAATAGTAAATCTAAGTGGTGTAAGTCCTCCAGCTCTGTCCTTCATTTCCAAAATTGTTTAGGTGATTCTAGTTCCTTTGAATTTCCACATGAATTTTACAATCAACTTATCAATTTCTATGAAAAATCCCACCAAGGCTGAGGTTATGATATTGTTGCATCTGTCAATTCAAATCCCTTTATATCCCTTTAAATTTGTTGAGACTTGCTTTATGGTCGAGATTTTCTGGGGCGAGTATTGGAAAATCTTAACTTCAGAGATACCTCAGCTTAATTATTAAGTCATGATCCTTCTAGAGTTTTGCACTGAATGCCCCAGATAGCCGCCAAAGACTCCATTTTTCTAATTAAAGTTTGAACATCTCCCCACACTGTATGATTCTCTGGTAATTATTCTGCTCATAATTCCCCTGTTCTTTGCCCGGATTTTTGTGGTTTCCCTCTATGCATATGCGGTCTTGTATGCAGCCAACGCTCCATAGGACATTGATACAGATTTTGAGGCATTCTTTTTCAACATAACTTCCTTATTCTTGTTTTTAAGAGGAGGAAAACATTTTACTGCAAGCTTCCAGCAACTTAATTTGGGAAAAAGCCATCAATTTTATAATAGACTTCTACTTCTCATATCTAAATAGATTTATTTTTATTATTTTAATAAAAATTATGTGTTTAAGGTGTACAACGTGATGTGCCGATATACATTGTGAAATGATCACTACAGTCAAGACCATTAACATAGCCATGATCTCACATAGTTACCTTTCATTGTGTGTGTGGTGAGAACACGTAAGATCTACTCTCTTAGCAACTTTACGTATACCATGCAGTGTTATTAACTATAGTCACCATGCTGTACGGTAGATCTCAGAACTTACTCATTCTGTGCAACTGAAACTTTGCACGCTTTGACCAACAACCTGACTCCCTTATTTCCGAAACTGTTCCTTATAACTTCCAGGCTCATCAGTTTCCCTAAATATTTATTGATCTTCATCTCCTCAAATCATTGAGGCCACTGGACTCTTTCTGGGTTCCCTCTCCCTGTGTCCATCATCAAGATATTCTTTCCATGAAGAATGGAGAAAGCTTGGGCTCAACTCATATTTTTCCCTTCTGTCTGGGATCCCAGACCTATGTAATCTATTGTTTCACATCTGAAAATCTGAACATAGTTATGATATAGATATATAGTGATATATATTTTTCTGTACTTGTGATATATAATGATATATATAATATACATATACTATATATATTCTAACTTTCTTATTGTTTACCATACAGTGGGAGATTAAGACTCGTCCTTCCTATGCCTTCATGTTCAGAAGTGGAAGACAGAGTTCATTTTTATCACATAAAAAGATGTCTGAGTTTGGCAGTCCAGAACTAATATAGCATATCCCCAGTGTCATCAGGAGCAAGAATATTTCTATATTTCTTTTATGCATCCTTAGAACGTGGCTTTCTTCCTCATGGTTACAATACGGTTGTGTTGCAGTAGTGTTCCAGGAATAAAGTTAGGGAATATAGTCATCAATTTTTTCATAAGTATTATTAACAGCTCTTAAGAGTTATAGATCGGAAATACTGAATATAATTTTAACTTATTTTTATACATTTAGGCAGTTCCCAATATTTAGATACATTGAACATTTGAGAAATTTGACTTCTTAAAATATCTTTTTCTACATAGAATTCTTGCTGTGCTCCTCCTTCAAATAAATGATGTTTCCATTGAAAAGATAAAGATGTCCCCAAAACTCATCAAGAAATTCAAATTACAATGTGTGTGAGAAGAAGGTGATATAATTATAAAAAGAAATAAACATTATCTTAATGCAAGAAGGTGTTCTCTAGAGTTTTGTTTAAAAAGTGGAGCCAAGGGATTTTCTTTCTCCTGCCCACATATCTCCTGATCTCTTTTATCTTCTCTCTTTCCGACTTCTCTTCACTCCTATCTTTTCATTTTCTTACTTTTCTCCTCTTTCCCTTTGTATCTTTTTCTGCTCCCTTCACTTTCTTTCTCCTCTTCCTCTCACTCTCTTTCTTTTCCCTCTCTTTCTTTCTTGTTCCATCCTTATGTCATGAGAGTTATAACAGTTTCCTATGCCTCTTCTAGCTGGTGATATTTTTCAAGCCATAGACACAACATTAAAATTTTTTAAAATTTTGTTTACTCTTTAATTTTGACTTTGATTTCCATGAAAATATTAAGATCCTTAAACATATGATGCCTAAGATATATTCTAAAATTTCCCTTTGGTAAGAGTTTCTTTTTATTTAAAAAAAATCCTAAGGATGCAGCTATTATGACTACTGTGTGATTTTAACTTGGTATTGATCTGTGTAATGTCAAAACGCGAAATAGATGACAGCAGTGTTGATCCATCACTTCAGGAGAAAGCATGTGTGTATATGAATCCTAGGTGTTTTTAAAGGCATGTATGGAAAAGATCCCTTAGGGGTTTAATGATTTTATAAAACAGGTTTTATTTTGAAGCTTGGCTCTCCCAAATGGAAATTTTACCATTATTCTCATATCAAGAGAACAGGATAGAGCTTTTATCTTTATGAGAGCATTAAATGATCCGTAACAAAGGGGGAAAATCCAGGAGATATAAATTAGTGGAAGGCTGACCCACCAACCCTGTTTGCCCAGGACAGTCCCAGCTTTAGTACTGAAAGTCGCATACTCAGGGAGACCCCTTCATCCTGGGCAAACTGGGCAAGTTTATCACTAGATATCCATGAACGAGGAAACCCCTCAGTCACAGCCAAGTCAGGACAGATGGACACTCTAATTAGTGGGGAAAAGGAGGCCTAGTGGGCCCCAAATTTACATAATGTCCCTAAGACCTGGATTGGTTCACTGAAGGTTACGCTTCATGGCAAGTGTTTTAAGCTTTGATATCATTTAATCGTGACAGCTGCCTTAGGATGTGGACATGGTTACTCTTCTTTATAGGTGAGTAGCCAGCCTCTGCGTCATAATGAATACTCAAACGGGAGGACATTGATCCAAGCAGGGTGAATTGCCAAGCCTCCTGGGAGTTTATCTGCTGCTTTTAGGAGAAAGAAGCCCTTTCTTTCCTTTGGGGATCAAAGCTCTGATAATGTAAGCCTGTGGCTCTCTGAGGCTGACTTCTTGGTAGAAACCCTTTTAAAACACAGAAGAGGAAAAGTCAAGACAGAGAGAGATGCTGAATTGGGAAGATGGAGAAAAGTACAGAGAAGATGGGAGAATCAGGGAGTGGAGGGGAGAAGAGAAATCGATTAAACTGAATCCCTGACCCCCATAAGTTAGTGTCACCCCTGGAATTCCAACCAGGCTCTTTAGTTATTGCTTCTAGCTAAAGTGAGTTGTTGTTGCTTTCCCTCTCAAATATTTCCTGACCAATACAGTATCTTTATTGGGGAGATACAGCATTTGCATCCCCGGTCTCTCATTTCTCATAAGCGGAACTTAAAGGTATGGAAAATGCCCTCACACATACATGCTGCGATGTTGTGATTTATGGTAAGAAATATATATATATTTGGTCTTCTTCCCCATTTCTGGGACAGAGCTCCTAAAATCCTTGGAATTTCGTAAGTGATGGGTGTCTTGATATTCATAACAACCCCTTTCAACCACACTTGAGTTTATGTTAATGAGGTAACATTTGGAAAGCACCTAATGATGGCGACAGGCTGCCAGGGGAGCCAACCATGTGATTAGAGGGTTGGAAATTTTAGTCCCAGCCCCTGGCATCTGGGGAGAAGAGTGGGGCTGGAGGTTGAATCGATTACCAGTGCCCAATGATTTAATCAATCCTGCCTATGTAATGAAGCCTCCATAAAAAATCAAAAGGATGGGGTTCAGAGAGCTTCCAGGTTGGTGAACACATGGAGATTAGGGGAGACTGACCCACCTGGAAAGGGCGTAGAAGCTCTGTGCCCTTTCCCCATGCCTTGACCTATGCATCTCTGCCATCTGGCTGTGCCTGAGTTATATCCTTTCATAATAAATCACCGATCTAGTAAGGAAAATGTTTCTTGAAGTTCTGGAAGCAGCCCTAGCAAATTAATCAAACTGAAGGAGGGGATCATTGGAACCTCTAATCTACAGCGGGTTGGTCAGCAGTACTGGTGACAATCTGCTCTTGAGACCGTCAGCATCTGAAGTGTGTGTGGCGGGGAGCAATCTTGTGGGATTGAGCCCTTAACCTGTGGAATCTGAAGCTGCCTCCAGGTAGATAGTGTCAGAAATGAGTGAAATTGTAGGACACCCAGCTGGTGTCTGAGAACTGCTTGGTATGGGGGGAAAAGCCCACACACCGGAATTGGGCACAGAATCGTTACGTGTACAAACCCTCAACCTTTCAATTCTGCTTAATCTATAAAACTAATGATCAAAATGCCTTAGGGACTTTAGGGGAGGCTGCTGTTACTATCTGAGATAAGCATAGAAAAAGACGCCTGGCTTTCAGGATTTCACCCCAGCTCTCCTTCAAGCTCGAGCCAAGCGGCAGAATGTTCTCTTCCATCTTCCTTTCTCTCTGAGTGGAGTTTTGGCAGAAGTGCCTCCAATTTGTTTGTTTTTGAGATTTGTTGTCTTGCCTGAGTAAGCATTAAACAGAAGGAAACCTCTCTCTCAAGGTGAAAAATTACTTTTAAATTTTCCACTTAGGAAACCACGTCTTGGCGCCTTCGTCAGAGAAGAAAATGAAGGCTAACCTCAGGGGCTCTGCAGGAAGCCAAGACAGATACAGGTTGAGGCCGTGTGAAGATAGACATCTCCCTCCTGTTTCCACTACCTCTCCAACTTCCCGTGTTTTTGTCTTTTTTTTTTTTTTTTTTTTTTTTCTTGAAGGTCTAAATGACTTTGAAAGCCTTTGGATAAACAGATATCCAGCGAGATGCCAATTTACGCAGTTCTTTCCTATTGATTTAGCTTGTAATTTATTTCTTTATTTCTGACACATTTCACTTACATCCCCAGGTAAGCGCGAAGTGCTGAAGCTGGGAGACTGTAATTAAATAATCGGGCGGCTGGCAGGCCAGGAGAGGCCATGAAGGCTGCTGTTTGTTATCATCTCCCTGCGTGGGTCATCCGTAAGAAGGCAGAGATGGGAGTGGCAAGTGACAGGAAAGTGAAGTGGTTATAGGTATAGGCAGGCTTTACTTTTGTAAATAATAATCAGAGCGGATTTTCAGGCTGAATTATGGCAGTTCCTTCAAAGTGCCACGAAGTGGTACATTATTACCCCTCGCATGACTGATTCACTCAGCTGGGAGCTGGGGAGAGACAGGCCCACTGTGTTATCCATAGCCAAGCCTTTAATGAGATGATGGGACATGCAAACTGCACCCTGTGCAATATTTTTCTTCCAGACTCAATCTATATTAAGTCGATAGGCCGCTGAAACCCGAGGTTTGGTGCATTTTTCCAATTTAGTTGCTGTCGATGTCTCTGAAAGTGCTGATTCCATCAAACCACCCCTCTCCCACACAGATTTCAATAACTTGGGAAAGGAGAAATTCCGTTAGCTGGCGACGGCTCTTTAAACAAGCAGCGTGGCTTCCCTCTTCATCCGCTTTGCCTCCGCTCAGCTTGTCTTCTCATCAGGAATTATAACAACGTGTGAAACCACCTTCCCCTGGAATGCTGTGAGAGGGCATTTATTTACTCATGAAACAGTGGGTGGAATAATTGATGGTGGTGCCTATTTATGAAGCACGTGAGCCGTGTTATTAAAACAAAAAACTATAGACAGATGGATTGATTCTGATATTCCAAGTCAGGGGTGGGCGAACTTTTTCTGTAAAAGGCCGGATAGGAAATATTTTGTTCTGCAGGGCCACATACGCGTCTGTTGCATACTCTTTTCTGTTTTTATGGTTGTTGCTTTTGCTGTTTTACAATCCTTTAAATACGGAAAAAAGGCATTCTTAGCTCAAGGGCCACGCAAAGAGAAACTATAGCTCCAGTTCCTTCTGCTCCAAATGACGTTTGTTTTGAACTTGAGCCTCAGAACTAATTTTTTAGGTGGTGTAAAAAGCCTTAGAGTGTTATTGAGAAGTTTGAAGGTTCAGAGATAGTCAGCTCCGAGTTCCATTTCCAAGGTCACTGCTCCTAGTTGGGTCATCTTATACTAGTTCTTGAGTTCTCTGAGCTCCATTTCTCTCATCTGAAAAAGTGAATAGTACCCACCTTATAAAAGCAGATGACAATTAGTTTTGAGGGTGGTAATTCTGGTTTTTTATTAATTCATACCTGTAACTGTAATGCTTACAATGATGGCTAGCTCATAGTAGATGTTCAGTAAATGCTTAATGAATGACAAAATTATGTTGATAAAACATTATTTGTATCAGAATGTTAACAAACCACAGTATTGGGGCCAGCCCAGTGGCATAGTGGTTAAGTTCACTCTACTTCAGTGGCCCAGGGTTTGTGGGTTTGGATCCCAGACACAGACCTACACACTGCTCATTGAGCCATGCTGTCATGGTGTCCCATATACAAAATAGAGGAAGATTGGCGTGGAAGTTATCTCAGGAAGATTATCAACAGATGTTAGCTCAGGGTCAATCTTCCTCATAAAAAATCAAAAACCAAAAACCATGTATCTATAAGTTTGGAAAGTATGGCCAATTAAAACAATAAAAGAGGCATAGGCCTTTGTATTAGTCACAGTTCTCCAGAGAAACAGAACCAATAGGATATAAAAAGGTATATAGAGGGGCTGGCCCTGTGGCCGAGTGGTTAAGTTCGCGCGCTCCGCTGCAGGCGGCCCAGTGTTTCGTTGGTTCGAATCCTGGGCCGGACATGGCACTGCTCGTCGGACCACGCTGGGGCAGTGTCCCACATGCCACAACTAGAAGAACCCACAATGAAGAATACACAACTATGTACCGGGAGGCTTTGGGGAGAAAAAGGAAAAAATAAAATCTTTAAAAAAAAAAAAAGGTATATGGAAAGATGTTTATTATAAGGGACTGGCTTGTGCAATTATGGAGGCTGAGAAGTCCCGCGACCTGCTGTCTGCAAGCTGGAGGCCCAGGAAAGCCAGTGGCATAGTTCCAGCCCAAACCCAAAGGCCTGAGAACAGAAGAGCCGATGGTGTAAGTCCTAGGCAGCCCAAGCTCGAAGGCCTGAGAACCAGGAGCATCAATGTCTGAGGGCGGGAAAGATGGATGTCTAAGCTCAAGGAGAGGCAAATTCACCCTTTCTCTACCTTTTGGTTCTATTCCATCCTTCAGTGGATTGGACGATGCCCACCCACATTGATGAGGGCAATCTTTATTACTCAGTCTATCAATTCAAATGCTAATCTCCTCCAGAAACACCCTCACAATTACACCTTGAAATAATGTTTTGCCAGCTATCTGGGCATCCTTTAACCTAGTGAAGTTGACACATAAAATTAACCATCGCAGCATTGTTTAGTGCAGGGCAAAAATAGTCCACATTTTCCTCAAGAATATATAGAAAAAAAGGCATAAGAATATAATCATGGCTGAATCCTGAGGGAGAGTAAATGGTAGCCCCAAAAGGCATTTTAGTGTTGCCATTCTTTCCTGTTTGTCCTAACCTGGGTTTCTGGAATGCTGTAGGCAAAGGAAATTTCTGCAAAAAGATGCAGAATGGATGAGAGAAAGAGAAGAGGCTGAAGCTGGCTGGAAGTGTCAAGGATAAGCCAAAGAAAGGGAGGAGAAACATAACATGCAGAGCAGAAATAGTGAAAGGACTATGGTTGCTTTCAAGATAGTCACTTTAGGAAGCCATATGCTTATTGCAAAGATGCTGATGATGCTCTGTATACACCTGAAAGTACCATTTGGAAACAGCTATCTGACTTTATGACACACAGAACCGCCTTAGTGATAGTAATCTGTTTGTTTGGATGTGGTAGAAAGAATATGGAATTTATAGCACATAGAATGTAAATTCAAATTTTTATCCTGTAAGTTATGTGATAAAGCAAATAAGATAAAATATTTACTTTGGAATCTAGGCGGTATGCACATGGAATTCACTGTATGATGTTTTCAACTTTGTCATAAGTTTAAGATTTTTCATGATTAAATCTTAAAAAACAGTAAAAATCAATCCTCATTCTCTACTTTTAGCCATGTGTATTACTCTTTCAACCTTAATTTCATCCCTACAAAATGGGAATCACGAACTCTATCTCACAGGGTCATGGTGAGGATGGGTCGTCACACTTCACATTCAGGTCCTTATAAGGGAAAATTAGTATGCAAACGCTATTTATAAAATCTACATTTGGGCAAATTTTCTTTTATTGATTCCACTTTGTAATAGGCAATGCACACAGGCTGCTCCCTCCTGACCCCCACCATTTCCCTTCCCAGTGGTGACTACATTCTTCACAAATAGTAACAACATAGTAAACATCTCTTGCATCTGTAGTGATGTCTCCTTTCATTTCTAATATTATGTATTTGTGAAGTCTTTTTCCCTTTCTTTTTAATGAATTTTGAAGGAATTTTGTTAATTTTATTATTCTTGCTGAAAGAAAAACTTTTGCCTTTGTAATCTGCCTACAGTAATTTTGTTTCCTATTTCTTTAATTTCTGCTTTCAAGTTACCTCCCTTTTTGCTAACTTCTTTGAGCTTGTTATGTTGGTTCTTTTCCAAACTTCTTAAGTTAGACGCTGAGCTCGTTTATATATATATATATGTATAAATAAGTGTAAGCATTCAAAGCTATATATTTCCCTCTGGATATCATTTTAGCTTCATCCTTCATCTTTTGAAATTTAGTATTTTAATTATAATTCAGTTCCAAATATTTTGAAAATATCCAGTATGCTTTCTTCTGTGACCCATGGGTAGTTAGAAGTAGTTTTTAAAATTTCTTAATCTGTGTTTTACTTAACTTTGGTAACAGATTTCTAATTTAATGGCATTATAGTCTGAAAAATGTAGTCTGTATAACACCAATTACTTGGAACTTGGTGATGCTTTTTGATGGCCAGTGCATAGTTACTTTCGTTCTAGATGTTTCGTGTGCGCCAGGAAAGAGCATTTACTCTCCAGTTATTCTGTATATACCCAGTAGGTCAAAATCTCAATTAGGAATGTGAGAATCATGGCGCTTATTGTCTTAGAACTTCATCTTAGAATAACACAAAGCTACAGTTAACATCTTGTTATGTACGCAATGGTTCAACACAGAGATGGATGAAAGAGGGGTGCTCAACAAATGTTTGCTGTGATCCTTTTTCACATGTTATTTTGATGGATTGATTACTTTTGGTCTTCTCTGTTAGAAGGTGAGTGTTTTGAGGTTGGGAGTGTCTGTATCTCTGTATCATCATACACATAACAGGTACACAGTCGATGTTTGTGGAAATAAAGGATGCTGACAGACACTTTCTTTTTTTTTCCTGATAAGAAAAATATTGATTTATGAAAGAAGAGAGAGAGTGAAACTTCAGTTGACTTTATCGATAGTAAGACAAGTTATATTAGAATGGTCCTAAAATCCCCTTTTACTGAATTTCTTTGTACAAAGAAATCAATGACCCATTCTTAGTTTTGATTTATGTGAGAACTGCCTGGTGGTACAGGGGTGAGGAGGGGGCTGCCAAGATCACATATCCTCTGTACATGCCTCTTAGGTATGCCGATACATTTTCTGGTGGCTGGGGGCAAGGACATTTTAGTCTTCAACAAGATAGAATAAAGCCTTTTACCACCCATTGATACTTAAACATCTTAAACTAATGATCAATAAGTCTGATTAAATAAGATTAGGAATCTCTGGGTGCTGAAAATCCCATGGCTGTCAAGGAGCTCTCTGCTCGTCTAGCTGTTGTCACATTGGAAGGTTAACCCAGCCATTAAACCTCGTCCTTCTACAGTTCAGAGCTATCTTGATGGGAATGATAAAAGGCAGAAGGAAGCTCATATATCTTGCATATATCTGCGTTTCAGTGAGATGAAATGAATAGAGGATTTGGGGTGGGATAGCTTTGAGTTTGTTTTGTTTCTCATGTAAAATTTTTGATGGTAATGATAATAGTTAAAATGTGTATAGCTTTACATATAGAAATTTATTTAATCCTCTTAATAGCCCCATGTGGTAGGTATTGTCATTAGCCTGTTGGTAAGTGAAAAAATTGACTACAGAGATGCTGAGTGATTTGCCAATGGAGATAGTAACTAAGAAACTGTAGCTATTGCCGCTACCATTTTAGTAACTGATACAATATCCTGGCTGAAGAAGTGTCTCTCAGTTACTGGGTGGAAGAGGGATTTCTTGGTCCATGGAACTCAAATGGCTTCTGTAGCTGAAGACGCTATCCTCCATAGCAGGGCCAAGCTCTTCTCCCCATGAAACATACAGTTATACTCAACTTGGGACACAACACATTTTGGGGTTGACTGAGTTACTTCTCTTCATCTTTTTGGTTGTCTTGGGTACCGTGCTGGGGTCTTGGTTGTCTCCTCTCTCCTTACAAAACAATGTCCCAACAGACTCATAGACTGAGAGGGACTTGGAAATCAACAAACCCAGAGTTTTTAAATTGTGGCTGACCCCTGGCATAATATAAATGCAGAGTGTGACCATTGTTGGAGAACGTCAAGATCACTCCAGGGGAGAACCATGGTTCTAACCCAGAGGAATCCCATTTTAAATAGGTATTTATGGAGGTCCAGAGAGGAACAAGTTCCCTCCTCAAGTTCATTTCGTTTCCCTTGGATAATACCAGAATCAGGACTGACACCTGACTAAAGCTGAGTTTAAGCTTCAAGTATAAATTCTCAATTCAGTGTCTCATTTCAGTGGTGCCTCCCAATAAAAAAAATGAATTTTAAAATTTCTAGACAGGAAAGCCACAGTGTAAGTAGTTGTTGCTGAGTTTACTTCCTAACTCATCTCTGTTTTGTGCGGGTTTGTTTTTAAGTGTTGAGAAGTGGAGGGGAAAAGGAGAGAGAAGATTTGGTCTCTAAAAGAGGTTTCTGAAAGCATCCTTGAGATGACTATCAAGTGAGAAAAAGGAGTTAGAGAAAGTGAGATTCAAGAACGAAAAGCAGGTGGCTAAGGCCAGTCTAGGAAGTGAAATTATTTTCACGCTTTGTTATAAACCATGAGGTGGATAAGTGCCAGTGACTAAGAAACAGCAGCAGCACAAAATCACAGAACAAAGGTAAGCAGCAGAGAGAAGGACATTTCTGCGTTGACTTTTCATTGTGCAAAATGAGACTCAAAAGGGGCAAATAGACAGAGCCATGTTGCATTGAAGGAGGACACAGGGAAGTCGGTCAGCTCCTGCACTCTGCTAAGCGCCAAGAAAGAGGGGGAGGATGTGGCTGGGGGAACTCACCACTCTTCTGTTCCCTCATTCGAAGTGGGAACATGTTTATTAAATGACAAGTAATTTGATAACAATGAAGTTTAGTTGCCAAGACATTTAACAGGTACTGAAATGTCATATTGATTTGAACCTTGCTCTAAATGGCACATTATGTTGTTAGAGGAGAAAATTAAAAATCAAAACATGGGCAAGTTATTTAATTAAGAGCAATCCTTTTGCATAAAAATGCTGCAATGAGTGTATTGAAGGCCATGTTACTTGTTTTTTCACTCACCCACGGATCACCTACTGCTGACATAAAGCAATGTTTAATGGAAGCCTCTCGCCTAGTTTAAGTTACAAACTTAATTGCTTAAATGTCATTTAGGGGTGGGGTGGGGTTCAGGTAGAATTCAAATCCACAATAGAAGTTACTAGAGGATCATAGAATAATGGATAAAAGGGACTCTGGAGTCGGAGAGAAGTAGGCTTAATTTCTTGCTCTAAATTTAGGCAAGTTCTTAATCTCGCCATCTGTAAAATGGAACCCATATTAGCTTCCTTGCAGAATTGTTCGAATGCATGTCATTTTAAACTCTTGTCAACAGTAGAGACTCAATAACTGGCGGATATTAGTACCATCAGCAGTAGTATTAAGCAATGTCATGAAAAACAGCATTTGCTGTCAAGAGTCTCCTACTGCTTATTTTGGAATCTAGTTTGTAGTACGATTTAACAAACATAAGCTCACACATATCAAATTCCTTCACCAGGGCTTGATCCCCTTGAATCTCTGTCTCAGCTTCTCATTAGGGAGAGTCATCTGTGTTGGCAAACAGACATGTTTCTCGTTTTCCTTGGATTCTAACCTAACGTGGGTCCTTCAGAGCCTGCAGTGCCTGATGGCTGTGGAAGCTTTGTTATGTGTTCCTTTCATTGAACACATTTGGGCTATTAAGTAGCTGGACCCTTGAAAAAGACTAAGAAAAATCTTGAGGGTGAGATGTTTACTGATGTAGCTAGTAACACTATCGAGTGACAGGCTTGGGCACAGAGACTCAATCTTGAGTGAAGAGCACGGTCTTTATTTTGACTTCTCCTCAGAAGTGCACTTTTGCTCCAGGTGTTTATACAGCAGATCCGTGTGTTTGAGAATAAATATACTAGAGGAGAGGCTGAATGGAACTGCTAAATCTCTAAGTTTCCTCCAATCCTAAGATCCCTTGATGTCTGACCACTGAAAAACCTTGCAGAGGAGGTCCTTAACGTTTATGAGTGATGTTTCAAAGCCTTCCCAAGTCCTTGTATTTGTGTCTATCCCTATAAGATGCCATGAACCCCCCTCCCCACACCGTTATCATCACCTGCTCTGACTTCCTTACCTTCTATATATTTGCAATAACAGCACTAGCAATTGGCTTTATTTTGTGGACTCTTCTTAATGAAGCAGCAAAGCCTGTAATCTGAGCTGAACAGAGATAAGCAAAGCCACAGTGGGACAGGAAGGTGAGTTAGAGGGGTTCACTCACCTGCTATCTGAGTCACTTTTCCCTCCCACAATCCAGGCTCTTTAAATCTCAGCGAAAGGGCAAATGACTTTGCAGACATGTCAGGGGAATTTGGAGATCTTAGAAAAGAATTGAAGCTGGAACTATAAAATCTGTGAATGTCAGAATACCCTTGCCTTCACCATGAAGATGCGCATAACTGGGTTTCTCCTTTACGACATGCTCTATCTCCAACAAGGTTCTGAGAGCGACAGGCTATAAAAATTGACCATGGCAAAAAAAAAAATCTCTATGCCCAAAACTATTTGAGCATTATTTGCAATATTAAAAGACTGGAAGAAAACAACCCAAATGTTCATCAATGAGAAACTGATTGAATTATCCATGTATATCTACATGAAGGGGTTCTATGGGCTGTAAAAAAGAATGAGAAATATCTCATTATGTTGCCGTGTAATTATCTCTAGAATATATTCTTAACCAAAAGAAGACAAGGTGGAGGTAAATGTTTATACCACGCACTTCATCTCAGGGTAAGCAAATCATTGTGAAGGGAAGTTGATTTAGTTATAGTCTAATGAAAAGAGAAGGCACGATAGAATTAAACTATCACTATTGTTTTTTTCCTAATTTTTTTATTGAGTTCATAATAGTTGACATCAATGTGAGACTTCAGTTGTACATTATTTCTTGACCGTCACCACATAAGTGCTCCCCTTCGCCCCCGTGCCCACCCCCGACCCCCATTCCTCTAGTAACCACTGAACTGTTTTCTTTGTCCAAGTACTTGTTTATATTCCACATATGAGTGAAATCATCTGGTGTTTGCCTTTCTCAGACTGGCTTATTTCGCTTAGCATAATTCCCTCTAGGTCATTCTATGCTAAAACTATCACTATTTTAAGAATTGAATCAATTAGTGGGTCTAATCAGTAATCATAAATGGCTTATCATCACCAAAAAAATAGAGAGAACCAGACATCATATGCTTCTAATGTGAGTAAACAATGCCATCTATGAAATATTCTTGACCCCCCAAAAAATCATTGAACCCAATATGATCAAACCTCTAAATCCAGTTATAAATTTATATGACACACAGGAGACAGACAGAGAAACAGTTTAAAATACTCTATACAAATGTAATCGGTAAAATCCAGACTCTGGGAAATCCCATATGAAAAAATGATGTTGTTTATTAAAAAACATGGAGGAGATAGAGTGGGAACCTTTGGATCAAATGGGATGTTTGATGATATTAGGAATTTCTGTTAATTTTAGGTGTAAAAATGGGATGTGGTTATTTTTAAGAAAATTTTCTTTTTTAGTGATGTATACTGATCATATGATATGATACTTAGAATTGGCAACAAAATAATCTAGACAATGAGGAACAGATGAGGGTAGAGAAGAACAAGATTGGTCATATATCACTGATTATTGAGTATGTTGAGTTTCGGCGATGAGTAAATCAGGTTTATGACATTATTTTCCTTGTGTATATATTTGTGAATTTCCATAGTACAAATTTTTTTAAAAAAATTTGTATTCTTGGTCCTGAAGACCCAAGAGATAAATATTATGGGTAGAGATTTCTCCACCTAGATTTATAAAGAGACCCATAAGACCCATAGCTCTTTATTATTAATAATAATCATTAACTACATTTATTTAGTGTGTAAAGTATGCCCTTAGGTTCCAAGCACTTCATCTATTTTGGCTGACTTAATCAACCCAACACTTCTGCGAGGCAGGTGCTATTGTCATTCCTGTTTTGCAGATGAAGTCACTGAGGTGTGGCAGTTAAGTAAGCTGTTCAAGGGCACACAGTTAATAATGACGGAGTCAGGAATCCAGTGGTGGCAGCCTAGCTCCAGAACTCACACTCTCAACAACTGCTTGAAATGTTTGGATATGCGTCACCGCAATGGGCAGTGGAAGCTTCAGCAGCAATAACAGCTAACATTTATCCTGAGGATTCTTCTGTGACACGCGCTGTACTAAATATCTTACATCTATTATCTTTAATTCAAGACAAATAGGGTATTCTTATTATTTTCATTTTATAGTGAAGAAAAGCAAAACTTAAATAGGTTTGGGGGCCGGCCCGGTGGCACAGCGGTTAAATTCACACGTTCCGCTTCTCGGCGGCCCGGGGTTCGCCAGTTCGGATCCCGGGTGTGGACATGGCACGGCTTGGCACTCCATGCTGTGGTAGGCATCCCACATATAAAGTAGAGGAAGATGGGCACGATGTTAGCTCAGGGCCAGCCTTCCTCAGCAAAAAGAGGAGGACTGGCAGTAGTTAGCTCAGGGATAATCTTCCTCAAAAAAAAAAAAATTAAATAGGTTAATGGCTCAGCCATGATCATTCAGATAGACTCTGGCACAGGAAGGGTACTATGTAAATTATCTGTTGCTGACTAACAAACACTTATTGGCTTAAAATAACAGCTATTTATCTAGCTCCTAACTGTAGGGGGTCAAGTTAGGCTGGGCTCAGTTGGGTGGGTCTTCTAACCTGGGCTGGGCTCCCTCATGAGTCTGTTATCAGCTGCATTTCAGTTGAGTGGCTCTGCTTGCAAGACCTGGCTGGTTGCTGGGTGGGTGGACTATCTTGTTTCCCTCTTACAGGGTCTCATCCTCTGGTAGGCTGCCTTGTGCTTGTTCCCATGGTGAAACATGGGTTCAAGAGCAAGAGTGGACTCATGCAAGACACCACTTCTGCCACATTCTATTGGCCAAGGCCCATCACAAGGCCAGCCCAGATTCAAGGACTGGAAAAACAGACTTCATCTCTTGATAGAAAAATTTGGTCAGTTGCATTGTCAGTGGAGTGGATTCAATGAAGGAGAGAAAATTGGGGCCATTTTTGCAATTAATCTACCACAGGCACAAACCCAGCTCTGAGTTTGAAAGCTATGGCGTATCTTTCCCTCATTTTAGGTTCTCCTGCAAATGTGGATTACTTATTACCAACCTGGTCTGGGAATTTATCTAAATCAGAATTCTCCATCGGGCTAAATTCTAAGTGCTGAGCCATGCATGCTTGGAGCAAGATCCCAAAGGTTTGCTGCTGTGACTTGCCAGAGGACAGGATTACACTCTAGAGAGGCAGGAGACTGGACGCCATGGGAAAGAAGAGCATTAAGAAAAAGCCCCAGTTTCCAGGTAATGAGAGATTCCCGACCAGCAACAGCAGCAATGCAGCCATAATAGAATTTCAATGAGATAAATTCCACTTTCTGCCCAAGTTTAGCCACTCAGGGAAGAAACAATTACCTTGTGAAAATGGAGCACTCTCCCTATATTATCCCTTCATTAAAATATTCAAATGAAGGTAACAACACTGTTATAAGCTCATTTATAAAGAAAAATAACATTAATGCATTTAACGCTAATGCATTTACCTCAGAGCGCTTCCCAGAGATGTTAAAATGTGAAGTTTATAAAATGTTCAGTGATGTTGAACTTGAATTGCAACCTAATGCTTGAATTGCTACATTTAACATTAAAAGCATGTTATTAATCTTCAATTTAGGGGAGAATAATTTTCACTCACTGTGCAGAAAAAAAAAAAAACCCAGTTATGATGGGATTTCATTCAGATCAAATTTGCTTTAATTGCAATTCTATTAAATTAGAAATAGACATTCTATCCTGATACGATTCTTTGATGTCTTTAGTTTTAATGCTAATAAAAACATTATCACCACAGGTGTGAGCTGCATTATGTACAATAATTAGGACTTAAATTAAAGATGTGTCAAGCTACCCAAAAGTAATTTGGAAAATTAATGCAAAAGAAAGAAACCAGGTGAAACTTTGGGGGCAGTTTAGTTCCCCATACTTTTGCCAACATCAGTTTCTCAATACTGTATTTTCTTTTTAAGCACAACAATAATACCATTAAGAATAATATCTCCAAGACATAGTTAAATGAAGGACTACAGAACAGTTGAGTGGAACACTTTGCAGACAAAGAAAGGCATTGAAGAAGAACACTTGATACAATGAAAAAATATAAACAATGCATATGAAGTAAAGAAAAAGTCATAAATTAGTATTATCGTATGCCACATTTATAAAATATGTGTAGAAAAGTCTGGGAGGAAATAAACCCAAATGTTAATTAGTTATTATTAACCTTTAAGTGGGGGATTACAGGGGAGTCTGCTTTTAGTGTTCTGATTCTGTATTTTATAACTAGCAACATTATTTTGTATTAGAGGAAAATCATATAAAAGAACAAAGTGTATTCAGTGAGCTTGTCATAATCGAAGGCTGTGCTGTGTTCCTTTGTCGGATCTAAACACTGAGATGAGTTCAGGCAAATAACATTCTTTGGATGAATGAATAAATGAATGAATGAATGTATGAATTCCAGGAGTTGGGGCTCAAAATGTGGCTAATAGGAAGGTGGTCAGAAATTATGTCTTTGCTTTCGTTTCTCCTGTAAAGATCTCGCTTCAGAATCTAAATCTCTTTATTCTACTGAAACATATTAGAGGAGAGATGGCCAATAGGACTAAATTATGCTCTTCTCCAAAATGAAGGAAATTTGGGGACAGAACCAGACAATGTACACTCAGCCTCAGTATCTCGAGTAGCAGATGAAAACATCTCTCTGTTCACACAGAAGTAAATTGACCTAGATATGGCGATACAGCATTAGGCTTTTGGAATCCTTTTTTGTTAACCTTTGTTAAATATTTTATTAACGTTCGTGCCCACTGTGTGTCAGGGGATGGACCATATGCTGTTGGGAAGGCTGAGGTAAAAGAAGACATGTTTTCTGCCCCCAGGGTAGCTTGGAATAGAGAAAAGGGAACAGGCTTTGAAATTCGACATTCCTAGGGTTCCATCCAAGTGCCACCAGTTACTGGCTGAGTAGCAAGTGACTTACCTTCCCACAGCTCCAATATTCTCATCTCTAAAATGAGAAAAATAATAATACTCCACTGAGTTTTGTAAAAATTAAACCAGACACGTACTATAAAAATAAGCTGGCACAGGGGCCAGCCCCATGGCCGAGTGGTTAAGTTCACATGCTCCACTTTGGTGCCCCAGCGTTTCTTAGGTTTGGATCCTGGGCGTGGACATGGCACAGCTCATCGGGCCATGCTGAGGGGGCGTCCCACATAGCACAACTAGAGGCACTCACAACCAGAATATACAACTGCGTACCAGGGGGCTTTGGGGAGAAGAAGAAGACAAAGATTGGCAATAGTTGTTAGCTCAGGTGCCACTCTTTTAAAAAAAAAAAAGCTGACACCTAGTAAGCACTCAGCAAAGGGTAATCATCTTCATAAAAGAAAAAGACATATAATACAATATGACAAAATGCAAAGTTAATATTCTGATGTGCCTTGTAATTGACTGGTTGGATTTCACTGGTTTTCACATCCACCTGGTCCTGTCCTCCCTAAATGCTGAGGACAAAGGGAACTTCTGTGCTTACAGGAATTTAATTACATCAAGAGCAGTTACAATTACTAATGATGAGATTTGGGTGCTATTGTGATGGTATTATGCCAGGGACTCAGAAATTTCTCACCACTGCCATGCCCACTACCCCTTATCCTCTCTGAATCATCAAGAGAATTGTCTAATGCATGGAGAAGGGGGTGTTAAGCATCTATTGCTGCTTAGCAAGTTACCCCAAAACTTAGATACTTAACACACACTTATTATCTCGCAGTTTCTGTGGGTCAGGAATTAGGGCTTAATTTAGCTTAGTGTTCTGATTCAGTTCTTGCAGACTGCAGTCAGCGTTGGCCAGGGGTTAGTCTCATCTCAGCACTTGACTGGGGAGGGATCTGATTCCAGGCTCACCCACATACCATGAATGGCAGGATGCAAATCCTTGTGGCTGTTAGTTGGAGGCCACCTCAGTTTGTTGTCACATGGGTTGTCCAAAAAGCAGCTCACAACATGACAGTTGGCTTATCAGAGCGAGTGAGAGAGAGATCAAGAGAGGACTCTCTTTGTAATCTAATCTTGGAAGTGATGGTCCATCATTTTCTCATGCTCTACTCAATAGAAGCCAGTCTTTGGTCCAGCGCACACTCGGGGACTGGGGACATGGGGAGAGATGATTATGCAAGGACATGAATATTAGGAGGTGGCTATCATTGGGGGTCATTTTAGAGCTCCCTTCCACAATGGGGGCTCAGAGAATCACCCAGGTAATATGTGAGCCTGTGCCTTAAAAGTCCCAGTTTTGGAACCCCAGGAATTGGCTTGGATCCTGAACTCTAAATGGTGACTTCTACATTCTTCCCTGAGATCTGGAGTCTGGAGGTCAACATGCTCAGACATACTGAAGAAAAAGAGGACGGAAAGAGAGCTAGGTCATCGAGAATGACCTTGACAAGTCAACCCACCAGCTGCATGTTCAGGAAAGGGTAGAAAACTATGAAGAGCTGGCCAATCTCAGCTCAGCGTTCTCAGTTCCAGAGAATGCAGACACACACACACACACACACACACACACGCACGCTTACTATGTGCCTGCCACTGTTACATGTGCTTTGCAACAACTCTATGAAGTTATCACTATTATTAACATCATCCCTATCCTACAGATGAGGAAACAGGCACAGGGCGAGTGCTCTCGTGGTCCAAGTGCACACAGCAAATAAAGTAATTGGACTGGGGCACAAACTGGAGCCCTCTCCTGATTGCTATGGTATAAAATTTCCCTAAAGCCAAGTAACTCACCCCAGTGTCCTATGAAAGCGCTGGGCCATGATTCATAAAATTAACAGCACCCGCTTTAGCAGAGAACTAAAAAAGTGGCCCAGCAGAGGCAGAAGCAACTGGAGGAGGAGAGAGAACACCTGTGCCTCCAACCTGCCGTCAGTCCCTACAGTCCTTACAATAATTTAGGACCAGACAATGTTTTTGTTCTCACCTCATAATACTTTGCACAGCGCCTTGGACACAGAAACTCAACAAGTGACAATCCAGTGATGGTGTTTTTTTTCACCTACATTGGCCAGAAGCTTAGGCATCGTGTGTCTCAGCGGGGCAGCCCTGATAAATATTGGCTTTGGCGTCGGACACACCTGAGTCCAAATTCTGGAATTCTGCTTAGTTGGTGTGACTTTGACCTTCCTTATCAGATCCTGAGAGGGAGTCATGCATTCCATCAAAGCAACCTGGTTTTATTCTTAACCCTCATCCAGGTTTCAAACAGAGGACTTTGCTTTTGCTTCGCAATTGCACTTTCCCAGAATGATTTTCAAAAACGTCACTATTGCCCATTTTAAAAGGCAGAACCTTTGTGCACAACATTGAAAAGGTGCAAAATTTGAATCTGTTATTCAAAGTAGCTTAACATTAACTACCTAAACACCTGCACCCCACATCTCGGTAGCTTAATAGGACGTTTTTGTTCTCTTTCCGGTAAATCAGAAGTGAGTGGGGGCCTTTCTGGGTAGCTCTACTCCCTGCATCTTGTGAGGACCTTGTCTGCTATGCTCTGGCTGCATCACACTGGGGCTCTTTGCTTCCAGCCAGGTGGACGGGGTTATGAGGGCTCAGCAGATCACTCGGGAATTTTTATGACCCAAGCTTCGAAGTAATTTACACCCTTTCTGCTCGTATCCCTTTGGCCAAAACCAGCCGCACAGTTTTACCTATATGCAAAGCAGCTGAGAAACACAGTTTTTGTTGTGCCTAGGAGGAAAATAAAAATGGCATTGTCTCTGGCAACCTACGTTACAGAAAACTGGGGAGATAGAAGGTAAGAAGTACAAAGGAATATTACCTTAATGCTACCTCTTGGACCACCACATTGACCACTTTTTTCACCCTTATTATGTGATGTTATGACTACCAACTTAAAGACTGCATAAATAGCCTGGGCTATGTTATAATTTTCTTAATCCTTCTCCCATCATTGGGCGCGTATTTAGGATCATTCTACTCCTTTTCTCCGGGAAGTTACAGCTCCATGCTGTGAACACTGGTAGTATCAAAGTGCCTACCTCCAACTTAGGTGCATTGCTGGGCAGTTACAAGCCGAATGCCGAAATCAGGCAATGTAATTCTCACGGCTCCTTAAGCAAAGGAATATTCACAGTCCCAGAGGCCAGCCTGACAGCTCCTACCCGAGGTTCATTGCCTCTGAATTAGAAGGGGCGAGTTAGATATGTGCCTGAGTCAAATTAGACTTGACTTGGATTATATTTTCTTCCATAGATGCAAACCATCTATATTATAATGTTCAATGGCCAGTGTCAGAGAGGAACTGCCGAGGTTTCAAATGATCGCATGGCTAAAAATCAAAGTATGGTAATGCTTCCCAGCAAAACTCGCCCCTTTCTGCATCGTGGCACAAACCGTAGCCGCAGCAAGGATGGCATGGGATTGCAGAGAGAGTGCAAATAAAATGCAGATTTGTTTCCATTTCATTCCTTCCCAACAGCAGTTATTCATAACAGCTTAATGTGCAGCCACTGCATTTCCCAAATGCAATGTGCTGAGGGTTTTGTGCAGTTAAAATTGGTTTTATAGGCAAGGGAAATGCCACCAGCACTGCAAAATTGTTGCTATACTTTCTCTCTCCTGGATTTAGCTCTGTAGCGTGAGTATTCAGATCCTGGAATAGCCGTTGCCTCAGTCATGCAAAAGCCAAACTACCAGAGTCAGGATTATCCTGGGAAATTCACACACACGCAGAGCAGCTTATATAAGGCTATAAATTAAATATGAAGCCTCTTTGTGCTTTCAGAAAAATCAGAGAGAATCAAAGGCTTGTACAAATTCTTCTTACTCTGCTTGGAGACATCGTTGCCCTTGTAAGCTTCTGCATCCTGGGTCCTGATGGGATTCACATTCCTTTTCAATACTTTGCAGGTTTCTGAATGCAAAGGGTTAATCACAAGGGACCGAAGGGCTTTTAACTCTGCTTTATGGCAGTTTAAGACAGACCTCTCCACCCAAATCTAAAGGAGACGACAAGCATCGGGAAAGGTGGAAGTAAGGGGCGAGATCAATTTTCTTTTAACCCAGTGCTGCTCTTCCAAAGCAGTCCATTGTTATGACTGCTCCAATTTATAGTAGAGAGAAAACAGGCACCAGACAGGGAGACAAGTGGAGTCATTGCCGCAGAGTACGGAACACTCACTGATCAGAACATACTCGTTACACATAAAGAATATACGTGTGCTGTTCTTCATGGATAAAGATTATGTCCTGACCCACAGAGCTTAGCCCTTGTTTTCCAGGATTGAACCCGGATTTGGTCCGATCCATTTTTACTGATCTCTACTCTTTGCAGACCAATGGCCCCATTTGCCTTCCATGAGTTTAATAGTTTAATTTTCAGACTTTGGGATACGCCTATGCTTTCCTGACGTTGCCTCTATAATTCAGAAACCAGTTTAGAATTCAACACTCCTTTGAAGTCACGTTTTTCTGATGGAAGTTCCACCCAAGATTGTTGGATGAGCAGGGAGCATGTTCAAGTACCCTGACATGGTGACACAGCATGTCCTCCTTTAGCGTCCACATTGGGGAACCTCAGTGGGGTGGAGACAGACAAGACTTGGCATTCCCACAGTTGACACAAAGCTGGTTTTGCTGAAAGCAGCTCAGATGGTGAGTGGCAGCTTCCCCATCATTCTCTGAGTGGATCATTAAAGTGAGACATGCATAATCGAGTAATTTTGATGCATTTTTTGGGAAGCAATGGCATTTAGCAAAATCCAGTAAATTGTTCCTTTCAGCACCAATAACATGTTTTGAGCTTTCCCCACTAGACGTTGTGTAATGGTAATATAATAGGATTGCTATAGCAATTAAGTGATTGCAAATTTTTGGGCAATGGAGGGCATCTACGGGGGCACAAACCATTAGTAAAATGGAAACATTGTCACAGGATTATTAGGGATCTGGCTGAGGAGTTGGGGACACATGCCACCATCCATTTTATTTTTTTAAGAAATTTGGGGGTGGGATTATAATATCATTGGACTCCACTACTCGTACCAGCATTGTACTGGGAAGGGTCCACTGGGTCTCTACATAGCAAATAACCATCATCACCATTAAAGCATTTAACAATATTTATCTGCACAGATGCTGGACAAGGTAGATTATTAGATTTGCTTTCTGATGGCAGAAGGGCAGTATGGTGGAGGGCATTCAATACCTTGTAAACATCAGTAGTTCATTTGTTTGCAGAATATTTTATGATTTCCATACACGGAAGTTTCCTGGAATATCCCTGTCCCCCCACCTCCCTCCATTACACATACATACACACCTGCTACTTTGTGAGATTAATAGACGAGAAAACATTGTACCCATTTCACAGATAAGGATACTGACTTCTGATGGCCAGTTCCAGTTCAGCTTAAGTCCATAGAACTGTGCAATGCTGAAGAGTTGATTGACACCTGGGGTCAGAAGATCTGCACTGTCAGGTCCCCCTTTCCACACTGGGCAGCCTGGCATCAGTGAATCTCTGTGCTTTCTTCATTTTTCAACTGGCATTACAAGTGTTTGTTAAAGCTGGATGTTAGTACTTGAGTGATTGCTGTATGTTACTCGGTGCTCTTTGCTCTGTTGGAAATATTCCATGACGATAAATGAGCAAAAATGAAATTAACTGATTGCTTAAAGTGGGGATAGCAACCCTGAAGTATCTTTTGGGGGTGTTGACTTTAGAACATGGCTAGTACATATTATGGCACTTAATAAGTGTTCCTTTCTGTGTCCCCTTTTTTGTCATGGTTGCTTATATTATAATCTTTAGAAGATGGGCACTAAGGCAATGCTTGTAGGGTCTTCACACCCGGCCATGTACGCTAAGTTGTAGTGCCATCAGGATGGTCAGAGCCTCATGACAGGATCAAAGTGGTGTGCTTGCAGTTGTCGTGCAAAATAGGGCAGCAAATGGAGTCTTTGCACATGTCCCTGCTACTCGCTCCTTCTCCATCCTCATCCATCTCACAGAGCACCCTTGCTCTGCCTCAAACCTTCAGCACGTTTGCAATTAGCTGTTAATATTTCAAGCATTATTACGCAAGGAAGCCCTCCTTCGCACACCAGACTAAGTTGGGTCTCCTTTTATGCTCTCAGTATGTCTTACACCTTTATATTTTCACTGTGGTAAGATACATATAACACAAAATTTACCATTCTAACCATTTTATTTATTTTTTTTATTTTTTTTTTTTTGAGGCAGATTAGCCCTGAGCTAACTATTGCCAATCCTCCTCTTTTTGCTGAGGAAGACTGGCCCTGAGCTAACATCCATGACCATCTTCCTCAGCTTTATACATGGGACTCCTACCACAGCATGGCTTGCCAAGCGGTGCCATGTCTGTACCCAGGATCTGAACCGGTGAACCCTGGGCCTCCAAGAAGCAGAACGTGTGAACTTAACCACTGCACCACCAGGCCAGCCCCTCTAACCATTTTAAATTGAAGAATTCAGTGGCATTTAGTACATTCATAATGTTGTACAACCATCACTATTGTCTAGTTCTAGAATTTTATGACCTTAAAAGGAAATCTCATGCCCATGAAGCAGTTACTCCCCATTCCTGCCTCCTCCTGGTAACCACTACTCTGCATTCTCTCTCTATGAATTTGCCTCTTATGGATATTTCCACACAAATGGAATCATGTAATATGATTCTATGCCTGTTTCCTTTCACTTAGCATACTGTTTTCAAGGTTCCTCTTTGTTATAGCGTGAGTGGGTACTTCATTCCTTCCAAAGGACACTATCAAGAGAGAAAGAAGACAATCCACAAAATTAAAGAAAACATTTGCACATCGTATAACTGATAAAGATCCAGTATCCAAAATATATAAAGAACTCAACAACAAAAAGAGAAACAACCCAATTAAAAAGCGGACAAAGGACTTGAATAGAAATTTCTCCAAAGAATACCTTCTTTGGAGGATATCTACCTACAAATGGCCAAGAAGTGTATGAAAAGATGCTCAACATCGTTAGTCATTGGGGAAATGCAAATCAAAACCTTTCTTTTAAAAACTCATCGCACCTTGTATTCATTGATGTGCCATTCTTTGGTTAATATCTATGCCCTCTACTGGATTGAAGGTTCCAAGAGGACTGGAACTATATCTCTGTTTATTTATTGTTGCATTTTAGCACAGTTTTTGACACATGCTAAGCCTTCAGTATTGTTGAATATTTGTTGAATAAACGAAGGCATGGACAAGAAAAAACAACGTGTTTTAGTGGGCCACAAAAGGGAATCATGTCAATCTTCCAAATTATGGAAATACTGCATGGAGTTGGTGGATGTCACAATCATGTACAAAGAAAATAGCGTTTTTCCTCTGACCTCCTCTCCCAGATCTAGAGACCATGAGACATCATGATTTTGTTGATTTTTTTGTTGTTGATGTCAAGCTACCCTTTATTTATTGAATACTGCGAGCAAGGCATTGTACTTGGAGCTGAGGATACGACTGAATTAATAAATGTGTAGCTTAAGCTTCACGTAAACGCTTTGGCACAGATTTTACTCTCCCAGTTTGCACAGGAAAGAAATAAGGCTCAGAGACTCTTTTAAATAACTGATTCAAAGAGCCTCAGACAAGAACCAAGCAGCTGTACATCCAGTCCATCTTACTTCACTACTCCTTGCTCCTGGACTGTTTCTCCATCGCCTCTGAATCTCCCACATAGAACTCAGGGCCCAAGGAATGGGAGATGTCAAAAGATTTTTAAGAATGAACCCTTGATAGTTACAAAGGAAGGAGGGAGGGAAGGAAGAAATGAAGGAAAGAGAGATTAAGGTTTGGACATGCCTTGCTTCTTAGGATGAATAAAATGATAACAATATGTAATATTTACTGAATCCTGTAAATATTACAGGATTATGCCAAGCTCTGTGCTAAGCACTTCACTCTCACTGTCTCCTTGAATCTAAAGATCTCCTATAGACGCAGGTACTATTTAACTCTTATCCCTATTTTGAGAAGGAGGAAACTGAGGCACAGGAGTTGATTGACTGGCTCAGGGCCACCCAGATGGCGATGAATGGAACAGAGATTTGAACTCAGGAGTTCCACATGCGGTGACCATGTCTCTAGCCACTAGGCATAGCGGCCTCCAAAGCAGAGCAAAGCCCAGGGGCTCAGACCAAAGCATCACAGATTCTTCTTTCTTCATTCACACCCTTTACAGGGTAATAATTTGTAGAAACAAGTGTTTATTGTTCCCACTGTCCTTGGTATAAATTGCCAGCAGCACCTGTGGAAGGCAGAGGCTGCCCTGTTCCAATCAGCCGGCAGGAAGAAACTCCTGCCCATTGGGAAGAATTCCCTACCATCTCAATGAGTGAAAGGCAGGACAACCTGCCCATCCTCCATGGATTGCTCTGGAGGCTCCAAGAGCAGACAGAGCCCAGAGCACGGCCAAGCGCTGCAGTGTCCAAGGGACAGCTGTCCCTGGAGAGGGGACAATTGCACGGGCTGCAGAGACCTTTAAATGAGATGCTGTCTGAGAAAACAGAAAACACAGGGCAAGAAATCTGGATTCCAAGCCCAGCTCTGTGCCTAGATCAGATGTTGTCACAGCTGAGTGTCACAAGCTACAGCCCACCTCAAGGACCCTGTCACTGCTCTGGCTATGTACATGCTCTTTCCTCAGATCTTTGCATCGCAGGTCCGTCTCATCCTCCGGATCTTGGCTGCAATATCACATCTTCCTAGTGGCCTTCCTCCTCTAAGCCATCTGATCAACAGTACCTCCCTCTCCATCCCTCAGTATTCCATTAACCTATTTTATGATGTTCATAGCACTAACCGCTACCTGAAATTATCTCCTTTATTCTCTTGTTAATTTGTTCGCTGGCTTACTCCTCTCCATGTAACCTCTGTAACTGATTTTCATGGTCATTGCTGCTACCTAGAACAATACTTGACATATGTTGAGAAAAGAAAGGAAGGAAAGAAGGGAGGAAGGGAGGAAGAAGGAAGGGAGAGAACTTCAGTGATCATCAACTTTTCCTTGTTTAGAGAAGGCAGTTGAGGCACAGAAAGGTTAACTGGCATATCCAAAGGCACACAGCGAGTGAGCAGGAGAGCCAAGGTGTAAACTCATGTCTGTTTGACTCAACAACCTGTACCTTTTCCTATGATCTCTCGCTGCCTTAATGATTATCATGCTGACATGTATAAGGTTTTCCTGAAATAATATCCACGCTTTCTGCATTTAGGGGAATCCAACCATTCCTCTGGCTTCTACCCTCATCTAGATATTTTCTTTGTTATATCAACTTGAGCCACATTAGTGTTCATAAGAAGCTTTTTCTATAAGTGTTTGAAACTAGCAGAAGTGAGATCTCCCTTGTTCCCATCCTTTGCCTATCACACATCCAAAGCCGTCCTTGAAAAAAGGGATGGAGAGTTTACGTTCTCACTCCACAACTGCTTCCTGTATTTATTTAATAAATGTATGTTATTATTTTTAGCATGAAGAGTAAATAAAAGGAAAGAAGCAGTAGCATTTTAAGAAAATTACCATCTAGACAATCTCCCTCTCCTTTAGACGAGTTTTTGCTTTATTCCAGACACCCAAAACATTCAAGGAAGAAAAGCATCCCACTTTTGATCATTTTTAAATACTCACTGAAAAATAACCCAACTAGATTGAAGAAGAGATGCGAAATCCTCTTGATCTCTATGAAAACACAGCACAATTATCAAGACAATTTCCAAATAACCCAAAAGCTTGTATAAATGTCTGTTAGCACTGAGAGAGTAAAACTAAATATTTACTACATGCCAAACAAAATTAAGATTTATCTGGCACCAAAGGAGAAAAGAGAAAGCTACTTCTGCATGCTGAAATCCCACCGCTACAAAGGGAAGAGGGACCTTTTGAAAGGAAGACGTTTTAACCGTGTTTACAAGGGTCATTTCAATGTTTTTGAAACACGGCTCCTAAATAATGCATGTTACTCAAGTGAAAAATAAAGCAGCCAAGTACTGTCTTCTTGAGGAAAGCCTCGATGTCCAGGTACGAGAGGAGGCTCAGAACTGGGGCAGGCAGATTCTTTCCTTCCCAGGAGGGGCTGGTGAGGGGCAGAGGAGTGGCCTGGGGTCTTGTACGAGATTTGTCGCTATTTTTTGTCTCATCAGGAAATTGGTCTGCAGGGAGGCAGTGATAGGGTTGTGGAGCAGGAAGCGTATTGGCCCGGGAGCTAGGTAGTATGGGACCAAATCCCAGCTCAGTAATTTCTTCGCAGGCACATTATTTAACTCTTGTTTCCAGCCAGATAGGAATAGTTGCTTAGCTAGCAGAGTCTTCGGGGAAGATGAAATTAAATATCATGTGTAAAGCACAGTGCCTGGCCCACAGTAATCACTCAATGAATATTAACTGTTATCATTAGTGGTAGAGTAGTAGTGTAGTAGTGGCAGAGACGGCAAATGAGCACCAAGCATCCCATGTGTTCCTCTGTATTTCCCAGCTTCCCTTGCAAGTAGGTTGGGGCCATGTGACTCATCCTGGCCAATGGGCTGCCCAAAGCAGTGACGTGGCTCACTTCTGGGCAGAGGCAGGTGGGAGTGGGTGTGAGTTCCTAAAGCTTGCTCTTCTCCTGCTGAGGCAACCCTGGGAGCCATGTTGATATGGTGGCATCACAAGGTAGTAGAGCCTCCATGAATCTGGTTTCTGAGGGATCTTAGCAAGAGAAGCCCCCCTATCCCACCAATGACCACATGGGACATAGAACATGAGCAGGATATGCATATTTGTCATCAGGCTTCTGGGATTCTGGGTTAGTTTGTCACTACAGCATGCCTAGTCTATCCTGCCTGAATGATTCATTATTATTTTTGTCATCATTTCTTGATCAGGATTCAAGGGGACCAGAAGCCCTCATGGGGGGTGTTCTGAAGCTGGTTTTCATACAGAGACACATTTTTATCAACTGATACCTTCTGTATTTATATATACATATTATTTCTCTATAAAAATAAAGAATACATATATATATTTCTAGAGATATAGAGAATATATGTAGAGAGAATATATAGATATATATATAGAGAGAGATTGAATATACAGAGAGAGAGAAATGGAGTGTATATATATATATATATATATATGTATTCTCTATTTCTATAGATATATTCTTTCCCTATTTCTATGTATAATATATATATATATACATGTATTCATACAATATATAGATATGTGCTCTTACCCAATTCTTAATTCCTGTTGTTTTACGGGTTTTACCAACCCTTGTGAGTGATCTTAAACAATTTCTGAAATCAGAAAGGAATATATATATATATTTCCTGCCAATGTATTCTTCCTGCTGCTGCTTTCTGTATTTTTATAAATTTTTATAATTTTGTATTTTTATAATCCCATCCTGCCCCATCCCCAAACTTCCACTGTTGCCATTTCTGCCACGTTAACATCCAAATCTCTTCCCTCGATGATCCGGGCTCCCTGAGACCCGGCCTCTTCCTTCTCCTTCCTTTCTAAATCCTCTGCTACAGTCAGTCTACCGTTCACATCACTTCCCCATCTCTGAATGAGTCCTGAAACCTCTGAGGTCACCAGCTTTGCTTTGTTCATATCTCCACCCTGGAAGGTTTCTCTGGCCTCCTCTCCAACTCTTGTATAAGATTTCTAACTCTTGTAACAAAATGGTTATTAAATACTTCCGCAGTGCCCATTGTTCTTGGAGGAAAGGACCCTAACAAAGGAAGCTGAGACTTAACTGCCTTTTAGAAATCATCCCCAAGATTCAATGGACTTTGCTTTTGGCTTTTTAAAAAATAGCAGCTCTGTTGAGATAGAATTGAGATTCTACACAATCGATCTATTTAAAGTGTACATTTAAATGGTTTTTAATATAGTCACAGAGTTGTGCAAACATTACTAGGGTCAATTTTAGAACATTTTAATCATCTTCTCCCCCACAAATATCTCCATAGCCATGAGCAGTCACTCCCTTTTTCCCCCACTCCCAGCCCCTAAAAACCACTGATTTACCTTCTGTCTCTATATATTTGCCTGTTCTAGACATTTACTATAAATGGAGTCACAATATGTGATCTCGTGTGACTACCTCATATTATTTAGCTTAACGTTTTCAAGGATCATCTATATTGTAACATGTATCAGTACTTCCCTCCTTTTTAAGACTGAGTAACCTTCCATTGCATAGCTATACTATATTTTATTTATCCATTCATCAGATGGACATTTGGGTTTGTTTCCACCTTTTTGGTTGTTTTGAATAAGGCTGATATGAACACTTGTGTATAATTTTTTGCATAGAAGTATGATTTCATTTCTCTTGGGTGTATATCTGGGAGCGGAATTGCTATGTCATATAGTGACTTTATGCTGTTGTTGTTGTTTTGAGTAAAACTACAATTTAATCTCACTTCCCATAACCCATGTGGGGAGGAAAGGAAAGGGTCGCTCGTGCAGTGCTCACAAATACTGTGTTCGTTGATGGCAGATGATCGAGGAGATACTTTGACCCCATCAGCCAGAGAGCCCTCAGGAATTCCAGGATAGAAATGACACATCCACTGGAAATGTCTTCTGTTGTGGTCTTTGTCTGAGGCCTTTGGCTCCGTTACAACATGGTCTGCAAGGAGCAAGTGAGCCCCATTCTTTTTTTCTTTTTACTTTTTTCTTTTGACAGATTGACCCTGAGCTAACATCAGCTGCCAATCTTTCTTTTTTTTTTTTTTTTTAACTCCCAAAGCCCTGGTACATAGTTGTGTATTCTAGATGTAGGTCCTTCCAGTTCTTCTATGTGAGCCGCTGCCACAGCATGGCGACTGACAGACGCGTGGTGTGGTTTCACACCAGGAGCTGAACCCAGGCCACCCAAGTAAAGTGCATTAAACTTTCACCACTAGGCCATCAGGGCTGGCTCGAGGACCCATTCTTGACAGAAGAAGGAACAGATGAGTTGCTGCTGCTCGCAAGGCCAGTTTTCACCTTTAGAGCTCTGATGGAACCAACCCCTTCACTCTGCGCCAGGATTATAAGGTAAGGATGATGAGGAAGATAATTGTCATCATCTCAATCACTTCTGTAACACCTCTGTAACCAGTCTCTACACCTGTTTAACCTCCAAAACAACCTTAACAGATAGATGTTAATTTTCCCTTTTACATATGAGAAGGCTCAGAAATTTCGAAGAACATTCTCAAACTCACCCAACTGGCATGTGAACAAAGGTATTCTGGTTTTAGAATCCACAGCTTAACCACCTTGGCATGTGCTCTTTGAGTAGGCCGGGCTGAAACTCCAAATACGACCATGAACTGAATTGATGGGGTCCACGTGCGTCCCAGAGTTAGGTGGGTCCCCAAATCTGCCCCTTCTACTGAAGCATCATCCTACATATGCCCATTTGTTTAGTCTATGAAGGTGACAAGAGTTACAGCTAGGAGAATTCTTTTTATGTATTTTAAAGTACATCGATTATTTTTCAATTTATCAAACTGGTATGACCAAAGTCACAGATCCCAGCTTTCCAATCGAAAATTGAAAACATAAAATAACAGAAGTTAAACAACATTTTAAACCAAGCTTATTTTTTTCTGATTTTCCATAATATCTTTCAGATTATGAAAAATTTATGTGTTCATTGTAGAATATGCGTGTAGAAAAAAAAGTAGGGAATTTGGAAAAACCGAGGAAAAAAATTATCCTTAACCCTACCACCCAGAAAGGACCACTCTTCGCATCTCTTTCTATTTGTTTTAAATTCACTGAAAGTGAGATTGGGACCAGGGCATAGGGATTAAAGTCACCAATTCTGGAATCACATAGCCCTGAGTCTTATTTACAGCACCACCCACTGCTGACTGTTTGACCTTGGCCCAGTTATTTAACCTTTTGAAAATTCAGGGAAATTGAACCTACCTCTGAGGGCCGTTGTGAATTAAATGCCCTGATGCATACACAGTGTTTGCAACAGTGTCTGGCACGTGGTATGGAGTTGATCACTGGTAGCTATTATGTTTAATGACAGTGCCATTATTTTTATTTTACCATGGCCATCTCCCGCATCTTATTCCGTATTCTTTAGAAACATGACTTTATTTGGGTTGCCTCGTCTCTTTTATTGATATACCATAATTTATTTAGCCAGCTTCCTAATTAGGTCATGGGGACTTTTGATCTCCCGTAAATTAGATAATGCTGCAATTTCCACATTACTCTTAAGACAGCTTTATGCCCATGTCAATGTCCTCTGACTCTCCCCATATTGGCCACATCTGGGATGTCCCCACTCAATGTAGTACATCCTGGTTGGGGGAGACAAGCTGTTCAAGCCACCTCATTTCACTAGACACAAACCCTCCAATGGAAATAAAATCAACCTTTTTTTTTCCTTCTAAGCAAAATCCACTCTGTATGCTCACTCGGCAGTCCTTCCCTAGCATGGGGGTAATTTGTAGCTTGAGCAATTGAGACAAACATTTGGCACAAGACAGAGAGAAGTAGGATGAGTCTGTAATTGGAATATTTTGTCTCATTTATTCTTGATAATGTGCCATATTCCACTCCATCAGACAGAGGTGATTGTTCACAGAATGCCTTACACCTGGTATCCGTGCTTAGGAAAACCAGATGTGGTTCATTGTTGCGTGCGCTTTTAAAGCAAGGGTGAACCATCCCCCTCTCACCACCTCCCTCCCTTTCTCATTCTCTGTCTATTTTTCCTACAATTTTTCGTCCTCCCTGGGGTTCTATTTATTTGGAGTCTGGGGATGCTAGCCCATTTTTACCAAGTCTCCGGTAATCTATTCTGAATTCCCTGCAGAGAGTGATGGAGGAGGTGTGATAGTGAGGGGGCAGGGAAGTCCAGAATGATTGGCAAGGATTACAGATTAGCTCTGGCAGCCACGTGGTTCAGGCACCTCCTTATGGTGTGGCGAGAGTGGGCATTATTCCCTAGTGTGGTCAGAAAAGTCAAATCAAGAAAACCACTCCGGCTTTTCATCCTTTTACAAAACGACTCAGATGTTTAAGAACATCTGCTTTCCTGGGGCTCTGCAGGTTACACAAGGACGAAAAGGACTGCAGGCGCTGGCTTCTCCGGGGAGCCTTGTCAAAACGCAATCCTGCAATTTAGATATTTGTAAGGACCAGTGGAGGAACTTGTAAAACGCACTTTCCTGGTCCCACTCCCAATACTCTGAATCAGAATTTCCGGGGGAGGGGTCTGGGTATCTGCATTTTGACGATCCTGTTAGAGTCAAATTGGGAAACACTGGGAGGGAGCAACACAGCTCAACCTTTGATGCGTATCACCTGGGAGCCCTTATTTAAATGCAGATTCTGATCCTGTAACTCTGGGTGGG
This sequence comes from Equus asinus, assembly GCF_041296235.1. Taxonomy (NCBI): domain Eukaryota; kingdom Metazoa; phylum Chordata; class Mammalia; order Perissodactyla; family Equidae; genus Equus; species Equus asinus. The sequence continues at coordinate 43,239,797 of NC_091803.1, forward strand.
GGAAGGGGAGGGGAGCTGAGAGAGTCTTTCCAAAATTCTCCCCGGTACCCGCGCTGCTGATCCATGGACCACACATCGATAGCAGAGGTCCAGCAAACTCTGCCCACTGCCTGTGACCCAAGAATGATTGAAAATAAATAAATAAAAATAAGAATAGCATTTCCATACGCCTGAACATCTTATGAAATTTAAACATCAATGTCCAGGAATGAAGTTTTAGTGGAACTCAGCCACACCCGGTCATTTACATACTGCCTGTGGCTGCTTCCGTCCAACAGGCTGCAGACTTGAGTAGCTGTGATGGAGAACGGACAGCCCGAAAAGCCTAAAATATTCACTATCTGGACCTTTACAGAAAATGTTTCCCAATCCATGGTCTAGATCTGGAAGGAAAAAAGCAGGGGTGTCCTTTAAAGAAATTTATTACTCAGTACAGCTGGAATGTGGGAGATAAGACTGGCGATCCAGGATGTGGAGTTAGAATATCAATAATGATTCAGAAAATTAATATTGCAATAAAACAGGAGATGAACTCTGACAAGAAAAAAAATTCTCCAAATCTTTATTCTTCCCACCCTCCACCTCCTGACCCCAATTTCTGACTTTGAATGGCCGTATATTTGCATAATGGCTTTCTTTTGTTCTTTTTATTGCCGACTAATTGAATTAGGATGGATTAAAAAAAAAAAAAACCCTTCAGCCTGGGACCCAGTTCCAGACTCCCATAAATAGGGTATAGGTGAGCCAAGGTGAAGAGTGTCTTTCTCTTTCTCAGATATAATTTAGAATCTAGGCTTTTGTTTTTGTATTCGTTTTTGCTTTTCGTATTTAGTTTATGGACATGAAAGAGGTCAGTGATAGAATTTCGAAAGATGAGTCTTTCCAGAGAAAGGAGTCAAAATTCGGCTTAAACCTGCCTTTCCTGGAGAGACCCTTTTACCTCTTTCCCCTCTACGGCAGGGCATAGAGTTGTGTTAATCGTGGCAGAGAACTGGTGGAGGCGACTCAGAAAGTTTTGCAGACATGTACATTATACAATCTTTCAAAAGACTTCGGAGAGGACGTGGAGTAGGGATTTCTGCCAGCAGATTGATTCCTTCTTAATTTTTTTTGCCCCAGGATCCTACTAGCAGAGTTTGAAGGCACATTGAGGTTGAGAGCTCATTTTTACCTGAAAGCAGGAAAATGTGGGGAAATGGTGAGCATTTCCCATAAGGCAAAGACAGGGATCAAAATTTCTCTGGCCAGTTGTAGCTCTTGCCTTCCAGACCAGTGAGGGAGGCTAGAATCAGAAACTATTTGGGCATTTTAAAATTTATTCGGCTTCCTGTAGATAAAGGATATTTTTCCTGTGTAGGAGGTTTAGTTATTCCATCAGCACACAGGGTTCTATAGGTGTAACTCGACCTATGTTCAATTTCGTGGCAGAGCTCAGAACTCAGATAAGCCCAGCCAAACACTGGTCTTGTCCACATCCTTACCCTAAACTCTCTCCTTTGTCCCAGACAGGAATGCCATTCCTTGTTCATTCTCCGCGCTCCACTATAAGATGAAGACAAACAGAAAAAGAAAAGCAAAAGGAGACTCTTCCTGAGCTTTTCCATTTATAATTATGACAATGACCCTGTTCGCATCAAGTCCCTGAAGCTGGACAAGATGAACATCTCTTCTTCCCAAAGCTCCTTCTTCCTCTCCTTTACTTTGCCAGACTTGAGCTGTTTGCCTCTTCCTGCAAAGGGCTGGCAGCCCAAGCTCCTGCTTAGGCCAGGTGAGAGGCTCCAGCTATGAAGGAAATCAGAGGCAAGAGGCCACTTATCCTGGAACACAGTCTTTCAAAGAGAGATGACATCTTCTAGCAGGGACGGAATCTTTGCACTTCCAGGTAATGGTCCCTGACACCTTGAACTGCAAAATATTGCTGAAAAGTCTATTGCCTGTCTGTTTCTCTCTTGTGCGCCGTCTCTGTCTCTCTCTGTTCTAGGAACAAAGAAAAGTTTTAAAAGAGAGAGAGAAAGATCAAAAGAGTTCTTAATTTTTTTTTTTTTTTGGTATGTCTACTGAGCCCAGAACTCTGACAAAGGTAAGAGGAGAGTGGGGAGGGGATGGTTAGAATAGGAAGCAGCGCCTGAGAGCAGCTGACATCAGATACCAGTACTTCTTTTAGGAGGAAAAAAGCCTGTCACCTCTAATTACATTCCATGGCTGTTGCAGAATGCTACCCCGGATATGGAATACTTTGATGTGGAGAAATAACAACTACACCTTTTCCCATTTACATCAATGCAATAACTAGGGAAGGAGGGCGTCAAAGCTGAACTTGAATCATTTCACCAATGCTCTAAGAAATTATGTAAATGACAAATTCTTCATCTATTAGTCGTCTTTTCCATAATCTTCATGACCGAAAGAGAAAACTGTGATCGGTTGAAGAGACCTGTATTAGTTTCCTATTGTTACTGTAACAACTCATCACAAACCCAGTATCTTAAAAAAAATTGGTGATATCTCTGAAAAATATTGTGAGTTTTATTTTCCTCTTTGCTGCTTTCTATGTTTTCGACATAATAAGCAGGCATTCCTTTAGTCAATAAGCAAAAATGAAATCAGTAATGTCAAGGGGCATGGGAAGTTCTTTAAATGAGTGCAACTGAAATGTGTGTGACACTTTGAGATGCTACCCTCAGGAGATCCACCTGCAGGCTAAGCCGCTTTGTACCCACGCCACAGACTTGAGGTTTGAGAGGTAACTTGACTTGCCCAAAGCCACAGATAATGAATGGATGTGTGTCAGATGCCTAGTATACATCAGGTCTCTGCTCGGCATAGGGGATGGAGTAAGTAGGGAGAGAGCGGTGATCAGAACAAGCGTAGTCATTGCCCTCGAGGACCTTTTAAGACAGCTGTAAACAAACAATCACAAATACGTGTTTGTAGACTGCATGAAGTGCCATAACGGGAAGGTGCTGGGAAATCAGACTGGAGAGTCAAAGAAAACTTTTTCAAAAAGTGGTATCGTCACTGAGCGAGCGTTCGTGACCTGATATGCACAGAAGCCGGCACAGTGGCACATCAGCTTTTGAGGGAAGAAAGCCTTCGTTGTGAGATCGATCTGCAAGGAGACAGGAGGCATATGCTCTCAGATCTGTCTCCCTGATCCAGGACTTGGGGCACAATTTATGGGATGAATGGCAGGGCGGTGTGAAGGGTGGAGACAGACAATTGGAAGTAAGGAGAAGTGACGTAAGTGATGATCTGCGCAAGCGTAGTCAAGGTTCACGGCTCTTCACAGGATGCATGTTCACAAAATGGTAGTTAGCATGATCTGAGGGTGGAGTTTTCAACCCCTAAACATCAAAAGGGTCACTTATTCGGCATTTGCGCAGGCCCAGTTGATGGGTTGGTGATCTCAGCCAGTCTGAGCTGGACAAGGGGTCGTTTCTCAGTTCCTGAAAAACCACTCTTAATTATTCTGTTGATAAGATAAGGCCAGTTGAACTGGTCCTAGAGGGCCCATGGTTGCAGTATGTAGCCTTGGACTCATCCTATATGAGTAAAAAATTAATGAGAGAGAGAGAGAGGCAGAGACACGAAGAGCAAGTTCCCTTGCAAAGGTCCTAGGTAAGAAAGTCTTTTAACTTCAAGTTCAACTGTGTTCTTTCCGCTGTGTCCAACCAACCTTTCCCCACTCCTGGTTAGCTAATTCCTAAATAAATAACCTCCAAAGGGGCCATAGCCAATACCATCTCTAAGATTTTTAGTTTGTTTTGTTTTCAACCCTAAAGAGCATATAAATCAATTTTCCTGCAGGTGGTTCCTGAAAATATATGAGTGGGGAAAATCCAAATAAATTCTTTTTCACTTTATTATTGAAAAAAACAAAACAAACAAACGAACCATCACAACAAAAAACCCCATATGCTCTGAGTATGGCTTAAGGAATCCTCATTTCATTTTCTCAGAACCAATTTCCCAATTTATAGAAGCCTGTCGACCCCCTACAGCCCTGAATGCAGAGAATTGATTACACCCAATTCCAATAGAATACACTTGCATGCTGGTTATTTGCTTCTTTCTTTTATTTTTTCTCTCTATTTTTTGTTTTTAAAATGAATGTCAGCAAGGGTGGCCGTAAGGCTGAAGCAGGGCTGCCGTGTGGAAATGCAAACCCGTGGGCCTGCACCATCATTAAAATGCATTCTCCTTGGGAAGAAGGCAGTTGAGGTCTGAGCCCTTCAGCTTAAAGGGCTTCTATGGAAATGTGTCAGGATGGAGAGGCTGAAAAGTTCACATAGCCACGCGATTCGCAACATTCTGTTCTCAAGTCACAGTTCAAATCCAGTTGTCTGACGTTGATTCAATTCAATAGAGTGAGACTTCTCAAGCAGTCCTGGCAATCCGACCCCATTATTCTTCCCCAGCAAAGTGGGCACGCCAGGTTTGGAAACTTTTGAACTGTGTCTTCAACACTCAAAATCCAATTTCCCAGGCTTCTTCACTGAAAAAACGACTAGAAGCAAAGGGCTGCATATGATGAGGCTAAGAGGACGTTTTTCTTTCTTTTCTTTTATGTTCTTCCCTTTAAAAGAGCCAATGACTTTTTATGACAATCAGAGTTTCAACTTTGTTCAGCCACTGAAGAATTGCAAGGAATTTGGTTACAAGTTTAGCTAAAGTGACCAGCAGTCATGGAATTGCATTTCTCTCCAGATCAGTTTCATTTTCCTGCTTCCCACGGTAACGCAGCTTCCATGCAATTCTGATTCAATTTCTTCCTCCTGATATCTTTGACTTGTTTCCACAGCTTTCATTACTGTGTGAGATGCAAGGCACGTGGTGTAGGAGCACGTAGACATGCCAGTGCCGCACAGTCTTGCTTTCTTGACTTTCTCTCCTCTCTAGGTTTCCTTGACACCATATTCCTTTAGTCACTCTTCTTTACTCATCCTTGGAGCTAGACCTCCTAACTCCCTTCTAATTGCCTTCACTGATTCCGTTCTACTGCATCTTACGTGGTCTTGTAGCTTCTGTCCTAGCTTACCTTGTAAACTTCCATGTACTTGAATCCATGTAAGTCAACCCATATATACCCAGCTTCTAGCTGGACAGCTCCACCTGCGTACACCATGGACACAAGTTCAGCCCATCCCCGACTGAAGCCTCCACCCTTTCACTTCTTCAATAAAGTGTTAACAGACAACCAAAATTTGGTGACATAGCACAAACACAAGGAGCAATGTTTTACCACCTTCACCGCTAGTGGACTTGACAGATATTTTAGGGTAGAGTGGCTTGAATCCCCAAACATTTGCAAGTGAACTTACATTGTCCCCACTCCTAATGCAGTTCACTGACTCAGCTCATCCCTGCTGATTTCTGTCTTGTCTATGGGCTCTGAATCAGCTGCAGACTTATTTACCCTCTAGTGGAAAAATGGTAGACAATTTGTCATCTTCAAGAGTGAAACACTAAAAGTCTGACTCATTGCAGATATTTCTGGAAGAGCTTTTTGTGCTGGATGCCAGAAAATGTGATGCTAGTAATATGGGTCGTTTTTGAGAACCTGGATCAAAATGTGCTCCTTTGAGACATAGCATCGATCCCTCCCATGGAATCTCTTGACTTGTTTTTTAAGATACCGTGGAATCCACAGGACGACATACCCATAACAATTATCCCAATAGTTTTCACATAAGGAGATGGAGGTTGAAGTCTAGGAGCTGGTAATTGGTAGAGGGGGGATCCATAGACACATTGATCTGAACCCCAGATCTTAGTAACTACACCAGAACTGCCTCCCCTAACGATTCTCGCTTATAAGCATCTTTTAAATCAATTTATTTCTCTCTATCCTCACTGCCATAACTTTATACCAAGACGTCTATTTTGTACCTAGCTTACAGGAGTGGTGTCTTTGTTCTCACTTCTCTAATCTCGCTCATCTTTCTCCAACCTATCTTCCTGATATCTTTCTAGAGTCAAGATCTAATCAGACTGATTCCCTTTGACTATTCTGCTTTACCAAACCCAGGCCATTATTTTTTGTTTTCTCTTGTAGTATTGAGGTAAAACTCACACAACAGAAAATTAACCATTTAAAAGGGTACAATCCAGTAGCCTTTACTACATTCACAATGTTGTACAACCAGGATCTCTATCTCAATCCAAAACATTTTCATTACCCCAAGAGGAAACTGCATACACACATTAGGCTGTTTCTCTCCTTTTCCTCCTCCCCCCAGCCCCTGGCATTATTAATTTTTCTCCTTCTTCTTCTTTTTTTCATTTTTTCGCAGGGAGTGACTCACCCTGAGCTAACACCTGTTACCAATCGTCGTCTTTTTTTTTCCTCCCCAAAACCCCAGTACATAGTTGTATATTCTAGTTGTAAGTCCTTCTAGTTCTTCTATGTGAGCCGCTGCCACGGCATGGGTGGTGTGGTTCCATGACCAGGAAGTGAACGTGGGCTGTCGAAGTGGTGAGCGCCAAACTTTAACCACTAGGCAATCAGGCCTGGCTCTGATCTACTTTCTGTCTCAATGGATTTACCTATTCTGGATATTTCATATAATGGAACCATACAATTTGTGACCTTTGTGTCTGGCTTCTTTAAAATTTTCACGATTCATCTATGGTGTAGCATGCATCAGTACTTTATTCATTTCTAAGGCCAAGTAACATCCCATTGTATGTATCTATCACATTTTCTTTACCCATTCATCAATTGATGGACATTTGGGTTGTTTGTACCTTTTGGCAGTTCCGAATAGTGTGGCTATGGACATTCGGATACAGGTTTTCAATTATTTTGGGTATAAACCTAGGGATGGGATTGCTGGTGGAATTGCTGAGTCATAATGTAATTCTACCTTTCACCTGTTGAGGAACTGCCAAACTGTCTTTCATGGTAGCTGTACCATTCTACATTCCCACTAGCAATGTACAAGGGTTGAAATTTCTCCACGTCCTCATCAACCCTAGCAATTTTCTGTTTTTATTTGTTTTGCTTCTTAAATTATAGCTGTATTAGTATCCTATGATTGCCAGAACAAAGTAACACAAACTGAGTGACTTTGGGTAGGTCCCTTTCCTCCTACAGACCTACATTTCTTCTTGGGCAAAAGTGGGACCATGCATAGGATCATCTTTAAGGTCTCTTTCAGGATCCACAGTCTATTATTCTAAAGCCACAAAGTTGTCCTATCCTTGAAGTTACACAGGTACACACACACTGCTTTATGGTAGGTCTTCCACTCTGAGATGAAATTATCTGCTGTAGGATTTCCCATCCAGGGTACCTGGCTAGTAATCCCCTCAGGGCAGAGGGATGGGAGCTCAGGGCACTGTAGATTTCAGGCCACTTACCTCTGGATAAAAGCAACTTCATCTTTGGTCCAATGTAATGTATAAATACTATCATTTTTCTCATGTGCCATATATAAGAAGACTGAGAAGCCCTTGCCATTTGAAGGCATTATGATCAAATTGAAATAAAATCCTTTTGGATCCAAACAGAAGTCCTAGTTGTACATATTATCTTTCCTCTCTCCTTTAAGCGTTGGCTTGACCTCTCTTCCTTGTTTGAGGTGTCTGCTTATCCTTTAGAACTCTGGTAGGCAAAACTTCCTTTGGAAGCCGTATCAGGAGGGTATGGTCAAGAGACAGAACTCATACCAGTTATCTTAACAGAGAGAATTTAATATAAAGAATTATTAACTAGGTATTGAACTAAAAAGGCAAAAAGAACACAGATATCACAGGTGGAAAGCAGCTACCACCCCAGGGCTGCAGGAAGAAAGGGAGGATGTTGGAATTATTAAAATTTAAAGGTTTGGAGGAGGAGTCCTGCCGAGCCGGGACTCAGAATTCTGTGTGAGGGCACTGCTTGGCTGGCGCTGAAGTCTCTGAGCTCAGAATAGGGAGGCGTTTTTATCTGGGGAGGGGACGCTGGCCAACTGGGTCTTGTGTCTCTGAGGGGGTATAATGAGGCTGATTCTGTGAGTCCTGGAGAAACTGAAAACTGGAATCAATTGCTACTACTGGAACAAATTGCTGCACCAGAACAGAGGAGCCAGGCTGGGACGATGCAGATAGAAACAGAAAGCAAAGAGGAAGCCATTAGTAACCTAACAGGCAGGAGCAAGTCCCTCCTTCCTCCGCCAGCTTTGCAGGCTCCTCTGGGACCCTCATTTATAGATCTTAACCGGGAGCCACTTGGCAAAGCAGAAATGTGGTTTGCCCAGCCTCAGCATCACAAGGCAGCGTACAAAAAAGTACGTTTGCAGCTAAGACGCAGTAGTACATTGACTGCTATGAAACCACCTCAATATCTTTTCTTTGCTGAAATCAATGAGCTTCCTTCCTGCTCCTGCAGCCCCTCATACCACGCTGTTTATTAATCATCTGTATGTTTCTCTCTTTCCCTTTGGACAATGAGCTACTTGAGAGCAAGTGTTCTATTTGATTTATCTCTGTGTCCTCAAATATTTCAGCATTAGTATCATCGGATGTTGTAGTGAACATAGATGCTTGCTAAATGTTTGTTGAATGACTGCATGGATGAATGGATGGAAGGGCAAGCAAGAAAACAAGGACACCCAGGAGAATGGCCCTTATCAGAACTTGGAAAGGAAGCATTGGAATGAAATCAGTATGAAGATGGCAAATGAGACCCATGACAACACTATTTGATATCTTGGATCCACCCTTGTTCTTCCCAGTTGGGTTTTCGTAACTTGAGGCAAAAGAAATAGTGATTCCACAGCAAGCAATCAGCCAGGCAGAGAAGGCAGAGAGGCACAAAGAAATCGATTCTGGGTGGGAGGATAATCAGATACCTGCTAGGTCTAAGGTGTGGAGAAAATGATCAGCAACAGTGAAACAAGTTACTGGAGCCACAAACAAAGATTTTAGGGTAAAGGACAGAAGTAGGACCCCTTAGCCAAGAATACAATCTTCAGAACCAAGGTCCTGCCTATTCCTCCAACTCCATTGCTTAGCAGTCAAATCCTGTTCAGCTCAGTCAATGAGCCACTCCCTGTAGCTTTCCTCTGCTTGGAACTCCAGCCTCTACCCACCTGATTGATTCTTAATCATTCGGAAAAACAAACTTGTTGTCTCCTCTTTCAGTAATTTTACCTCCCAAGCTGCACCTTATCTTTTGCATGTGTGGCTCGTCATTCTTTTTCCCCAAAGATAGCAGACTTCAGCAATTAATCCAGGTCCTGGAACCCGGATGCAAAGCCTGACACCATCACCTGCATATTTCTTAACTCTGCCTCAGTTTCCTCATTCGTAAAATAGTTGATGCTATTGCAATCTCCCTTACTAAATCTCGGCAGGGATTTCGACCTGTTCATCATTGTCTTCCCAGGGCTTGGAACATAGTAGGTGTTCAGTGAACAACCAGAAATGAACCAGGAAGAATGAATACACTAGAATTTGGATTAAGTAGCTTGCCCAAGGCATAACAGGGTTCCTTAATGGAGCTGCCTGTCTAATAAGGAATTCACAGAAAATTCTTGCTGTTTCTGAAAGTGTTTCCACATTGGAGAAGCACACTTTTGCTGTAAGAGCAGTCTGGTTATGGTAAACATCATTAAGACTTTCTCGGCAAACTGCCTCCAGGTTGACAATCAAGCATCATAGCCCCTGTAGGACCATATAAGGCAGATTATGTTAGTCAAGGCTCTTTTGTTTGAAAGTTATAGAAGCTCAACTGGAAAAATCTTAGAAAAAAATGAAATTTGTGAAAGGATATGGGGATATTGCTGAGTAGCTGCAGGGAAATACCTGGCCCTGGGGGTCAACTGGAACCAAGACTTTTTACTTTCTCTACGTCTTATTTCAGTTGATCAATTTCTAGACTTCTATTATTTGGTTTGACTTGTTTACAAACGTACAGATTGTCTCCTCTACTAGGACATAAGTGATCCTAGGGCAGGACTTTGTGTTAGGTTCCCATGGCTGATGTAACAAATGACCATAAACTTGATGGCTCAGATCAACACGATGTATTCTTACAGTCCTGGAGCGCAGACGTCTGGAATGAGTCTACAGTGGTGACAGGGCTACAGGGAAAGTGTTGGCAAGGCTGAGTTCCTTCTGGAGATTTTGGGGGGAAATCCATTTCCTTGTCTTTTCCAGCTTCTGGAGGCCAGCCACATTCCTTGGCTTGTGGTCCTTTCTCTATCCTCAAAGCCAGCAGCTCTGAAGCCAGCATCTCCACATCTCTCCTGTAACTCTGAGCCTCCTGTCTCTTATAAGAACCTGTGTGATTACATTGGATCCATTTAGATAATCCAAGATAATCTTCCCATCAAAGATTTTTAATATAATCACATCTGCAAAGTCCCTTTTGTCATATAAAGTAACATCACAAGGTTCCAGAGATTCTGGTATGGACATCTTTTTTGGTGGGGGGCAAGAAGGGAGGCATTATTTAGCCTACTGCAGTCATTGTTTATCTCCAGAGTCAGCACGATGTCTAGCAAATAATAGTGTGAAAAATATCATTGATTGAATGAATAAATGAAAGAGTGAATATACCTCTCTGTGTATCGCTTTCAATCTTTCCCTTCAAACCGGCTTTCTCCTTATGTAGGAAAACATGGCTATCAGTAGTTCCTGAACCTTATGACCCCCCTCAACTACTACTCCTTAAAAGACGCTTAATTTCTTTCTTGATTCCTTTTGAAGCATCTTGGAGAATGATCTTGATCAGCCCTAATTGCTTCAGGCCTGTGGGCCAGCCAACTGTGTAGAAAAGAGTGGTTACTCATGGTCGTTCTCTAACCTGGTTAGAGCGAGAATAGAAGTAGCCCCACAAATACTAGGCATACTATTCCTTAGCATATAAAAGGTAACTTTTGGACAGATAGCTAGCGCATATCCACTATCCAGATGATGTAGGAAATTGTGTACCTACCTGGGAAAACAATCATCTGAAAGTTGCTACTTTTTAAAAATTTGTGTCCATCATTCCCTGTGGGAATTTATTTCCTAATGATTGATCACTAAAAATAGATCATTGCACAAGAATGCCAGCTACATTATGTTTCTGGTTACAAGGGTTCTAGCTCAGTGGTTTTTAATCCTATCAGACCCAATGCCCTCTCTTACTAAAAATAATGTCTAACTCCCCTTTACAATCCTGAAGTGAAATTCATAAATAATATACACACCCGCACAATTTTGGATGCAATCAATGCTCAAGACATAATATAAAAGAGACTAAACAGGTAATTTATAATAAAATAGTTTGTATTTCAATAAATCGGTTATCTGGCACAGCCACGCTGTAAAGTAGCAAACTGTCTTACAAAATTCCAAAATGCCAGTAAGAGACACTAGTACCCCCGTTGATAAATAGGTATTATATACTTAATGTATGACTAACCTCTACCCTTACGCATTCCAATTAATTTCTATCAGATCATACTGTTATGATCCCTCACGGCACTCACTCCTACCTGAAGCCATCTTGTTCAGTTACTTGTTGACTCATTTATTGGTTCTCTCTTCTGCTTGAACAGAAGCTCCATGATGTCGGGAATCTTGTCTGTCTTCTTCAGTGCCCAGCACATAGTAGAACAAATGAGCAAATGCATGTGCCTTTTGACAAACCAAAGCACTTCAGAGCTGAAAAGATCCTTTCTGACTATCTGATTTGATGACACTAAGACCAAGGGAGGGTGGAACTGACTTGCCCATGGTTACAGAGCTGGTAAGTGGATGGCCCAAGTCTCCTGACTCCCAACCCATACCCATGCCTACTGGCATCATGTATGTGTGGCTTAAGTTTATCCTTCAACAACAAAACAGACAGATTTTCATTTAGTGACACTGATACTTCTTCTATTTATCCTAATTAATCAAGCAATGGGGGTTTAAAAATGATCATTTCTAATGAAGATGAGAAATACGTAGCATACCCTAAATGGGATAGCTTCTACATTTTCTTACTTTTTATATCAACTTCCCACATATGTCCCATATAATCTCAAAACTGCCCACCCTGGGACGCTAAGGTACACTTCCTCTACAGTAATTAACCAGTCCAGCAAGTGCTTTCTATTTTTGCCTGATCAACCTTCCAGAAAGACAAATTTTTTTTGTGAAGAAAGCCAGAGTGTGCTTTATAGATGGCATGAAAATCAGATAGTGACAGAGAGCACACATTGCTGAAAACAGCGTGTGCCAAGGGTTAGGGCTACCTTGCAGTATTAGTTTATGAATTTTGCCAGCTCAGTAATGTTTGAGCAGTAGCGAACCACTTGGAGGTTTTCCTTGTTTATTCCATTCAAAGAGATGTTGCATCTTAGCATACAAAGCAATATCTAACAGCAGTCGGGTCTGCTCAGATTTAGAAGTAAGCTGAGAGAGCAGTTTATATTTACTTTTGATTTCTCTGTGTGAGAGGAATGCAGTGATAACTTCCAGCAACTTTGAAAGTCATATTCTAAAAACCAGAGAAATACAAGCAAGAAAGCAACACAGGTGCATTTAAGAAAGAACAGGAGAAATAGAAAGTCAATGATTTGTTTCTGGAAGGCACTGACCTATTTACAATTTATTTCAAGCTCAGAAATCAAGCCTGTATACTCCCCTCGAACCAATGTGGATATGAGTTAGTAAAGGAAATATTTCAAGTGGAGCTTAAGCTTGGGTCTTAAGAAGTCAGGTTCTGGTTTCTTCCTGATCTGATTGCATTCATCAAGTCTTGCAAACATTTAGGCTTCTTTCTTGATTCAAAAGGAAGACTTCTTATGCTAGGAAATAGTACCACACTCCACATGCTTTCCTGTACGGTGAGGGAATACAAATTTTTTCATAGTGGATTGTGTCCTAACACCTAGTGATTATTCTGGATCTGGATGATTGAAAGATTTTAAGATTGGTGACAGCCCATCTAAATGTCATGACCTAAACTGAAACCCTAAATCATCATTTATCGGAGATAGAAAGGACACGATCCAGCTGGTAGCCCAACTCTTCTTTTCACTGATTAGGAAACCAACATCCACAGAGCAGTGACCTGACTAAGATCCTGAAGTGAACAAATGTCGTCTTACATTGGAAATGGGTATAGAAGCTCAAATCTCTGTTCTTTCACTTAATTATCAGCACTCTCTTGAACAAGCTACCTGACCTCTTTGTAATCAGTTTTCTCATCTGTAAAACGAAGGGAATCATAACGGTGCCTACCTCGCAGGGTTGGAGAAGAGGGCTGAGACCAATGAAGCTCTCAGTATGGTCCTCTGCATATACAACATGCTTGATAAACAGCAGTTTTTATCATCTTTACAGTTGTCATCTCCATCATCATCACCATTATCATGATTATATTTATTCCAGTTCTATGTATGGGTCTTACTCTGGCTGCAAATGTATCAATTCCAATGTTTGAAACACAGAGGAGTTCTAACAGGGAAACAAACTGAAAACTGAGTCAGTCATCTCCTTAACTTATGGATACTGCATCAAAATGTAGCCAACATTTACTTTCTATTTAGACGTCATTCATGTAGGACTTAAGTTTAATCCTTCAATAACCAGAGAGTTTTTTCATGACGAGTATTTGGTTCATGGTTTTAAAAAAAATCAGGGAAGGGGCCGGCCTGGTGGTGCAGTGGTTAAGTTCACATGTTCTGCTTTGGCAGCCCGGGGTTCACCAATTCGGATCCCGGGACCGGACATGGCACTGTTTGTCAAGCCATGCATATAAAGTAGGTGTCCCACATATAAAGTAGAGGAAGATGGGCACGGATGTTAGCTCAGGGCCAGCCTTCCTCAGAAAAAAGAGGAGGATTGGCAGCAGATGTTAGCTCAGGGCTTATCTTCCTCAAAAAAAGAAAAAAAAAATCATGGAAGAGGTACATTTTTATCCTATTGACCTAGCTGGCTTTGCCTTTTTTCTTTTCCTTTTGTAATTACTAGGATAAACTTTAATGGAGCAGCTACCCTCTTGGCTACCTGGGACTAAGTTGTAAAAATTAAAGCATTTATTTTACTCAAATTGCCAGTGGTGCAGCTGAGAAGAAATCCCACTGGCGTTTATCTAAACCACAGTGAAATGATGAAGAGATAATTTGAGGTCAAATCTTCATGCAGTTAGACACCCAACCAACCCAACCAGTTTGTTCTTCAGTGTCCTGAGTCTAGTTTCTTGACTTAAAAAATTAGAAATAGAAGATTTGTCAGATTCAGACCAGAAAATCAGAAAAAAATGATGACACCTAACTGCTCTCATCGTAGAGGCAAGCTTGTTAATAAGTTCATGTGAGGTTTCTGTAGGAGACAGTTTGATTGTAACCAGCCAAACAGAGGGTCTAATGAACTCTGGTAGGGTAGGGGCTTGACCTACCTTGTTTATTGATACAACCTCAGTACCTAGAAGTGGCATATATATGTTTAATTAATATGTTGTGAGGGAACTGAAGGAATAAACCCACATTGCTTGCCTACATGCAACTAGACAAGAGGCACACTTACTTGCATCTAATCCTTGTGGTCCAATGGCTGCTAGGACCTTTATATCACAGGTGGGGGAACCGAGGCTCAGAGAGACGATGTCACTTCCCCATGGTCACTCAGCTGGAAAGTAGCAAATGCACAATTTGAACTCAGGTCTGGGTGCAAAGTCTGTATTTCTTCCTTTACAGACACTCCTACCCCAGCTATGTTGCTGTAATGGCAGAAATTCACCTCAATGGAAAGAAGAACTCCAGAGGAGACATTGTCTCAGAAAACAGTGGGTGCTATGTCACTGGCTCTATACTAGCGGAGGGTATGTTGGAAGAAGGTTTTCAAGCATTGGTGTTGGACAGGATGACTTTTAATGTCTTTGCCATCTATGACATCAAATGCTTACTCATCCATTCATTCATTAGTATTTTAATTCAGTTTCCTCTTGATAAGTATGCACAATTTTGAAAAGTACTCTCAGTGATTAGGACCAGGAGAAACTGTGCTTTTCTTAAACACCTGGCTTAATCCAGTGAATGATATAAATCATGAACCGGTTATATATATGTGTGTGTGTATTGATGTTTCCATGTTTGCTAGTGGGTTCTGAGCAAAATTTACAATCCACCTCTACAAAATGATTCAGCCACATAGATGGAGATATATTTTATTAATCAGTCAATATTATTTCTCTATTCCATTCTACATTTGGTCTCAATCTTTTCAACTTTTCCATCTTGTGTTCCCGTGTATATTTATAAACTGCATCAAATCCCTTTTGCTGAGAAGATGATGCAAGTGCCTATGTGCCTTTGTGTGTGCATGTGTGTATCTGAAAAAATACCTGAATGCTCCTCTTTGCTATTCAATCTTGAGCCTTTGAACTTCAGCCAGTGCAAAGGAATAGAAATATTGCTGGCACCACCTTCAATTAGAGCCAGCCAAAACAAGCGGGCATATTGAATGAGTGTTTTCTCCCTCTCTGACTCCAAGAGTGGCCCATCACAGGATTCCAGCCCAACCTCACCCCCTCTGGAACAAGGGCAATTTCTCTGTTGCAAGCTCTAGGGCCCTAAATCTGACTTCCTTGGAGGGGAGGACAGTTTTTGTCTGCCAAGGGTAACTGAGGCCCCTGCATCTGTCATGCTGATCCATCCAGAACTCTTGCCAGATCTAGTATGCTGATCCATTACGCTGACCTGCTAATACTAACATTAGTGTGAGGATGACTAGAGCCAAAGGCTGGAAACCAAATCTATAGCAAGGAGCTGCTCAGGCCAGCCAAAATGAACCAGGACTTATTCTATTAGAGAGAATATTCTGTTTGCTCCAATAATGAGAACTCTATTGAGATTGGTTAATTCAATTCTGCCCATCTTATCAGATTTATTTTTAATGAAACTGAACAATAGTTTCATTTGTTATGTTATTAGTTTTCCCAGTAGAAGCAACGAGACTTTAACACTGAAAGAGAAGCAGACAAGCTTTGCCAACGTCTGGCTTATCAGTGCTGTGTGCCAGTTTGGATATTACGCAGTGAAACGCTTCTGTCCTCTTCTGGGTCTACTTTCTTGCTCCCGGGACTTAGAGCTGTGAGGCAATCTCTTCTCTCGTGTAACCTCCCTGTACCTCATCTAATCTTGTCGTTCCGCTGTTAATAAACCTGCCGGGACTCCTGACTGCCACATTTCCACCAGTTGGTAGCTGAGTGACATTGGCAAAGTGGCTTAACCTCTGTAAGCCTAATTTATTTTTTTCATTTGCAAAGTGGGAACAACCTGAACCACTCCATGGCATTTTTGTAAGAATTAAACGTGATCGTGTCTTACAAATGTGTAATATTTGGCACATAGTAGGTGCTCAGTAAATGTTGTTGTCCTTTTGTTTCTTTGTGTGTCCGTCTACCTCAGTGGATAATGCATGCCTTCAGGGGCAGGGATGACATTTTGGATGTCTGTCTGCTTCCTGCTTCCTAAGTACCTGTCTTGATTTACTCCAAGCACTGGATAAAGACTGGCCTAGTTGAGTTGATTGCTGAGCCCCTAAACGTAAAGTTCCTCTCACCACTCTACTCAGTTGTTTTTTCCTCTGAAAATTCCCTGATCCTTTCAAAGTTCAACGCTAATATTCCTTCCTTACAACACCCTTCGTTGTTCAGACTCACTCAATGTAACCTTCAAGTGAAAGGCATTTTCTGTTGCATTTTTCTGTAATGTTCTCCCTGATGAAAAACAAAACTAAATGAAAATCTACCATATTTAATTCAAATCTCCATTTTAATACATGATAGGCAGCTTCAGTTGAGTTCCCTTCGCTTCCCAAGCAAGTGATTTATGGAGTGAAGGAACTCAGAGAAACCTATAAAAAAGTGAGGGAAGAAGAAGAGGGCAGGGCAATGAATTAGACAAAGATGGGGCTTCTAGAGAAGTCTAGTCACAGCCTGAGCCCACAGGGATCTCTGGAGTGTTGACTTACCGTAGAGTTTTCCTAGCCCCAGGAAAGGGGACTGGGCTGATGGATACGGACATCTCTCAGGCACTGGGTGGGCATCACTCCAGTGGGGAGTGTGCATAGTCCCCTAGGCATCTTCAAAGAGGTGGCTGTGCCGGTCTGGGTCGTTTTTCAGGTAAGTGTACAGATGTGAGTGATGAGCAGCCAAAACCTGCAGAAGCTGCGGGATAGGGCACTGATCTGCTAAGGGGTGATGTGAGCAGGGCTCCCAAAAATGTATGCTACATTAGCTATGGAAGCATTGCATCTGGAGTATATATAACAGGCTCTTGGTCCAGCAACTCAGAACTTCCCAGAAACAGTAGCAGCCGCAGGCCCAGAGCCAAGAGATGCTAGGAAACGGCTTGGTGACATTCAAGACTTGAGTCATTTATTATTTCTTAGAGAAGAAAAAAAATTGGGAGGATTTTGGCAGTGCGGCTCTGATACCTTATCCCCACCCCCATTTTCATTTTGAACATGTTTAATTGGTGTGTTGTGTAATTAATTGCATGTCTATTGCAATATGGTGTTTACTTACAAAGCACTGTGGGCCATGTCAGCGATTAGCGATTTTCTTTGATGCCTGTCGGAGTGCTAATTACAAGCAGACGCAGTACACTTTCTCTGACAAAGACATGGGAGTGTGGCACAAAGGTTTCTCAGTGTCTCTGCACGTTCCCTTCATCTGGACCGAGCTCTGGTTGGCTTCCACAATGCTGATGCAGCAGCTCGAAAGAAGAGTTGCCAGGAATCAGACAAAGACGATGTAAGTTTCTAACCACGGTCCAATTGTATTGTCATCTCAGTGGCAACTCCCTAGAATGTGTTCCTGGCCCTGGAGATGCTGAAGAGTCAGACAACCTGTGTCTAATAAATCACAGAGCTGGAAATCCTCTGCTTCCTCACGGCCTTGCCAAACAATTATGCAGTGAAATGTTCTAATTGTACTCTGATTTTAATGTTAATACCCATTTCCATAATTTCTCTGGATCTTTACGGTGCTGTTTAATACTTGCCAATGAAGCAAATGAACTAGAAGGAACACCCACAGATGGCTCATGTTTTCTATTAAGCCAGAGCACTAAGATCTGCTTTGTTTTACATTTGGTTTGGGCAGCCGAGCTGTTCACAAAGAAGCTTCCTGAAAGCCTGCCCAGCTCTCTAAACAGCCACCTTGAAACCAACTCGTCCTGAGTGAGCAGGAGACACAGGGAACAGAAAGGAGTGTCTTTTTACTCGGTCAAATGAGGGCCTCTGCTGAGCACCCCTGCTCAGCTCCTGCTCTCTGAGCCTGACCCTTTGTGCCCCAGGATGGTTGTTTCACACCACTGCATTTTACTCCTGCTGGTGCACATCTGCAATGTCTTGGTCACATTTCTTCAAACTTCAAGGCTCAGAAGCTGTTCTCTGAGGCCACCTTGCCCCTAAATAGAAAAGAGTGATACAAATTGTGGATTTGTCTCCCCAGCCCAGGCACAAAGCTGGTTCTTGGTGAGTACCTGGTAATGAGGCACAGAATGGGAGGTGCATGCGCCTCCTTTGTTTAACCGCAGCCATCTGGGTTTCCATCAGTAGGAACACACATCACATCACATGGTCACCCTCTGCTTGTCTTCTCCTCCCGTGCATGTAGAACCCCTGAAGAGTTTACCTCAGCCTATGGTTCTCTCTCATGGCATCGTGACATTTCCCTCTGATTCTAGTAATCGCTCTTTATTAGTAAAACATATCCAGGTTGGCACAAACCTAACTTCATCTAGATTTATCTCTCTTCCTTTCTCATCCTTCATCTCTCTCTGTATGAGCACTTGACTTCTCAAATAAGTTTTCTCCTTGAGCTGGAACCATAGCTGCTATAGCTCTGAGCTCTCAGACGTCTAATTTTCAAATAGTAAAGGGAAGCGTCCTCTTTCCCAGCTCCAGCTCCCAAAACCCCAGGAAAGGACTGAATCTCATATTTGGGTCACATGCCCACCTCTGGACCAATCACTGGGGTCCAGAGTATAGAGCATTCTGATTGGCCAGTGTGTGTCAGGTGTTGGCACCTGGGTGGGGAGATGTGTCTGCAGCTCTCGTTTGACCCTATGATAGAGCCTAGACTTCAAAGAAGGGGAGAAAGCAGGATGGATGCAATCACTGGGGAAAATTTGTGAGCCGAGCTATTGTCCCCATCACATTTTCTACTATAGATGCCCAGCCCAACTTCTAATTGTTGTCTTATTTTTACATTTATTTGTTTAATTTCTATCTCTATCACCAGACTGAAAGTTGGTTATTCACTATAGACAGCCCAGCTTGTGCCAAATGAACACTTGTTAGGTGAATGCGTGACAATCTCAACAGCGTTTCCAAATTGACAGATATTAATCTTCAGGATTTGAGAATAAGAAGATGGAATTCCTGGGAAACTTCAGGAATTTCCCGTAAGTCATCTGTACTTTTTATAACACTATCATACATGTGTTTTCTTTTCTTTTTGCTTTTGATGAGGAAGATTAGTCCTGAGCTAACATCTGTTGCCAATCTTCCTCTTTTTCTTTTTTCACTTGAGGAAGATTAGCCCTGAACTAACATCTGTACCAATATTCCTCCACTTTATATGTGGGTCACCACCACAGCATGGCTGATGAGTGGTGTAGGTCCACAGTTGGGATCCAAACCTGCGAACCTGGGCCAGCAAAGTGGAGCCCGCTGAACTTAACCACTAAGCCACAGGGCCAGCCCCTATGTGCTTTTAAAAATAATAATATATGACCATAAGGATAAAAAATGATTAATTTTTCTTGGGACAGAATTACATGTTGAAAGTGACTATTTAATGACTTATTTCGCTTCCAAAATCTGCTATTTCTTGGAACATCGCTCATAGTACTATTTGCATATACTATGCATATAAACTCATTAATGCTTATTTTACTTTCAGGAATGACTTGCCGTTAGCAGCAGAAAGGGCAACAAAGAGACCCTTATAATATGGCAACAACAAGCAGCAAGCCCGACTGATTTGTTCATAGCCCCTTCCCGCCTACGCATTCCTGTCTCTGTTCCAGAAATGTTCACCTTTGACTCTACATGTCAGAGTTTCCTGCTCTTGCTTTCCATTGACATCAGTGGATTCCTTCAATAGAGTCTCTATGCCAGGAAGACATTCCGCATGGAAACACTAAGCTGTATCTGGCATAGGAACTGACAGCAGTGGACTGTAGCACTTCCTTGTGACTAACCATGATAGCTTCCATATAGTCCATGCCTCTTGTGGAATAAGCACTCAATGCCTAATTGGTGCTTAAGGTATGCGACATTGTACCAATTTTGCAAATAGAGAAGCTGAGGCTCAGAGGAAACTTGCCTAAGCTCACCTAGCTAGAAAGTGACAAAATTGGGTTCAACTTGGCTCCACTTTATCACACTACCTGTCATCCCTTTAAGCATCAGTATTTCTATTTTCTACAAGTTCTGTGTTTTGCTTTCCGTCTGGCATGCAGGAATACTTATTTCTTTTGGCAATGCTACTACTGCTATGATTATTCTTTATTTTTAAGTTATTTATGGAATGCTTAAAATGCACTGTGCCAAGTATTTCATACATTCACAGGTATAAAATGTCACCCTTCCAACAACCCCCTGATGCCAGAGCTATTATTATCTCTGTTTAACCAAAGGGGACCCTGAGGCTCTGAGATGCTTTCTCAAAGTCGCTTGATAAGTGACAAAGCTGGTAAATGAACACAGCTCTGCCTTGCTCTGAAGCTCTTGTTCTTAAACACAACAACATACAGCTTCCTGCAATAAGGAAATGGTGCCAGCTGTATTTGGAAGTGGTTGGAATGACGTTTTACTCAAAGAAGTGGACTCCTGCAAACACAGGTGTGAGATTTGAGCTAGGAGCGGTAGCCTGTGTGAAGGAGTGTAATGAAGGGTCAAATGGTACTGGAATGCTAGAGCTGGAAGGTCTTTTAAAGGCCATCTAAGTTATTGACCTGATGGGGAGGCTAAGGCGTGGAGGATTCCAGAAGCTAGCTACTTTATAGCACTATAGGATAGGCAGTTCTGAACACTTCACATTTATTTACTTGCATGACCATCACAACACCCCTCATTTACAAATGAGAAAACTAGGCACAGGGAGATTAACTAGCTTGTCCAAAGCCATTTAACTAGGAAGTGACAAAGGGAGGATCCTAGTATCTCTGCTCTGTCCAGCATCATCTCTGGGGTCTTCTCCCCTCTGTGTGCCTTCAGTGCGGGGTGCAGTTTTACTGCTAAGGCCCTTCCTTGGCAATCCAGCTACCTGATCAACTTATTTTTAGAGGGAGGGAGGAGTAGGGAATGATTAGTGACCTTCGTTCTTGCTCTCACAGGTTTTTAAACTCATATCGTGAGCATTTACCCTAGATGGACTGGGGAGTTGGTGTGCACAAAGATTTCATTTAGAGCATTCATTTATATTTTTCTTTGAGAGATTGTGAGAGCAGGTGACAGCCTCATCTTTACAATCCCAGGCTAAAACTAAAACCTAAAGCAAATGTTCACCCCAGTGCCAGACACCTAAAGTGCTTTTAGCCCCAGAGATATGAGCATGTCATTGTTCTATTACTCGCTGAAGAGTTTGGCTCAGCTGTAAAAGGATCAGTTTATTCGGTTCTGTTTAAAATCATATAGCCAGAAACCGAAAAATTATTTGGCTCCAGGAGAGAGAGTTTTCGGTAATCTACACCCTTCCATTATTATAGGGCTGTGTGCGTGTGTGTGTTGTATATTCATCACATTCCTTTTGGCAAGTAATGCATTTAATTAATCTATGTGGAGTTTTAGTACAACATAGTTGATTAGCATAGTAGACACAGTGTCTTTTTCATATAACAAATCTACTGAGAAATATCCTTCGTTAATGAGCTGCGTCATTTTGGGAAAGTTTGTCTTATAACTAATGTATGAAAATAGCACTGTATTTTTTATGGTGCCTGCTCATAGCCAAATAAGCCATCCTGGGTGTGAATAGAGTTTGAAATCTTCTACAATCTGTATCCCCCTAGTCTATTGTGGGTTTTTAAAAACTTTTATGAGTTGATTTCTCTTCTGTATGATTGCTTGGCAAAGGAGTAGGTCCAGAATCCTCCCATAAACTTTCAATAAAGGTTTGTTATAGGTCATCCAAAGAGAGAAGGAACATTTACAATAAACAAGGTGTGTGAATTCACTTCAACCTCCTTGTGAACTTGGGTGTAAATTGAATTCTCTTGTCATATTCCAGCAAGAGTACCCATCGATGGGCACAGCTTCTAGCCGTATTCCCCACACTCCTACAAAATGACTCTGCTAGGTTCAAAGGGACATCTCTTTCTCCCTATCCCATCCCAGCCAGGACGTTCTGATCCTCTGGCTGTATTTCATCATTGTAAACACCAGCCACCTGGTCCGGACTTTCAGTTCAAAGAAGAGATCAGTAATGTCAACCAATGCTTAGAAATTCCATTTTGATTGTTCTGAGGGTTGATGATCTGTAGATCACTGAAATGCCTCTTAAATGTATATCAAAGCTTTTTATTTTTTGAGGTATCATTTATATACAGTGAGAGACAGTTTGTGATCATACAGCTCAACCAGATTGACAAATTTACATACCTGTGCAACCCGTTTCTGTAAAGATATAAAATATGCCCATCCTGCCAGAAAAGTCCCTCATTTCCCTTCCTAGTCAGTGTCTATCACCACATTCCCATGTTCCAAAGTGACCACTGACTTGCTTTCTATCAACATAGATTCACGTTGTCTGTTTTAAGACTTAATGTAAATGAAATCATACAGTATGTACTCTTTTGTGTCTAGCTTCTTTTACTTAACATATTTTTGAGAATCATCCTTGGTTTTGTACCAGTTTTTTGTATCATTTTGTTGCTGAGTTGTAATCTATTATATGTCAAATTCCATTGTATTCTTTCTTTGTGGACGGTCTATTTCTGGTTTGGGTCTATTATGGATAAAGCTGTTGTGAGCAATCTGTGCTATGAACGGAATGTTTGTGTTCCCCCCACATTCAGAGATTGAAGCCCTAACGCCCAAGGTGATGATATTGGAGGTGGGGCCTTTGGGAGGTATGTAGGCTCAGAAGAGGTCCTAAGAGTAGACTCCCATGATGCGATTAACGCCTATAAAAAGAGGAAGAGCTCTGTCTCTCTCCGTGCACACACCAGGGAAAGGCCATAACCAGGAAGAGGACCCTCTCCAAGAACTTGACCAGACCATGTTGGCTCCCTGATCTCAGACTTCCAACCTCCAGAACTGTGAGAAATCAGTGTTTATTGTTCAACCTCCCAGTCTATGGAACTTCTTTTAACAGCCCAAACTGATTAAGATAGTCTGGCAAAAAGGCATTTTGTGGACATCTGTTTTTATTTCTTTTGGTTAAATACCTAGGATTGGAATTGCTGGGTCATAGAGTAGATGATTGTTTGAAGAAATTGCCACACAATTTTCCAAAGTGATTGTACAATTTCCTACGCACATTAGCACTGTATGAGAGTTACTTCACCATCATGTGGTCTTTGTCTTTTTCTATCACAGCTATTCCAGTGATGTCTCCTACTCATTTTAATTTGCATTTCTGGCGACTAATGGTATTAAATACATTTTCTGGAGTTGACTGAACACTGGTAGACCTTCTTTAGTGAAGTGCATGTATGATTACATGTTTTTTTTTTTTTAAAGATTGGCACCTGAGCTAACAACTGTTGCCAATCTTTTTTTTTCCTGCTTTTTCTCCCCAAATCCCCTCAGTACATAGGTTGTATACTTTAGTTGTGGGTTCTTTTAGTTGTGGCACATGGAACATCTCCTCAGCATGGCTTGATGAACTGTGCCAAGTCTGCGCCCAGGATCCGAACCGGCGAAACCCTGGGCCACCGCAGCGGAGCCCGCAAACTTAAGCACTCTGCCATGGGGC
Source organism: Equus asinus (assembly GCF_041296235.1). NCBI lineage: Eukaryota > Metazoa > Chordata > Mammalia > Perissodactyla > Equidae > Equus > Equus asinus. The sequence goes on from NC_091803.1 coordinate 43,263,696, forward strand.
CAGCCTCTAATTACATCTTTTGCCCTTTTTAAAAAAAATTGGATTGTAGGAACTTCTTTTTCTTTTTCTTTTTCTTTTTAAAAATATATTCAGGATACAAGTCTTTTGTCAGATATATTTGTTGTGAATATTTTCTCCCAGTCTGCATCTTGCCTATTTATGTTGTTTTTAGTGCCTTTTGATAAACAGACATTTAAATTTTTGATTAGGTCCTTTTTTTTATACTTAGCATTTCTGTGTTCTAAGAAACCATTGTTTACTGCACGGTCATACAGATATTCTCTCATGCTGTCTTCTAGAACGTTGCTTTAGCTTTGGGTTGGGTGTATCATGTATTTCAACCAATGTGAGTAGGACCGTGAGGATTTTTGTCTTTTTAATAGCAATATTTGTTGAAGAGACTTTCCTACTGAATTGCTTTGGCACCTATATCAAAAACCATCTGATCATATATGCATTTTTAGACTTTTATTCTCTTCTGTTGATCTATATGTCTATCTGCTTACTGTCACATTATGGCTGGTTTTGAATCCAAATAGAGTACATTTCCTAACTTTTTTTCTCTAAATTGTTCGCATTCAAAATTATTTAAGCTCTTCTTGGCTTTTCACATTTCAATATACATTTAGAATCATCATGTCTATTTCTGCGAAAAGTCTTTATGAATACTGAATGGGAAGGCACTGAATTTCTAAGTAAATGTGGAAAGAATTAACATCTTAGTACTATCGTCTTCCAAGACATGAAGATTGCATAGTTTCCATTTTCTAAGTCTTCTATAATCTTTCTTAGCAATATCTTACAGTTTTCAGTGCACATATCTTGTTAAGCTTATCTATAAGTATTTTACATTTTGCGTGATTTTGTAGTGATATTTTTTCCAATTGGCTTTTGCTAGTTTTCAGAAATACAATTGATTTTTGTATATTAATTTTGTCTTCTACAACTCGCTCAGTGTACTTGCTGGTTCTAGCATTTTGTGTGTGTGTATTCTTTTGGGTTTTTTACATACAAAATATTGTCATCTCTTAACAGAGATTTATTTCTTCCTTTAAAACTTTATAACAATTATTTTATTTTCTTATCATATTGCACTTGTTACAACCTCTAATGCAGTGTAGAATAGAAGGAAGGAAAGCAGAATCCTCTTTTTTTGCCTAAACTTAGGAGGAAAGCATTGAATTTTCACTTTTAACTTCAATGTTAGCTGTAGATTTTTTTGCAAGATGTCTATTATCGTTCACCAAGCCACACAGACTACCAACAATGTCACTATAAATATTAACATCGTTGCTTGAGAAATGCAGGGACTCCAGAAGGCAGTTGTCCACCATCTACTGGCATTAGATATCTTCCTGGCATCTAGAGGAGGCACATGCAGTGTCATCAATGATGATTGCTTTGTGCACATTCCCAAAATCTTTCTGATACCATTTTGGTGAATCAACCCATCTGTGAAGCGAACCAGAACATTTGTCAAATGAATAACATAGTTTTGATCTTTGGACCCGCAGATCAGCTTCAGGTGGCTGGGGATGGAATATCTTTCCCTGTATATTTCCAAGAGGGCTACAGTCCTGGGTGTGTGCTTTTCTCCTAGGGTCAGTGATCATTTTTATGTTTTCTCCTGGTAGGAATAGCCCTCATCAGGTGTGTCATACCATGACTAACCAAGATCAGTAGTATTGCCCTGTCCAAACAGATGATCCAAGCTGTGATTAAGGAACCAAAGAACAAACAGCCCTCCCGACCACTCTGGGGACCTTCTTGAGTCAGTTCCTGAACTTTAGACATCCCTGTAATCTTGTTTTCTCTCCTAACCAATTTTGTCAACAATGAAAGTTGTTCAACTTAACCAAGAGGAGGACTATAAAACCATTAAAATAGATATGATACAGGATGCCAGTTCTTCTTGCCTTCAACCCTTGAGTCCTTCCTCCTCACTCTTTTTTTGCTACCTCTCCTATTCCTGAACTTGACTAACTGACAAATCTCAAGGTTTGCAAGCTCTCGAAAGCAGTGTTGGGACAGTTACCTGGAGGGAATTGACAACCATCCTGAGAAAGAGGCGTGATAAACGAGAGCAATCTCCAACCATTCCAACTGCAAGTTTCGCAGAAGTTAAAGATGAGAAATATGATGTGAGCTAAACTGTACCTGAAGACACTACCCCTCTCTTGTCCTCACCCTATAGAATTTCAACCCTGCTTTGACTACGAGATACCTGGTTCAGAATGTCCCTGGGGGCACGTCCACTGAATTAAGTCTTTCAATTTGAGTCACTTAATCTATTTTCTTTTCAATAGTTGAAAGTTGAGAATTTAACAGTGTTTAAGAATTTACTGTGTAGGCCAAAGAAAGTGGGCACAGGGGTAAAAGTGAGTCTTGGAATATTGTGTGAATTAAGTTTTCATTTGGTACAGCTGAATCCTGGAACTTATGAAAGAGGCTGGAAGGGGTTGAATAGGGCCAGATAAGTAAGAGGCATGAGGACCATGTTGAACCTTTAATTGTAGGTGGCTAATTAACAAAAATTATTAAATGAATGAATGATTATTTCTAAGACTAGGACTAGAGAGTGTCATCTGGAATAATTTACCACAATGTTGATTTGGAAGAAAATTTAATCACAGAGAGCTTTGCATAGTTTATTATTTATTTACTTGCATATTTCTTTATTTTGATCCTTCATAGGTAAACTAAACTTGAGAAAATGGTACCGGGTCAAGAAATTAGAAGCTGAACTCAATATCCAGTTTGAGTTTGATATCTAGAAGATGGTAATTGATTTGACTTTAGGAGTTTGGGAAATTATTTAGGTTGAGTTTTGGTTCAATCTCATCCTCTTTGTGTGAGAAATCTCTCAATTTCTCGCTCTCTCACACGCACACACACGCATACACATTTGGGTTTGTATTTATCTGTCAGTAAAATAACAGACATCTTTGGGCAATTTGGGGTACTTTAGAAAATTTGTGCTTCTCATTCTTAATTTTAGCTCAGATCCCCCTCAGAGCCTCATCAAAATGGGTTCTGAGGAGTAGCATCTTTTGTCGTGTGAGCTGCCCTAAGATTTTTTTTAATCTCTCCTGAGAATGATAATGGCTAAAGCACGCCACACATAGTTTGCACCAAGCACAACACACCTTCCCTATGCAGGGTCTCATTCACTTCTCTAAACAACCTTATGAGACAAGTATTGGTATTCTCCCCACTTTTCAGATGGGGAAACAGAGGCAAGTGGCAGACCAGGTGTGGTGAGTTTACATGACCTACATCCTCATCATTCAGCTGGGAATTGAGCAGTATGTGTCGTTCTACTGAGTGTTCAGCCAAGTGGAGAGAGAGAAAAATGTATGGCCCTGGATTTTAAGAAGGAGGGTGCCTCAAGGTGAGACATGAAAGTGGTACATGAGACACGCATCCCTCTTCAAGTTATGTTGTGTTTTTCTGTCCCCACACCCACCGACTTAGCCCTCAGTGCATCTCAAATACCCTAATCCTCAAGGAGAGTCATGGATTTGATTACATGGGTTCTGAAATTCCCCTAGGCTTTCAATGATCTCTTTCATTTTTTTTCAGCAACAATATGTACGATTTTTTTTTCCTTATTATATTTGGAAACTTGTCAGTAGAAAAACATTGTCCCAGTGGAAAGTCATGCCAGGGAGCCAGAAAAAGTGTACGTATTTAATGAGCTAGATAAGTCAAAACTCTTCAACCTGCCCTTTCCCCTCTGATGTTGGGGATGTCAAGACCACCTCCTTCCTGTTAGAGCCCCCCGATACATACCCTGCCCCCCAACCACCAAATTTATCAGGCCGTAAAAAAGTATCTGGAACAAAACTAATCATAACTGCAATAACAACAATAAATTTTGTTGTACCCCATGTGTGTGTGAAGCATAGGACTAGGGACTTTAATTATTTTACTGTTTCATTCTCTCCGTCACCTGCAGAGGTATGTAGTCTTATTTATCCCATTTTATCATATGAGGAAACTTAGGTCCCTGAATGTCAGCTGGTGTCCCCAGGGTCACCCAGGGAGTAGTCGGGGAGCTAGGATTTGGTACTTGCTTAATGAGACTCCAAAGCAAGTGCCTTGAACATAGATAAGATTACAAATCCAGTTATCACCCATTGGGTATTTATGAAAACAACAGGTACTTGTAGGAAATAGATGAAAGATTCATATTAGGACATTTGCACAGCGTTTAAATAATTGTTTGAAGAGTCTTCTTTTTCACCTACCAATAGTCCTTCTGGCGATACACAATGATGGGACAGTGGAAGGTTGTAGTTGGCCAATGTGTGGTTGCTACTTCTGCAAACAAATAAATACAACAGACTCTAAGTATTGCCTTTCTTGTTTGGGGAGGAAAAACTTTCCTTCTCCTTTTCTAGGTTCTGTGGCTGGTCTAACAATAAAAATGACATAAGGCAGATTAACAGGAGAAAAACAAATTTAATTATGCATGTACAGGAGCCCACAAAGACAGGAGACTCAAAGGCAGTCAGGCAATTGAAGCTTCTATGCCATCCTGAGCTAAGAAATAGGATAGGGACCTGGGGCTTCAAAGGGGAGGAGGGCCAGTCACAGGAAGATAAGAAGGGCAGATGTTTGCTAATCAGATGTTTGCCCTGCCATGCAGTAAGTCTTTCACATAAAAAAGTTATTTCTGGTAATAGTTCTCTTTCTGGGCCAGATCTCCTATCTAATAAATTCTTTTCAGCAGTTAAGGGAGAGGGCAAAGGTTTTCCTGAATCTGCTGGGTCTTGATTGTCTTTAGCTCAAAATAATCCACATGCCAAAGTGGCATACTTTAAGGTGGCCTATTTTGCTCCCCTTCACCTGCAATGGATGGAAGAAGCAATACCAAGGGAGAAGCTTACACTTGAGTGTAAGAAGAACTTGTTTTGCCCTATGTGGCTTCTTGACCCATGCTGTCCTGCTGGATCCTCCTGGGCCACCTGAGCCTCCTTCTATCACAACATAGGGAGGCTCCAAGTGGGGCTTCTGTGAGAACAGCCATTTTTCCAGTAGGCCATGATGCCACTTGGGTATGACGTCTTGGGAAATGCTTTAGCTATGGAAGAGCACTCCAACAGCCTATTTTCAGCTTGCTCCTGGTCTCACTCCTGCAGGAGCAGGGCATATCAGTTAGAACGTGTGAGGTAGATAGCCTACATCCCTCAGTGGCTAAATAGTTTTTTTGTTATATCATTTGATTTTCATGACAGCTTGACAAGTTCTATTATTTTCCCCATTTTTCACATGATGAAACTTAGGTTTGTGAATGTTAGTTGACTTCCCCACGGTCACCCAGGGAGGCAGCTGGAGAGCCAGGATTTAATACCTGATGTGTCAGACTCCAAAATATCTGCCTTAAGCCTGTATGTGTGTTTGCTGGATCTCAGTTGAACATGGCATATGTTGTTGTAGCAGATCTTAATAAAGATCAATGCCAGGTGAAGATGTTATTATTTATTCATAAATTTTTATTTCAAACAGAATGAGCCATCTTATTCCAGGATGCCATACTTAGTGAGCCACTTTGTGAAGAGTTTAGAGAGCCGTATATTTGTGCATGAATGAAGGTGGTGTAATCAGATTGTATAAAGAGCTTGCCCATGGGACATTCCAGGAAGCACACACCATTCTTGTAAAGACTTCCATACTTTGGATTAGGTTCAGAATAGGGACACGTATTTAGTTCCACACTGTAGAAATTCGAAAATATTACATAAATCTGAGATGTATGCAAGGCATAGGAACATTTATAGCCAACCTGCTATCCATCACTGTTAACATTTCACCCGCGAGGGTTAATGAAAGCGGGGTTTTGCATTATTGCTAGATCCTTTAACAGCAGAAATGTGGGAAAATACATCTAAGTTATGGTGGATGAGGATGGGGGCAATGGAGGGAGAGAGAGAATCATATTAAATTAGCCAATAGTTTATATGGTTTATTGAGTCCTTCTTTATAGGAACACTAGGGTTTGCATTATCTCATTGATTTTTCACGATAAGTCCATGAAGTAGTTATTATCCCCATTTTCTGATAAAGAAACTGAAGTTCAGAGATAAAGTTACATATACTTGGTTATTCAACTAATAAGTGCAGAGTTGAGTTTCAAACACCAATTACTATGACTCCAAATTCCATGTGTGTGTGTGTTTACAGATTTATTGATGTATGATTGACATAAAACATACTACACACAAAGCATACAATTTGAGGAGTCCTGACATATGTCTATACCACTGAAATCATCACCCAAATTAAGATAGTGAATATTTCCAACACCCCCAAGGGGTTGCTGGTGTCCCTTTGTAGTGCCTCCCTGGCCCCCACTGCCGCCACCTTTGCCCTAGATCATCACTGATCTACTTTCGGTCCCTATAGTCAACTCCATATCCTGGTGGGTCTTTGTGTGTCCAATCATATTTTATTTATAGTATTTTATTTTTCCCAGTGCATGTGTAGAAGACAAATAAACAACATCCAGGAGTTCAGTCGAATACGCTCCTGGCCCTCTGAGCATCCTCAAGGTACAAGGCTTCCTTTGAGTGACATCTGGACACTCCCAGTCCAAACTTTACTGCCTGGCCCTTTCTCTTATTGATGGTTTCTAAATCTCCAAGAGTAAACAGACGAGGCTTACAGGGCAGAGAGGAGAGTGATGTGAAATCTCTGAGAGCTGCCCCTCCTGAGGAAGGGAGCACAGCTGTTTGGCGGATGTGTTTCTGGAACTCACATGATGTACAGTACACAATTGGACATGAATAATTTACCTCTATGCTTGCAAAAGGATAAAAAAAAGAAGAACATACATATGGCACGTCACTCTTTCCCCATCGTACCATATTCCTTCATTTCAGCGACTGATTTCTCCAGAAGTGAAGTGGTCTTGGATGTATCGAATTTAAACAGTTTGGCATTGGATTAGGCCCTGATCTGAAGTCTTATTTTTAATATTAAAAAGATGAGTGTTACTTTTATATCCCAGAGAAGCAATGAGTAAACAAATAAAAAATTCATTAGAGACAGGCTGCTATCTCTGAGATGAAAGTTTGATGTTCGAACTCGGCTTTCAAAAGCCTAAAACCCAGTCAGTGGGTCATTAGCTCAGCAGGCAGCCAAACTAAAAAAGAGAGATTTCTGGATGGGCAATGACTGTGGTCTTCATTTCTTCAAAGTTTCAAAAATTAGCTTAGCACTTTCCCAGATGGGGAGAATACTTACTCTTAACGGCTACTGTCATGTTTATGTTGAGAAAATTAAATTTCAACTATGCTTCGGAGTCTTACTTGTGGTGTTTCTTCCACAATTTTACTAGCACATACTTGGAAGAGAAAAGTTCGGAGATGGGAGGAAGCATTCTAGTGTCACTCAGTTCGCATCTGGGTGAAGTTTTCATTTTAGCAATGCCATCAAGCCCTAAGGCTGGAATTCAAGGTCATTGACTGCAGAGTGCATACACCTGTAATTTCCATCAACACAGAGACGTTTCTTGTCTTATGTGATAAGGATGGAAGCTCTATGAGGATACTAATCCAAACCTAGCCAATCAGACTGCCCCATTCTTCTCAGGCACAGTGATTGGTCCAAGGATGACCAATCAGAATCCTTCCCTGGCTTTTGCTAGGTATTTACTGCGTGGTCCTGTGAGAAAGAAGCCATTACTTTAGCTGGGTTTTGTAAGCGGAAGCAATATAAGCTGGAGGCTGCCAGGTGGTAACTACCCCAGCAAATGGAAGGAGCCAAATTGAAGTATGAGAAAATATCTGAGGGCTTTTACGTTTATGTAACGTGAAACAGAGCCGAGAGATGAAGAAAGAGAGAGCTCTGACGACATTGCATTCTAGTGGAATCAGGCATAACTAAACTTTGGGGTAAATCGCCCCTGCTCACGTTGGTTATTGCAGTTGTTGAGCCCATTTGAGTTGGGTTTCTGTCCTTGTAACTGGACGAATCTGCATTAATATCACATTATATGGAAAGTCCTTCCCCCAAATCTGAGTATGGGATAAAAGCCTGAGCACAGAAGGCAGATCATGCTCTGTCTTCTACATTTTAGCTTCCCCATCTTTTGAGTTCTTTTGGAAATTAGAACGTACCTTTTACCATCAGACTGGGTTCATAGGGCGGTAGAAAGAGTATAGACTTTGGAATCCTTTAGACCTGGGCTGCTGTCCTGGATTGCTTAGCTAATTGCTTAGGCAAGTTGCTTCACTTTTGGGGCTTCAGCTTCCTCATGTGTAAAATGAGGTTGGGATGGTAATATTTCACAGAGTATGGCAACCTAGGCCCACCTAAATAAATTAAATCAGAATCCCTGGGGATGAAGGTCAGCTATGGATCTTTTGCAAAAGCATCCCGCATGATTCTAATGTGCAGCTGGATTTTAGAATCGCTTGAGTTGATGAGATCTAAGGCAGTAGCTTTCAAAGTTTAGGCTTCATGCAAATCTCCTAGACTCAACACTAGCTACCAAAATTCCAAAGGTCTGTAGAGGGAATCAGAGATTTGTCTTGTTATCAGACTTCCCGGGTGATTGTGATGCAGGCAGCCCATGGACCACACGTTGAGAAAAAAAAAAAAAAAAAAGACGTCTTAAGCTCTTTCATCTTTGATGTGCTAAGAATCCGCTGGGTAAGGTATTGAGTGGGCAGTATTGATCAGAAAGGGGATATCATTTGAACAGCAAAAAGTCTAAGGGTTAGTTTTCAGAAATAGTAGAATTAAGTCAGGGGAAAGTGTATAGGTCAGCAGGAAGTTGTCTAGATGAGTATAAGGAGGAGGAGATGGTAAAATGTGTGCTACTTGAGACCACAGGAGAGAGGGAAGCCGAAAGCATAGAGTCTGACGGTGCAGACTTGAGGTCCATCAAAGTCACAACTGCTTACATTATATTCATGTTTCCTCCAGCCGTTGTGACCCCTGCTCATGAAAGTTACAAGAGAAAAGCCTTATAAAAATGAAAAAAACCTCTTTGGAAATGGGAAAATTCCCTAAGGAACATCCTACGGAAGTGTTTGGAAGAACTTTGAGGGAACAAATGAAAGATGAGCTCATGAAGAACAAAATTTGGATTATAAATAAAAGCATGAACTTAGGCATTCATTGACTTTGGTATCAGTCATGGTAAACAAACTAATGTCTCCTATCTAACCTGTTGTGCCCATCAGTGTTGCTTCCTAGAAGGGACTTAGAAGAGGGACATGGGAGGGGTCAGCCTCCCACTGGACTGTGTAGGTTGGCCGGATATCATAGTAGTTATAGCTGTCTGCTTAGCTAGCTCTTCCTGCCTGAGTTTATCACCCTAAGCTAAGTATGACTGTGGACTGGGAACCAAGACGTTGTACAACTCCACTATATAGCACTTTCAGATGGAATGTTCCTCGGTTGCTTCACTTAATTTTGTTCCTGTGTTTTCAGCATGGTTTTATAATGAAACTGCTTGATCCATTGAGAAGAAGGGAAAACAGAATCCCTAGAGATCCTCCAAATCTTGATGACCCTACATTGATTGGGACCATCCCAGCCTTTGGGGACTGCGGAAGGCAGCTTCTGAAATACCACCCCCATGACCCCTGCCCTTGGGGTATTCATACCATGTATTATTCCCCTCTCCTTGAGGGTATGTTGGACCTAATGACTTTCTTCTAAGAATACAATATGTCAGAAGTGATAGGATGTCAGTTCTGAGAATAGTTTATAAAATGTGTTTTCCATCTTGCAGACGCTTTTCCTCTTTTCACTTGTTCTTTGTAATGAAGAAGGTTGCTATGTTGTGAGCTTCCCTATGGACAGGCCTACATGGCTAGGAACTGAGGAAGGCCTCTGGGTAACAGCCAGCAAGAAACTGGGGCCCTCAGTTCAACAGTCCATGAGGAACTGAGTCCTTCTAACAACCCTGGGCGTCCAGTGAAACCTTGAGATGGTTGTGATCGCAACCAGCACTGTGCTGGCAGCCTGTGAGAGACCCTGAGCCAGGAGACCCTGCTAAGAGGCATCTGGACTCCTGACCCACAATCGTGTGCGATAATAAAGGTTTGTTATTTTAAGCTGCTAAGTTTTGTGGTAATTTATTATGCAGCAATGAATAACTAACAGATGAGCTTATATTTATTGTATCTCTAAAGCTCGGGTAACTCCTTAAGAAAATCCTGGAAACACTGTACCTGTGACAGTTCAGTGTGGGATGAGGGGCACAGCCAAAGCTTTGCTGTTAAGAAGACCAAGCTTTTAATGTGGTTCTACCAACTTCTAGTAGCTGTACAGCCTCCTCTCACTTCTTTGAGTCTTGATTTTGTTATCCAGAAAATAGAGGTGCCCTGAAAGGTCAGAATTCTGGATAAAGTGGATCTTGTCACAAAGATAATGCCTTTTATATTGTTGATATAAACAAGCAGATTTATAAGATGTGGTGGGCAAGATTTTAAGGTGGTCCCTGAGATTTCCACCCCCTGGGAGAACATGCTCTGTATAATCTCCTCCCCTTGAGTGTGGGAAGAACATATGACTATGATATCACTCCCGTGGATAAGTTTCTAATCAACTGACTTTGAGTTAATTCAAAGGGAGATGATTCTGGGTGGGCCTGACCTAAGCAGAGGGAACATTTAAAAGAAAATGAAGTTCAAGAGGGGCACCTCTGCTTACCTAGAGGAAGGCAAACATCCTCGCTGTAAATTTCTTATGGCGGTCACATGGAAAGGACTAGTAAGTGGCTTTTAGGAGCTGTGATCAGTCAATAACCAACAGCCAGCAAGAGCATGGGGACCTCAGTCCTACCTCCACAAGGAGCTAAATTCTGCCAATGACCTTGTGAACTCGGAAGAGGATCTCAAGCCTCTGATGAGAATCGGAGCCCCAGCTGGCACCTTGAATTCAGCTGGGGAGATCCTGAGCAGAGGACCCATCTCACTCATACCCAGAGCTCGGACCCATGGAAATGGGGGGGATAATAAATGTGTGGTTTAAGCTGCTACATATGTAGAAATTTGGTTCACAGCAATAGAAATTAACACTCAAGGGTAAAATGGATGCATAATGGTATGTCAGGCATATTTGCAATGTTTCACTCAGACCATACTTCACATCCTGTTTTGGTATCCCTAGTGCTCAGCACTCTGTCTTGGGCAGAGTGGGACATTGTCAATGAGTGAAAGGATGGGGAAAAGAACAAACAAAGACTTAGAGCTCCTACCCCTTGGGAATTGGGGGTGGGGCTGAGACATGGATAGGGCATATTGATGCTGAGCTACTGTTTCTAAATCTCCTTCCTTTATACACCCTCTTGGTTCATATGCTGCTTTCTCTGGGACTTAGAATTTGCCAACTTGGCCAGTACAATCCCCCAAAGACAAGCTTTTAGTGTGTGTTGGGTTATTTCTCAAGAATCTGGGCATCAGTAACAATAAGGAGAAGTAAAATAAATGAATGGCTGGCTTCCTTGGAAGATGGCTGGCAGTGGAGGTGAGCCTGTATTTGGCTTTCTGAGAAGACGGGGAGACTTAACCCAGATTCAGCTCCGTGATCAGTGTGACAAAGCCGATGCGACTTCAGAATCAACCATGGGATCAGTCTGCCTTACAGGGCTCTCACTCCTGGGGCTCAGCTTAAGGGGAGATTTGGAGATAAGGTGGCCAAGAGGATTCATCAATGGTCTGAAGCTGCACTGTCCAATGTGGGGCCATGAGCCACATGTGGCTACTGGGACCTTGAAATGTGGCTGGTCCAAACTGAGATGTGCGGTAACTGTAAAATTCCCAACAGATATCAAAGACTTAGTATGAAGAAGAGAATGCAAAACATCTTAATTTATCTTTGCATTGAAAACATATTGAAATGATAATATTTATATATACTCAGTTAAGTAATATTAAAATTAGTTTCATGTTTCTTTTTACTTTTTTTACGTGGTTACTAGATAATTTAACATTACATAGTATACCTTACATTATATTTCTGTTGGACAGAGCAGTTTAAATCAGGGTAAATCACGGGTCAGTTTAAATCAGTTTAAATCTTCTACCAGAGAAGACAAGGCTAAGAAAAAAAATACAAACTTGGATTAAAAATTTTAAATGTAATAAGTCCATATAAAGATCACTAGAGAAAAAGTAAATCATGAATTTGTTACACACTGTAATCTGTACAGAAGTCCCCTCTTATCCGTGGGGGATACATTTCAAGACACCTAGTGGATGCCTGAAACCACAGATAGTACCAAACTCTACATAAATTATGTTTTTTCCCATCCATATTTACCTATGATAAGGTTTAATTTACAAATTAGGCACAGTAAGAGATTATCAACGACTTCTCTTTGGGATATCTGAATTGCCATTATCACTACTATTACTCTTTGGGGCCATTATTAATTAAAATAAGGGTTACTCGAACACAAGCACTTTGAAACCTTGACTGTGGATCGACCTGATAACCAAGATAGCAACTTAAGTGACTGTCAGGTGGGTAATGTATGCATCGTGGATACTCTGGACAAACCAAATTGGTGGCAGGCGACTCAGAGAATTCTTGGCGTTTTGGAATTTACCAAATATTCATGTATGTCCTTGCTGAGTCTGGTCTGGTTTGGAATATTGCCTATTTCCTATGGCATAAGGGATCTTTATGGTCTATCAATTTATATAACCCTATGTCCGTGGGGCAAAGAGTGGGTCTTAGTACCTATAACAATGTTTTCTTGCATTGATCATTTAGTTTTATTTTAAATCCTCTAAACCAGGAAATGATAGAAATTTCTAGATGAAAAGTATCTTGAGACTAATGAAGGGTCAAGGAGAGAGGAGGGGGTCAAAATTTACTGCACATCTTCTATGTTCAGGGTACTTTGTGTGTGTTTTCTCACAACCATGCTTCAAGGTAATTCTGTTTCCTTCTATTTGACTAACAAGGAAGTGGGGCTTACTGTGCTTAAATGCCTTGGCCCAGACCAAGTGGTGGAGCTGAGATTTACACGGGGGCAGAGTGCCTCTAATGCCCTCAAGGTTGCTTATGTATTTGCATTTGGGAGTATGCATTTCCAAGAACTCCCTAGTATTATTTAAAAATCCAGAGTTTGATTTTTGTCTCCAGGTGGAGGGTGGATGACTTTTCCAGAACCAAACCCCTCAGTGCTATGCAATCTCATTTGATTCTTACCAAAAGCTGATGAGACATTTCACCCAGTTGAAAACTGAGCCCCAGAGAGGTTAATTAAATTGCCTAAGGTCACACAGGTGAGAAGAAGATAGAAGATAGCAGAGGCAGGATCCAAACTCGAGTTCATCTAGAATTTTTTTTTTTTAAATAGGAAAAAGACCTCCAGCCACTGAATTTTGCTGTCCATTTTTCCATTCTTGCTCTGCATGTCTAAGTCTCCGATGTCTTAATGGAAATAACAGTCATCTCTATTGTCTTTATATCCACCTAGATGAATCCTTCTGTTTTGTTTTTAACTGATGGAAAAATGACAAAAAAAGAAAGGAGGATTTTATGTTTTCCTGCCACTATGCAGGGCTTAAACAATTTTGAATTTCAATTTGAGAATGTTGCAACAGACATTGAAAGTTTTGTGGGATTTTTTGTGCTTCTTACTTCCTTTTCTCACAAAGCATGCTCTCTCTCTCTCTCTCTCTCTCTCTCTCTCTTACACACACACACACACACATACACACACACACACACAGAGTCTTTAGAGTGACAGGGGAAGAACAGTGCTTTGAAAAAAGGGAAAATAGTCCCAGGAACAATACATCATCTAGTCACGCAGTTTAGGAAAATAAAAAGGAGAGAGCTGCAGTGGGCCAGTTAGGCTGACAGCCCTGTCCAGCTGAGCTGGTGCTGAAATCCTACTTACAGTAATGAATTTCAATGCTGCTCGCCAGCCTAGGAGTGCTTGCGGGAGATAAAAGTCAAGCTGTATGCAGTGCTTCTGACCTGTTTTTCAGTTCTAGACAACTTCCTGGTGCGGCTGCCGAAAGTTTGACTTTCCAGATGTGAGCACGAGGGTTTCCTTTGCTGGCCTGCCGTTATCGTTGTCTGCTTTTCGGCGGGTTTATTTATTTATTTATTTGGGGGGTTAACTTTCCTTTTAAGGTTTGTCGGAGTCTGCATGCTGATGAACTGCCAGGTTGCATTCTGCGCCCTCCCAACCATCACCTGCCTGCAGCACCGCCATTACCCTATTTCTTGGGTCTCTGCTCTTCTATTTTCTACCTGCAGCCCCTTTTTTTTCTTCTTTTTTTAGATCCTAGGGGATTCTCTTGCTCTGCTCACTTTTTGCCTCGTTCAGGCAGTGTGCCATCTGTTTGTTTCAGTCAGAGAGCTTGGTTGTCACAGTCACGAGCACAGGCTCAGTTTCACGAGGAGTAATCGAGGGAGGGGTGGTCTGCATTCTCAGAGGTAGATTCTCGGACCCTCCTGACATCCCATCATCTAAACAAGTGCTCGCTAGGCAGTTGTTCAAGCCAGGCCTTTGAGTGCAGTGTGCAGTAAAGCAAAGAACACCAGGTTTGGCTCTGAGCTCCAACTCTCATAAGCTTTGTGATGTGGGACAAATTACTTACCTGCTGCCACGAGGATTAACTGCCAGAGTGTATGTAAAGTATTGTTCAGCACAGAGCAGCAAGAACTTTAGAGTCAGACAGCCGATGCCCGTGGCTCAGCTCTACCGCTGAGAACCGTGTACCCCGGCCAGGTCTCCAGGCTTGCTTAAGCTTCTGCCCCCTTGTGATATTACCCACCTTGCCCGTTGTGAGGATTAAATGAGATAAAAATAATAACTACAGTAATAAGTCCCATTTGCTGATGGATTACTCTGTCAGTATGTGTCTAAGTGCTTTTAAGAATTAGCGTATATATTTATTGTCCACTAATGGATGCATTGTAGCTATGCTAATGCATACAAATAAACATATTATATATTAAGAAGCATTTGGTATCTGTGCGTGTATGCAAAGAGATTTATTTTGGATGTATACAAGTGTATAGATCTGTATGCATAACCACGTTATGTAATATATATGTCATATGGATAGGGACTATATATATTATTGGAATCTATAAAATAAATAAGGATACATATAAATTATAAAACAGATATAGAAATGATTTATTAAAACAAAAATATATAATAGTTATTATATAGATATATAATATAAAAATATATTATAAAAGTGTTAAAAAATGCTATACACATTTTAATGCATCTTA
Source organism: Equus asinus (assembly GCF_041296235.1). Taxonomy (NCBI): domain Eukaryota; kingdom Metazoa; phylum Chordata; class Mammalia; order Perissodactyla; family Equidae; genus Equus; species Equus asinus. The sequence continues at coordinate 43,278,927 of NC_091803.1, forward strand.
TTCTCACAAGAACCCTGTAACATGGGTATTATTATTGTCCATATTTTATAGATGAGGTAACTGAATTAGAGAGAGGTAAAGAGACCTTTTAATGCCTCTCTTATGTCTGTATACAGGCAGTTACGTGTATATGGTATGTAGATTAAATATGTGTGTTTTGTAGAGTGCCTGACATTGTATTTAAACGATGTTAGCTTAGTCTTGTTATTATTATCTGTTTGGTTCTCAATACAAGCTACAGCATCTGTTCCCTTTAGGAAATGACACCACTAGTTTTAAAAAAAATCCTTGGTTGTTTTCATCACAAGATCATCCAGAAAATATTTGCCATACGGAAAATACTTCCCCTTTGAGATAGTTGGTAAATTCCCTTCTCCAGACCAGCTATCTGGGATCAGAGCAGCCTTGACGATCTAGGCCACAGAGTCAGAGACACCACCTCTCCACCTGGCGATTTTCCAGGAGAGCAATTAGTACCTAGCATATGAGGTCAGACTGGACTCTGCTAGGAGACGCTTCAAAAGTGCCAAGTGGCCAGCTGCTCCTGTTCAGCCCCAAATCTATGTCCCTTAGGACTGCAAATAACAGCCATGAGAAACCCCAGATTGACTCCTGAACTCAAAGACTCTGCTTTGGGCTGTGAGATGAACCAGCACTTGGTGCAACATAAAGTATCAAGCATCAGGTTGAGTCTTGAGCAATGGCACAGCAAGAGTTTCATATCCTTCAGAAAAGACTGCGCCTTGTGAATTTACATACCAATCTCCCAAATCTACTATATATATTTGTGCAGGTGTGTATGCACACACACGTATTATCCAGTAGTAAATAAAAAACAAAAACAACCTGAAAACACAGCTTTTTTTGTGTTTTCCAACAAAAATGTTTTATCTCTTCCCTTGTGAGAGTATTACTTTCAGTCCTAAGTCTTGACTTTATTGGTGAAAAATAATCATATGTTGTCATGAGAAAGGTTGAGGATATGTACCCACATATAGGTACATGTAGGCATGTGCTTGTGTATATGTGTACACCTGCACACACATGCACACACACATTGATTGCCTCTCCTGACATGATAAGGGGAAGATTTGTAGGGAGAATCAAGCAAGAATGCAATTAAGAAGTTCACTGAAAGATGGTACCTCCCACACAATGACGGTTCTCAACCTTCAGAGGGATAAAAGCAGAAGGGGCCCAGGAATGTGCTTTTTCAACAAACTCATCAGTTGTTTCTGAGAGAGGTGGACTCTGGGTTGTATGTCAAAGGAACACTATCACAGCAGTAAAGGGCTTTTGCTTGTGTGCCTGAGTGCATGAGTTTAGGCATGCGTGTGTACATGAGAGAATAAAGTGCTCAGCAGACCTCCGTTTACATCAAAAATGGCTCCTTCCCAAGAAGCAGAAACTGCCTTCAGATGCCATCACAAATAAGCAAGGTTGTCAGGATTTTGAGTGGGAAATTGTGATTGAGATAGTGGTCTAAGCTAATTGACTCATATCCCTAATGTTTTAATTTTTTTAACATGGAGAAGGTTTTACTGTTTAATTAAAATACTGTTTTAAGAAAAAAATTACAAGTGAGATGAGGCTCTGACTACCTCCCAGGCATTGTCCACAAAAAAATGAATAACAGCCTCTATTTATACACAAAGCATATGCGTCGCATAGGGGCTTCCTTTGGGCTCACTGGCTCACCTCTCCCCACACTCCAGGTGGAGGAGGGGAGGGGGTGACAAACATTTGCATCCACTGGTGAGTCTTTTAAGAAACTCTTTCACCTCTGCCATCATTTTTACTTTCTTTCCACTTCACGTGAAATTTCTATGCTTATCTCCATTTTAGAGTAGAGTCTGGTTTCGGAGATTCTAATATAAACCACTGCATTTGTTATCTTTATTTATATCCTCATATTTGGACAAAGCAGGGGCTCAGTTTGTAAGGAAGCATTCTAGAAGATAATTTATCTCCCTCCCTGCCACGTGTCAGGATAAAGCTAGTGACTTCTTTGTTTTAATTCATATAAACTCACATGTTTTCTAAGGAGGGGACTAGAAGCCCAGGTTTAACATCACCACCGCCATCATCATCAATAATGGAGCAGAATTTTTGGAAGAGGGCACAAGCTTCAGGTTTCTTTTATATGACCTATCAACCCTTATTGTCTTCACTTATAAAGTGAGGGTAATACTGCCTTCAAGGATCAATGGACATAGGGCAATGGAAGTTGACTGTAAACTGCATGGTCCTCTATCTCAGGAGCTGACAGAAAATGGACCATCAAATACACTTGAAATGGTAGAATTCATGCTGAGACAACCTGCATTTTGGAACTGCCTGTGGCACTTAGGTAAAGCTGAATGCTGAAAGTTCTCAGTGGGCCAGGAGAGAACCTTCTCCATCAGTTAGGGATGCACTTCTGGAATCTCAGCCTTGCCACTTGCTTGATATGGAATCTTAGACAAATGAACCTCTTTGTGCCTCAGTTTCCTCACCTGTAAATAATAGCAGCTTACAACTTACAAAGTACTGAGGCCAACCCATCACATAGATTGTTTCCTTTATTCTGCAAAGCAATATTCAGAGGTAGGTGTTCTTATCATCCCGAATTATGGATGAGGAGACCGAGGCACAAAGCTTTGATTTAGCTTGTCCTGGATTGCAGATAGCAAGTGACTGAATCAGGTTTCAAACTCAGAATATCTGCTTCCAGACTCCATATTTTTTTTAGCCTCTATATGTGTTACCAACTTGATAGTAGGATTAAGATAATTAAATGAGATAGGATTAGGATATTATCGAGATAACTAAATGGGGTAGATAATTCAACCCTGATGGGAGCATTAAATAACTAAATGAAATAAGAACACAGGAGCCTGAGCAGGACTCTGGGCTCATAGTAAGTACTCAATAGATGTCAGACCTAGCACTTGTTACTATTTTATCATCTTCTTCATCCAAGCTTCCCCCAAACGTTGTATTAACAACTTGAACATATGTTTCATTTGAAATGCACCTTTCGTTTTTGTTGTTTTGTTTTCAATCAAAGGCTGATATTTCCATGCTGGGGAATAGCTAAGCTTAGTTGTTTCTTTCTTAAACATCTGTGGTTAGTTCCACTGACTTCTTTGGAAAGGTGAATGAGAAAGGGAAGCCTTCTGAGCCAGACAGCCAGTGCACCTGCAGGAGGCACCTGGGTCTACCAGTGGTGATGACAACCGGCTGCTCACCTGGGCAACCCCACCCCAGGCCCCCTGTTGGGTGCAATTGCCGCCACGTGTGTGCATGAGGAATCGACCCTCGGAGGAAACACACAGAAGCAAAAGGACTCATAACACCAACTCACATGTACCTTTTCAGACTAAGCTTTTATTTTTTGATATTACAAACCAGTTTTCTTTATTCACAAACCACTGTAAGTGATATAAACACTAATTTCTAAAGACAGATATACACATTTTCTGGGTTTGCAGATTGCGTGATGTGTGTGTTAAGAAGTCACTATATGCCACACATGATATTAATCTTTTTTTCCATAATTCATAATAGCAATAGTTATTTAGATAAATGAAAACATTCCAAATAAATACCGTTTAAAAAAATCCAAAATGTTTGTTTACATCTCTGACATACATTTTAAAATGACTTATTGGCATCTTGGAGGAGTGCCCAGACAGAAGATTCTGCAACATCGGTCGGCACCCACTTACCCTAAATGATTTTATTAAAACTACATACAATCATGGGGGAAAGTACAGCTCATCGATGAAAATCAAAACCGCAAATTAATTTTACTTTAACCAACACAGTAAGAATTCCATGTTTGTGATTCCAAATACAATGCAAATTCTGGATTTTGAAATCTGAGGCAATTGGGAGAAATCTCTTTATTCTCCCTAACCCCCTGTCCCTTCTCTCTTTCTCCCCTCCGGGGTAGGATGCCACGGCATTGGAATAAATTGCTTCCTTTAAAACCATCCACCAGGCACCCTCTGTCCTAACATTGTTTTCCAGGTGGGGGAATGAGAATGACTCAGTGATGCTATGAAACACCCCATCCCCCTCCCTTCCCCCACCCAAAGAAGTCTGGGGAAAAGGACATTTTTTTTATGCTTTGGGCTGCTAAGCAGTTTCCCCCCTTTCTCTTCTTTTCAAGTTATAGCGCTCATCTGTCTTAGATATCGAAGCTACAGAAACTTTGTTTTCAAATCTTGTGAAACTTTATTGATGGTTTAATATCCAACCGATCTTACTGCATGCACATAAGATGACAAGAGAAAGCTGGATCACAAACACTTTTTTTTTTTTTTTTAAGTTTTGTTTGGTTTTGTTTGAAAGCAGAGTTGTTACAGCGGATTGGCAGGTTCACAGCGGTGAGTTGATTACTTACTAAAGTGCGTGCCATGGGGCCTGCACTGTACACATGAAGATTTAACTATGGCAGCAAAACTACTGGGGACAGCTTGCTGCTGTTTGTTAATTTAAATACAAAAACAGGAAGACCCGTGACAGATACCCCAACTTAGGTTAACTTGTAAACAGGACAACATGGAAAGAGTTCAAACAGAAGAAGTAGAGACAAACTGCAATTTTTCGGCTGTGTCACTCTGGCCCTGCTTCAGAGGTGGGGGAGACTTTGTTCTTCGGGGATGAAGAGGGGGGACCTACGTTTTTGCTTCCTTCTGACAAGTGTCCTGGGCCTTGGAGACAGAATTAAAGACCTCGGTTTGAGATAATCCTGGGGCACCAGGAAGAATGGGAGGGCAGGCTCTCACGAACTGAAAAATTGCAGATTGCTCACACAACACAGTCATGTTTCAAAAAGTACCAAGCTGATGAAAATACCATGATTATCTCTACCCAATGATTGCAATACTTGTAAAATGCTTCTATAAATCCGAATATGATTATCATGTAATTCCATAAAAATTATACGTCTGTCTCTAACAGTTCTTCTACTAGGCTAAAACTAAAGCTTCATAGACTGTTTCTAGAACTTAACAACTCCACTGCACAGATGTAAATTTTATACATTTTTTTTAACTGGTACAAAGAATTTAAGTTTTTATTACTTTCTTTTTTTGGAAAAAAAGAAAAAAATAGAAACAGTGCTTTTTAATCACCTTTTTATTAATGTTATTTTTTTCCCTCCCATAATATAAAAGTCAGCAATGATATCAATAATTTATTATACTGGAAGAAATATAAAAAGAATGCTTGTTGATGGCCTAACTAGCAGTTTTTGCCTAAATAACTAGCGGCTGGTTAAGAAGCTGAATACTGCCGGGTGGAATGGTTTAAAGGGTGGGTTTGCACAGCTTCACTCAACTCAGATACAGAAGTGCCACTAGAAGCACCCCCCTTAACAACGTAACCTTTGGCTTGAACTGACAATGAGTAACTTAGAACCGTTGATATATGATCGTTGGTGCAGTGGGTCGTTTAGATTCATCAGTTACTATTTTTTTTCCTCTTTCGGCCAAGCCCAGTCCCAACCCCCTAAGTCCCTCCCACCCTTCCCCTTTCATAAAATAAAATAATAGATGCAGAAAAAAATGACTACTGTAGTCACTTACACTCTTTCCCAAACAGCTGATAACCCCAGTAGCTTAATAGTCAGCATATATAATTCATTTACGTGATATAGCACTCTGAGATGGCCCTAGACCAGTTTTTATTCATAGCTAGCATCTCTCTAGATCAACCACAAAAACTCCTACAGCCAGCAACCAAACTACGGAACCTTCAGAAATGAAAGACCCACAATATTAAAATACACAGAACAAAATATCTGAGGTATAAGATAAAAAATGTAATTTTTTTCCTCTTTTTAGTTTTTAGAGTTGCTAAAATGATGCACTACTGCATGTATTGCAATACCCAGGCCTCGGAAAGCTTCCTTTCTCCCCACATTGGAAGGTTTTTATGGTTTTTGTCATTTAGTATGGAGCAAAACGGTTGTATCCCCCTCGGTATATACTAGCCTGCAATGAAGAAAGAACGAGACCCACATCATCAGCATGGCTCCTAGTCTTGGCATCAGTCAAGGGTGCAAAAGCATTCTGAAACAAAGCAATTTGAGGGGTGTGTTTTTTACATTTTCCTTTTGCAACACGTGGATCATCAAAAAAAGACTAATGTGAAAAATAGACACTCAAAAACAACCAAAATGGAGGCACCCCCTACCCATCCCAGGTCATTCTTGGAGAACTAGATAGGGCCAATCCTGACCTCCCCCAATATCTCCTTATAAAGAAAATCTCTGTAAAACCAAATTCTTCAGCCAGTCCTGTAGGCTGAAAGGACTCTGACACAAACTGGACAATTGGAGGATTTGCGCTGTCTCATTGTGTTTGCTTGTTTGAGTCATTAATGCTCTGTTCCACTGGGAAAAGCTCCATCTACACTCAAGAAGTTGAATGTAGATGACTTATTGAATGTAGTAATTCAACTCTCCTTTCCAACACCTTTCTCAAGTGGATGAGATGTTGAAGCAGAGTGGCTGAATGCAAAATCAGGATGAAAATGTAAATCAACTTCTTACTTGACTTGGCCCAACAATCTGTATGGAATTTGCTCTGGAGAGGGGAGTTGTACAGATGAATTGCTTGATGTAACTGAGCTTGTGCAAAATAACATGTTTCCAAATCGTGGCTGAATTTCTATGACCAAGCTGCAGTGAATTGTCTGCCCATGGCTTTAGACGGCTACGAGGTGGCACTTAACTATTTCCCTTTTCTAAACGTATTGGCGATTCAAATGAATGCCTATGGGGATTTATTTTTAGGATAAGGACTGATATTCTTGATCCCAAGCAGAAAACTGCATGCCAAAAGCTTTGTAATGATTGCATACGCTCTCACGTGATGGGCACGTCTTACTGTACTCAAGAGTTTTAGTGCATAGAAGTTTGAACAAGTACAGGCAAATTCAACCCACCCTCACCTCCCACTTTTGCCCTCCCCCCACCCCACCCAAAACAAAAACCCAGATCCCCCAAAAACAAAAGACAACCCCCAAACCCAGCTGATTCCTTCTAATTCCTTATGTACTAGGCACACACACAAAGTGTGCCTCTCTCTCTATTTTCTCTCCTGGGCGACTATGACTTTAAACATGAATTGTAATAGGGGAGGAGAGGCAGTCAGATTCTCAGCTGCCTGACAGCAGAGGCCTGGAAGTGTGCAGCTTAGCTCCTCTGAAGTCTGTGCTGGGGCTGGAACCTTGGGGCTATGTGAATGAGCAGCAAGGGAGGAAAAAAAAAAGAAAAAAAAAAGTTCTGCATTGACACTGCATTCTGTTAGTGATGGATTTAATTATCAAAATGACTAATTATTCCATTAAGGTAAGTGCTCTGCTAGGTGAGACTTGCAAAATTAGAAATATAATAACTTACATGCACTACATTGCCAAGAAATTAAGACATTTATCAAGTTTACTGGGAGGATTAATGTGGCATTTTAGCTGCTGTTAGCACAAGAGACAAATTCAATTAAGGGAACGTGAGAGGACGTCAACCGTCAACCCATACTAAGGTCCCAGCTGGGGGAAGGGATGGGAGGCAGGAAGAAGTGAGGAAGAGGAGAAATTGGTACTCACCATGGCACCAACGCCGTAGGTGGGGGCTGGAGCAAGTGTGTGGTGGTAGGGGTCGGCAGCATAAACTCGTCCGTAACTGAAAGCAAAACAGAGGTGAAGATTAATCCATAATACATGATTACAAAGTAAAAATAACAACCACAAAATACAAAATACCAAGACACTGTGGAGGGGCCCTACTCATCTTCAGAAATAAGGAACATCCTCCAGTCCGCCACATAACATGAGAAAAAAGTCCATATTCTTTTGTCCACTTAACGTGGCCGGTCACATAGGTACATATGTTATGTGTATATATATATATATTTTCTCCCTCTCTCTCACAGAGCTGTTTCTACACTGCTCACCTAGCTACCTCGAAGACTGAGGTAGGCAGAAGAAACAACTGGAAGGAGTGGTTTTAAGAAGCCTGGTACCCACAGAAGACATGTTATACTCAAGAGAGATTGTCCTTTTCCCCTAATTTAGCTGTCACCAATCAAGTGAGAAAGGGTGAATCAGAAAGCGTGAAGTGGTCTGTGAAGTTAGTGTCCAACATCAGAGCATGGGAAAGAGCAAATGTATTCAAATGGAAGCATCCTCAAAGGGTTTGTGGGACCTCCCTCACCTCAAGAATTGGAGCCTGATTTGATTTTGATCATACCATCTCAGAACTTCTATCTCATCAATCTGTGGTCAGGTTCTGGGAAGAGACACCTTACAAACGATATTTCTTGATGACAGTTCCTCATCTTTGAGTTTTTTAATGTCTGTCTACCATTCTTCTCCCTCCACTGCCATGACTTCCAGTACAGGCTTTAGAATGAAAATGAAGAAGAGATGGAAGCCTGATGCACTGGGTTCCTACTAAGTGTCTAGAACCAAACAATGCAACGAATCAGAAATTAGGGTTCAGAGAGCTTAAGTCACTTGATCAAGGTCACAGAGCTAGACAGTGTCATAGCTGACCCTTGAATCTCTCAGGGCAACTCAAATGCTCTCTGCATAGTGGCACACACACTTACTTCAATGACCTGCAGACGTCTTCTTGGAGATAGTTTGAACATTGTTGTTTTGGTAATGATCAAAGCTAAAATGCAATCTTAAGTTAGGTTCCCTGGAGGCAGAGTCTGAAATGAAGATTCTTGTGTAAGTGAAGAAGGAGAAGGAGAGGCAAGTAGGTTGGAGCATGGGAAAAAAGAGAAGAAAGGGTGCGGTCTGAGCTGGAGACTAGCGTCCCCCTGATACCGGGAGTTGTACCCAGATTTGATCCAACCTGGAGTCAAGAAGGTTGGTTTTTTAATGCTCGTGTAAGTTAAACACTAGCTGTGGGCTTCCCTGAGGGGTAGAGGATAACTTCCGAGTTGATGTGACTCTCTTGGGCAGAGGGTAATTTTCTGAAGAAGGAACCAGCTGTGTACCATTAGCAACCAACACTCACAGCAGCTGGGGGATGAGTGTAACAGCCACTAAATGGGATATACATGGATTACCAACTGCTTTTGACTCTTGGACTTTCTTTTAAAGAATGAAGGAACAAAGTAGGAAGAAATGGTTTGTCTGCACCACCAACCTTAAGCTGACTTCCCATCTCTTGGAGTCTAATTGGCATGCACTTTTTTCCTCTCCTTCTCTGTCTTTTCCCCATTTGTCACCCAATCTTCTTTCTCATATCTGGTCAATAAGAATATATTAGATGCCTCTAACTTGGATGCTCACATATGGAGCCTGGGAAGGTCGGAAGAAGCTGGGTGAAGGACCTTTTAACTCTTAGGCTCTCAGTTAGATTCCAGATGGACAAAAAAAATTGATTATACCAAGTTCTCACTAGGCATGTTCTACTCCCAAGCCCTCCTTGCCTGTTTTGAAGGGCACTGAGCTTAAACAATCTAGATGAGGCTTTCAGCTTCAACACAGATCCTCAAAAGCAGTGACAGGAATGGCCATTCCTTTTCTGAGTGAATCTCTCAGCAAAACTAACAAATAGTCAATTCCTTCTTGCTCATCATTCTTTGGGGCACCCCTCATTCCTTTGACTCAACAAAAATGGCCTTTGGTCAAAGATTCTCCCTCTCTCTGGGAGGAAAAACAGATGTAAGTCCAAGACAGAGGGTGTGCTAAAACAAGAATGATGATGTTTTTGAAGAAATCCTTTATTCATGGAGGTCACTCATGAAAGCTGAGCCTCTACCAACATAACTAGAAATAGATACTAATAGAGGCAAAAGGTCATGAGACATCACTTTGGAATTGATCTTCATTTCAAGAGAAAAGCCTGTCATTGGTCTAGAGAAAAGAAACTGTTAACAGAATTATTTTTAATGTACTTTTCACCCGACAAATCTGGTTGCATAAATAGCACATAAATTGCAAAGGCAAACTGAAAATCCTTGGAAATCTACTAAGTGATGCCACAGCAACATATTCCTTCAAAACAAGTGTGAGGGTGCAAATTCAGAGCAATTAATTTTTTTTAAATTTGGGGACTGGTTTTACTGTGGCAAAAATTTCCTCTTTTTCGGAGACAGCAATGGTAGTCTGAATGCATTCAGTGAAAACGTAGCTCCCACCTTTTCCTTCCGCATACTTCAATGGTAAATTCTTATTTGTCTATAACACTGGGCAGAGCTTCAACCTTTGTGGAAAACCCAAGGTAACAATTTGGCAGTGTTCTCTTTCAAGGCAGAAGAAAAATACAGCAGCACTGAACTATTCCTCGTAAATGAGCAGGCTCCTTTTCTCCTCAGGGTGACCTCTACCTTCAGAATCCGATGGTTTTATTATGATTAATAAATTTCATTTCCACAGAGGAAAAGGGACCATGTCAGCTCAAACCGAAAGCAAGGAGGCTTCTTTTCAAATGCTAATTTCTAAACACGCCCTTGTGTGACACTACAATTTAGACACAAGGTTATTATGGAAGATGTGGACTTGAGCACTACTCTTGCAGCAAATATGCCAGGCACGTCAGTGACCTAATGTCCTCAGAGCTGGCTAAGCACAGCCCAAAGGAAGAATGGCAATTCCCGGGGATCTCTATGGGAATGATGGGAAAATGGTCTTATGACTGACCTGCACATAGGGTCACCCTCCACATCACCTATCCCAGGCCAAAGTGGACAACAGTGCAATCAGGTCATGATGCTCTTCGTGTCCCCACACCCCATCCATCAGAAATTACACATGAAATCTTTAATGTGTCCACTTCATTCCATTCATGCTATTACCACCACAACGTAAGCCGCAAGGATTTCATCAGAACCAAATCAACAAGAGCCTTAACTTTTGTCTCTTTGGTTCTACTCTTGACTCTTCAGACCACCAGCCATTTCAAACCACCAAATCTATCTGTCCGTCTGTTTGTCTGGATGGACTCCATCCATCCATCTGTTCATTCCTCTATCTATCTATCTATCTATCTATCTATCTATCTATTTATCCACCTATCTATCATCTATCATATCTATCTATCGACCTATCTATCTGGTTAAATATAAATCTGTTTAAATCTAATCATATCACCTCCCTGCTTAAAACCCTCCAATGGTTATCCATTGATCCTAGAATAAATTCCAAACTTGCATGAGTTGTCCCTACCTCTCTTTTGATCCTATCTTACTCCTCTCTATCCCTTGCCCACAGTGCTCCAAGCACACTGGCCTCATCGATACTCCTTGGACACATGCAGATTCATTGTCTTCTTAGGGCCTTGGCACTTGCTCACCCTCCACTTGAACTGCTTCCTTTCCTCCTTTATGTCTTAGATCAAGTCTCATCTCCCCAAAGAGAAGCCTCCTTCCCTGACCACCCTTTCTTAAGGAGACTTCCCAACTGCATCCCCACCCTGCATGTAATGGAGCACATCTCTAATAATGTGGTTTACTTACCTCTCTACCTGATTGTTTACCTGTCCCCCTCCTCGAATGTCAGCCCCTGGGGAACTAAGGCCGAGTGTATTTTGTTCATCTTTTTATCCCAGCTTCTAGCACAGCAGTGGCCACAGTGCAGGTGAACAAGGGGCCAAGCCAATACCACTGTGTGAATGCAGGCAGCAAGAGGGAGGAGTGAAGGAGAGAAGCGACACTGGGAAGACCCTGTGCCCATCACTATGATTCTGTTAGTAGCAAAGATTTCTCAGATACGCTTTCTGAAGATTCTAGGTCAGCTGCTCCCAAAGACAGCCAAAACCGTTCAAGACACTCAGAAGACAAGCAGACTCTGAAAATGCAGAGTGTCTAATTTCACATCACCCCTGAGAGTTTACAAATCACTGGCCAAATTGCCATAAAGCTCATCAAAACCCTTTAGGGAAAAACCAAGCAAACAAAGAAGTAAAAGAAAACTGCTTTGCTGGCTAGCTGACCACAGCTTGCAGCTGTCATGAGCCCTCGTCTTTTTTGACCTCAGCAACAAGTTAAAACCAGCAGGCCACCCCTGGCCCTGGAGAGAGCAAAGGGCTTGAGGCAAGAAGACCCAGGTTCAAGTTCTGCTTTTGCAATGACCTTGCTCAATGCCTCAGGCAAATTACTCTCTCTGAGCCTCGCTTGCCTTGTTTGTAAAATGCTATTGTTCTGTCTGAGCCCTGCCTAATTCACAGATAAAGCACTCAAAAAGAAACCAGATACATTTTAAAGCAGTCTTCATTTGGAGGTGATTATGATATAAGAGTTCTTATATAGAATTTCAGAAGCCAATCTCTCTCTCCTGCTCAGACTTTTGGCCTGTAGGGGCAACTGAAAGGTCCTATTCTAATATGATAGCATGTAGCTCTAGCAATCAACTTACAGACGCTGTTAGAGTCAAGATCTATCTAATTTATGAGTTACAGATGTAGTTTAAATTGCTATATTTGAACTTAAGGTTATGTTGGAGTAAAATGAATAAGTATGCTGCCTGTTGAATGGAAAATAGGAGCCCATGTTTGTTAAAGTGCTTTGTCAACTCTACTGAGAAATGCAAATATTACTTATTATTAACATCTTCCAAATCTAGCTGAAACAAGCTGAATGCTAATGAAACACAATGGAGCCGTGTTGGTACCCCCACAGTAACTGATTTTCTTATAGGAACATAATAAGAACACTGTAATTAATTTTACCTATATATTTCAATGAAGAGCCTTTATGCCCCTGGGACCTTTTATTCCTCCTTTAGCATCACCTCCCCATGCCTCCTGTCCCAGAGATAGCTGGGGGAATCCCTGTGCGGCAGAAAGATGAATAAAATACGCTCGCTTCTCAGATGACATTCACAATGTGGTGTCAGTCTCCAAAACAGCCCAATTGCAGCAAGAAGGTGCAAAGGCTTTGCCCCACCACCTAGAAAAGTCGTGCAGAGTATGCATTCAAAATAGGATGGCTCCCTGGGGATCAGAACAAGTGGCCCCCAGTCTCTGCAAGGACAATAGAGGCTACAGTGTCTCCCTAATTATATCTAAGATATAGTCTGTAAGATATTTGGGAAAATAAATCCATGCAAGTCAAACACTTACCATACAGTATACCAACAGGGGACTACACCATGGCCTCAGGGTTTTAACAGCCTGGTATTTGAAGAGCGATGGTTTAACTAGGCAATATTCTCTTTCACTTTACTATAGAGGGTCAACTGAGGTCTGGATTTCAACCAGGCCCACCTGGTCTGGGATGTCTACAGCACCCAGAGAGAAGGGATGGATAAGAAGCTAACCTGCGCCCAGGAAGAAAGGATTCTTATCTCACCCAGATATTCATCCTATTTCATCACTCTCGTTTTTTGAGATTTCCAAATGAAAATCAAATAACTTAAAAAAACATCTTTTGGTTTTCATTGTTGCTGGTATAATTCACTGGTAAGTTGTTGCTTTCCCCCGTCCACAGGGAAGACATCGGGAACACATGCTTCAGATCAGGTGTTGGTTGTGTTTGGGTGAAATGCCCTGCTCTCAGCAATTCTCGGTGGCTGGAAAGGAGCCACAGTCAGTATCAGTCAGGAAGGGGAAGAAAAAGACCAGATGGAGGGCACATGGGCTTCCGAGTCCCTCAGCTCTGCTCCAGGTACTGCGTTAGTTCCTTCCCTGATCCAACTGCAAATCAATCCATTTTCAAAAAGAGAGTGTTATGGGCACTTATACTTTCCACTTCTCTCCTTCCACACTCATCACTAAATAAAAGTGCAAGAAAACACAACAAGGCCCCATGGTCCTACTGAAAGAGGCAGAAAACCTCTGACAAATCCCTTAGTGATTTTGCAACTGCAGAATGTGACAGGTTGCCTTGCCTTGTGGGGTTTCTATCAGCTCGGGATGGAGACAAAATCTCTCACTTCCAAGGATGAAGGAATAGAGCCTAGAATATGGGATCCCACAGGTCTTTCCAGTTCCTGGCTGGGGACACCTTGGGATATCTTTCAGACGAATGGACTCCCACCACCATGCAAATAAGCATCTACCAGACAACCAGGAAGGCTCAGGATGCAGACCTTCCATTCTCAAATCAACTTTCAGGGTTGTGGTCTGGGCTAGTACAGTGTGCACCAGTTTGAGAAGATATTGGGATAATAATAGTTATAATGCCCAAGATTTTGGGCAAATCTTTCATGGATCTTTCACAGTAAGAACAATGAGTTATCTCCGTCCACCATGCAGAGACATGGAATGACAGCTGGTGCCAATCAGCCTGCTCCGTCTCCACAGGAAGAAACAAGGATTCCCAGGACCTCGGTCCACACATCTTGGTTTGCCACAAAAGGAAAAACAATCTCCTTGAAAGTATTAAGATGGGAACGACTTGAATGTATTGGGAAAGCATCTGGAGAGAGCAGGTTTAGCTAAGGAATGTTCCCCTTCATTTTCTATGCAGGGTCACTGAGGTTTTGGCCTCAGATCTCAGTTACTCAGTTGGCCTTTGAGAATGCATCCACTAAGGAAACATTCCTCTATGACTACTGTAGCCTTCTCCTAGCTTTAATCTAGGCAACGACTTACAGATTTATAGACCACGGGGGTCACCAAGTTTTGTTCTAAAAGCTTCTCAAGATACATAGAGAACCAGTCCCATAACTTGAAACATCTAGAAAACCCGCTCTGAATACAGCAAAACCTCCAAGAAAGACACAAGCAGAAACGGAAGAAATTCTCCAGGATGAACACCATGGATTTATCTCAACTTGGCTCTGGCAATTTCTGAATTCTCTTGCTGCTCACTTCCTTAGCTTGGATTTGAAATGACCATCTTCACAAATCGCTCAGCACATTTTTCAGCTTCCTGGTTTTTTTCTTCAGAGGTAGGAGGGAAAGCATCTTCTGGGCTCTTTAGCTTCTAAAAGGGAAGCCAGAGAGTTTGCTTTTGCACATGGACACCTGTCACACATCTGAACTGTGTGTACACAAGTACGCACATAAATCCAGCACCAGTAGAATCTACAAGAACCACACCATGCCACCCATGGTAAATCAGATGGCATCGTCCTTTCTGTGACCTATCAATTCAGTTCAAAACCTCTTCCTGTTCTGAATCTCAACAGAGCAGGTTTGAGATAGGAACTTTGATTCTGGATTCATCAGAGCAGAGGAGCAGGCACTCCCTGGGAGTTGAGAAGACACAGTAAGTCCTGCTTTTGGTCATGCAGCTCCTCCTCTTTGGAATGTGTCCTCCAATGAAAGACCCATAGCCACACTCTCTTTAATGCCGAGCCCAAGGTTATCCTCCTCCTACAAAGTCTGTTTCATCTTCTTTGTGTCTTGACTACTGCTCTACCAAAGTCACTAAGAATTTCCCATCATGCTTTGAAATCAACATGGCATCCCAGCTACAGTTTAGTCCACTGGGGAACCACAAAGGCAGTTCTGCGTTTGTATCCCTCATGGGATCTTCAATACTCCCGCAGAGAAGCAGGGCTGAACAGCAGCTAAGGGTTCCTTAGGGTCAGAATTCATAGAATCAAATCTGGCTTCTGCTACTTCCTTGCTAAGTAGTTTCGGAAAGTTTATCTCCTCTCTGAGCCGGTTTCCCCATCCACGAATGGAGATAATGATGGTGCACAATGACTGTATAAGGTTGTTGTGCAGTGGAAGTGAAAGTTACTGCTTACCAGTTAGTCAGTAACCAAATGAATGTCAGTTATCCATGCAATTAAGATTGAGAGGACTGCAGCTCTTGCCCTCTCTCGATTCCACATGGGATCACTACAGTAAAGCCCACGGAACACATGTGTCAGAACTACCCCTGAAGTGTGTTTACCATCTGACCTCCGGTGTACCAGGATCCCCCATGCCTCACGTAAGGAGATCAAAGACTCTGAGGAGTTAACTAGCAGGATGAGAGGGAGGGAGGTTCTGGGCACTATATCCCAGAAATGTCCTTCTACAGCACACACACACACACACACGCTATACTCTCAGAGGCAATATTAAAATAATGTCAGGACATATGGCCAATGTCCAGATTATCTGTCACAATATCTTAATTCCAGGTAAGTATCCCTCATCTCTAAGAGAACAGTGCTTGGGGCACACAAACTCTTTCGATATTCATTTGAGCAAAATGAATGAAAATATGGTTCTAGAATGGTACTGTCCAAAGAAACATAATGAGCCAAATATGTCATCTTAAGTTTTATAGTAGCCACACTTAAAAAAAGGAAAAGTAGGGACTGGCCGGGTGGTGCAGCAGTTAAGTTCACATGCTCTGCTTCAGTGGCCTGTGGTTCACCGGTTCGGATCCTGGGCGTGGACCTATGCACTGCTTATCAAGCCATGCTGTGGTGGCATCCCACATATAAAATACAGGAGGATGGGCACAGATGTTAGCTCAGGGCCAATCTTCCTCAGCAAAAAGAGGAAGATTGGTGGCAGACGTTAGCTCAGGGCTAATCTTCCTCAAAAGAAAAAAAAAGGTAAACAGGTGAAATTCATTTTTATATTTTTATTTAATTTGATATATTAAAATATTATCATTTCAATGCATAATTAACTTAAAGATTACTAATGAAATATTTTACATAATTTTTGTACTGAGGTTTTGAAATCTGGTATATATTTCACACTTACAGCTCATCTCTACTTGGACCAGCCACATTGCAAGGCCTCAACAGCCACATGTGTTATTGGCCACCATATTGCGGAACACGACTCTAGAAAAACGTCTCCTATGTCCCCGTTACCACTGAAATAGAAAACCTTCCTGATTGATCAGCTCAGTGTTTCCTAAAGTGTGTCCTGAGGACTCCTCTGTTAGAATCACCTGGGGCAATTTGTGAGGATGCAAATTTTCAGGCTCCCTCTTCAAACCTATGAACCAGAAACTCTGGGTCCAGGAGAGGGGAGGATGAATGGAATGAACATTTGTAATAAGTTCTGCCAGTGATTTTCATGCACTCTAACGTTTGATAACCACTGTTCTTTTTTTTTTTTTTTTTCAATTCTGCGCTGATACAGCACTCCCTTGCTCAGGCTAACTCAGAGCTATCTAGATAATCTTTAATTTTCATAAGTAAACTGATAAAGACATTTTATTTTTATAAGGTATTGCTACTGTGCGTAACAAGCTTTGAACTACGCCTAGGAGACAGTAAGCTCTCAACAAATGCTATGACTATTTTCACTAAGGTCCTTTGCTTATGTGTTCTTTTAGCATCCTGCACTTCCCCTATTAAAATACACATCACATTTTATTGGAAACAGACCAATTAACTACAAATCAATTCATGGCATGACAACTTGGCTGAATAATCAAATCACTAAAATGCAAAGAAGACAATTAGATGAAATTTGCTGAAGGATCAATTAGAGGAATGGCCAGTTCGGAAATTTCTTCTAAATTTCATAGTGCAGCTGTATGGATGTGCAGTGGAAGTGTGTGTGTGTGTGCTGCTTGTGTGCGTGCAGGTTGGGGGGGACAGAAGATGGCAGGGGGTCGTGATACCCTGCCTTGTGCTCCAGAACTTGCCAAATATTCCTTCTAATAATTAATAAGATGCATAGCAACCTGTCCTATAGGGGCTGGTTTCAACAGCTTCTGCCAACATGTTTGTTCATTTGGCCAAGGCTCTGTCACAGACCCCCATCTCCACCCTTACCGTCATGTCTTTGTCCAATACCCATAAGGAACTGGGGATGTGTCCCCAGGTTGGCTTCCCATGCCCCCAGGACAGTACCTGGCATGGGGGGAGGGGCAAGACTTGCTGCCAGACTGAGACCCAGTCTCCACTGGCACCCTATTAACACACACACATGCACACGTGTGCATGTACACGCACACACACACATAGGCACACTCCCTTGGGCAGGGGCAGCTGGAAGCTTAGACTCTGCAGCCACAATGACTGGTTCAAACTGCCTGGTAGTTTTCAAGGGATGGGATAACCTATCAGTTGATTTTCATCCAAAAAAGGTTTTTGGAGAATTGACCCAGAACACATTCGGCTTGTTTAACCCTCTGTCTCCTTGGACATGCAGAATGCTCCCTGACAAGGCATCCGCTCCCTTTATCACTCCATCCCCGCACCTAGACCAATACCCAGCACATCAGTGCACGCGACATCCACCTGCTGCATGAAGGGGCTGGACCAAGTCAAATAAACTCCCAGTGGAACAACTGTTTAGAGAACCATTCAGTTCTCTTGGGTTGTCTCGAAATTTTAGCAACTATGCCCCCCCAACTCACAAATACTAGTTTTCTACAAGTAAGATAGCACAGCTGAAGAAAGCAGAAGAAGGCTATCTGGAGGTGAAGGTCAACATTCCAAGGTCAAGCTAAAAGGAGCATGTGGAGGCAGTGTGGTCCAGTGGAAGGAGCTTTGGCCTCAGATAGACTCCAGTGTGACTATGGGCAAGTTACCAAACCTTTCTGGGTCTGAGCATTTTTTTCCTTTTTAACCTGCAAGATGAGGATGATAGTAACACCTATCTCACTGAGTTGTTGTAACAAATTATATATGCATATATATATATATATATATATATAAATACACATACATATATATACATGCATATATATATGCATATTTATATAATTTATCCTACTGACTAGCACATAGAATTTGCTCAGTAATCAACAGCAAATTATTACTATACCGTGGAGAATTCAGCAAAGCCCATATGAGGGACAATTACTGCAGGGCTGAAGGGCTTGCTGTTCACGGTGACAAGAAGCTTTAGCACTCTATGGAAATGAGTGGTACACCCTTGGAGAAAGAGGGAGGGCATAGACATTCAACACAAACTGGACCTTGCAAGTTCCTAATTGGCCAGCATATCTTGTTTGTTCTTGCATCAAAATACAGCCCAAAGACAACCTCTTCTCAGCTCTTCCATCATTGTCCAGGCCATTATCACCCCTCCCCAGACTGCTACAAGAGACTCCTATATCGCAATCTTTCTTCTGCTCTTACCATATTGCAATCCATTCTCCCAAAGCAGTCCAACTCATTGTTAAAAAAATAAGTCCGATCACAGCCCACCCACCAGTGCCTTCCCATCACGCTTAAGATCTCAAATGGCTTCTGTTGCCTCCAAGTCCTAATTTGCTCTGACCTTTGGCTTCCTTCCTGATAGTATCTCAAATTCTCACTTGTACTCATATGCTCTGGCCACACTGGGTATCTCACTGTGCTGGACACCTCCAGCATGCCGTAACCTCTCGCTGCTTAGTCAGCCTGAAATGCTTCCAATTCCACAACCACTTACCTGGTTTACCCCCTCCCTTGATTCAGGTCCCTGTTCAAATATCACCCTCTCAGAGATGCCTCCTCTGATCAGTGAATGTACAACAGCATCACGTCTGACTTCCTATCCCGTCCCCTCCCCTCCTTTTTGATTCATTATAGCTACTGGATAACTTTATATGCAAGTATATGATATGTTTATTCATCTACATGTTTGGGGTCTGGTCTGCAATGGAAGGGAGGCTATTTGAAGGAAGGGCTTCTCCCAACTTATTCAATGCTGTGTTTCAAGGGCTTAGAACAGTTGCTAATGCACAGCTATGACTCATTACATATGAATTAACTGAAATGAATTTCCAGCTACTCTGTCAAAATAAGTAATGCTTTTCCACCTCCATTCTTGTACAAGACTCATTCTGCTTCAACTACAATCACCAGGCAGTTCTAGAAAACTCCAATGATTCACATCAGCAAGGAGGCCTCGAGGCTAAGAAGAAGGGAAAATCATCTTGCCCCCTTTGGCATCTCATGCAGAATCCTACTCATCAAAGGTTCTTGATGTCACAGAATGAGAAGCGAGTGGAGTGTTATGGTGGAGGTACGAGATGTCACACCATGTAAGGATGTGTCTTTCAGGAGCAACCAAAGCAAAATAAAAACAAAACAACTAAGACCACTGTTGGAATCACTGAATAAGAGAAATTTCCCAAAAATACAGTCTCATAAACCATACGTGCTAATGAGAAACGTTTCTTCTATGTAGCTAGCAAAAGCAGAATCAACATTTTGGCATCCTTTACAAAAGACCCAGGTAAAAATCATGACTTTTCCTTTGGGAACTGAAAAAAAAAAATCCTTCAGTGCTGGCACTGCTACTGTTTGCTGAATTCCGTCTCACCCTCTCTAGCCCAAGCCAAAGACAAAACCATCAGGCCAGCTCTGCCCCGACCAGGCATCCATGTCAGAATAACACATCTTTGTAAGAATTTCAATTATAAAACCCATTAAGTCTTCAAAACTTAGATTTTAAGCATCTTGTTGATTTCTTTCTTCATTTAAAAAGGGAGAAGTTGCCTTTTGCTAAACACCGAAATCCAGTATACTAGGATTCAACAGACCCACCCTTAGGAGTGTTGTTCTGTCTATGGAGGTGAGACCTCCGGACAGTTGTGATGATTAGAACACAGGTGCCCTCGGTTTTTCCACCATGTGGGAGATAAGACCCTGGAAGACTTCCTCTTTAACACTGTGAGTCACAACCTTTGTTGACCGAGCAGTTCTGATTTTTCATTTTCACTCTATGAGGAGCGTGGACTGGATGGGAGATAAATTGACATTTGATTGATATGGGTGTCTCCTTTTTCATGCTTGATTCAAAATTCAGAGTTCAAATTGAACCTTATGAAGCATACAACATATTATTAATATGGCCATCAAAGCAACAGCGATATCTCTCTCAATTTGAAATTTGATCAATAGCAATTCATTAAGAATTTACTGAGCAGCCATCCTAAATTAGATAAGGTAGGTGAAAACACTCGCTCTACTCAAGCAAACTTTCATTATCTGCAGCCTCTTTTAGGAATAGTGCGTGGGGACCACTTGCTTACAAGGCAGGGTTTGTTAAGTCATGGGACAAAATCAATAGCTACCTTTCAGGTTGCAACTTTGCAATGTTTGATCTATGATGTCGAAACATAATCTAAGACACAGTGGACCATGCATACAGTTTAACAGGGAAGATAGAGGTTCTGGAAGACTAGCATACCCACAAATGATGTCTATGAACATTTTGAACCAACATTCCTCCCCACCCCAAGCAATTTCCCCTTTTGTTGCATGCTCTATTCTCTTAAGGTTCTGCAAATGTTAAATAACATTTGTATCCCAGGAAAATTCGCCTGCCACCTCCAGCAATGCAACTATCCATCTTCTACTATTTGGCATTAGTGATGTGTTATGGATGTCACCACCTCTCGCAAGGAGAAACAGAGTTATCTGAGTCTAAGCTGTCACTTTAAAATGGGAGAATGCATACCTCTTGAACTCGCTGGGTAAGACTTTAAACCATTAAAAATATTGAGATGGACTGTATCAATGAACTGATGTAGAGTTTTCTTTCTGTGACCCTGCCTTGTAGAAGAGAGAGGGCTGGGGACATGTTCCTAGCTGTCTGTCCTCCCTTTAGTTCTTTCTCTCCAAAGACTGCAAGTAGGGAGTGAAGCGTTAGCAGATAAGCCTTTGTTTACTGTTCCATTGATAAGATGCGATTGGTTAGAGATGAAGTCTATTTGTAAGGTTCAGTTTAACGTACGCCTTTAAAGGTCATGGCATACTCAACTACACATGGATGAGCTGGGAAGTCCCCTCTTGTCGGCGAAAAGCAAAATATTGATTAGGTCTCCTAGCAATAGTTTTGGTCATAGTTTAGGCTTAAAAGCAAAAAAAAAAATCTGTTGTTAGTTTAAGACACTCACCTATCTTGACATTTAATCAAGTAATTCCATGCTAACGAAAGTCCAAATATAACTGTTCTGAACCACATCAAAGCAAAAAGACAAGCATTATTTTGATGGACACATCATGCAACTATGCAATTTCCATTTGCTAATGCCCTGATTTCAAAAGCAGAAGACTTTGTCTCTCTAAGTCCTGCTACTTGGAATATATGCTTTAAAAAAAAGGAAATAGAGGATCTTTAACCAATAGAAGGAAGATCCCCTTCTTATAAGACAGATAGCTATATTCTCCAATGTCTCTAGCTTTACGGATTCAGTCTTTTAGGCCTCTAATATATACCAGTCATTCCATAAAGATCCCAAATAATTCACATATAAATCGGTGGGAACCCAGACATAATATGTCAAAAATCACAGAAGTCCCATGTCTGTGTCCCTAATTGCCCCTGTTTAGTATTTCAACATAAGAGCACTGATTACACCATAAGATTTTACTGTGGCTTCTTCCACATAGTCTTACTTTTCTGGCTCATGTATTATTAAAACTGGAAATAAATTATCAAAGTTAGCAAAATGCCTAATGCCTTTTCAGACAGCAGAGCCTAGAGGCTTCCGCTGTACTCCAAAGATAGACGGACTCTGTTTTTTTTTTTTTAACTAAACTTTCTAGAGTGACCAACTGCAGCACGTGAAGGAAAAAAAAAAAAAAAGGATACTGAGAATTGGATGGAGGCATCAAGAAGTAGCAATGTTTGTTACCTGCAGAGGTGTTACAAGAAATTTCATCTGCTGCAACGAAGACGAACTGATTTCTGGAAGAGAAGATAAAATTCACAATACTGCTCGCTCAGGGGGAAATGTGCTCTGTGCCAATTGGTTCGATGTATTCAGATGAGGGGAGGGGAGGGTGCTGCGTTTGAATGGATGTTGCAAGGAAATGTGTCGCTATATCTCAGAGAGTTTAGAGAGACCATGAAATAGGCATGCGGGGACCTCTTCAACGAAACCATGGCGATGTCAGAATATGGACCATGTACAAGCTGTTGCACCAGAATATTAATGCTACGTGTTACCAAAATGTCATGCCAGAATATGTTTCTAAGTCTAGGGCATTTCAAACAGTGCTTACATGGATTTCTATGCTAAAGGGAAACTATATTTTAAAAAAATATATACAGACTATCTATTTGGAAAAAGAGTATACTGCAAGTAGCTAGGAAGATCATAAAATTCTAGACTTTATTATTATAGTATAATATCAAAAAAATTTTTAAAAAGGAAAGCAAAAGAAATGCTGTCATTTCAGAAGAGAATGTTACATAGTGTCATGTTATTTGGTAATTTCCTTACCAAACTACGTTTGCTACATAAAGAAGGTAAGACAACTCATTAATTGAAATAAACCCTTTCTTGCCAAATTATTTTTAATGATGCATTATTTAAAAGAAAATAAAAATGGGAAATGCTATTTTACTTTGATTTAGTAAATCCAGAAAGATGATAAAACTCTCTTAAGATGTTTCCAACTGTGGCATTTCCACAATATAATGTGTTCTAACAGTACTGTTTATTTTTCGAGAAATAAGTCCGTCTGTGTCAGGCAGATTATAAAAATGCCCCGATGAGATTGGCTAAGCTCTTAAATGCCTTAGAAACAGCAGTCTAGAGGCTTCTAGTTCCCATTTGTTACATTTTACTGTGCATATGAATCATCAAGAACCAAGATAAATGCCTTTTTTGGTCTTAGTTTGATTGGTCCTTTTCAAATGTCTCTGTGTTTCAGAAAGTATCTAATGATCGAGCATTTCTTAAAACATCTTAAGAAAGTTTTACTCTTGCAAGAGGTACACCCTGGAATATAAATAGAGCTACCATTTGAAAATTCACTAGAATTTAACATTCAATTGAAAATTCTAGTCATTTCCACACCAATGAAATCTAAACAAAATTATACATGCTCTGAGAATAGTATTTTTTATGTTCCTCTTTCATGTAACAGAAGTCACAACTAAGTTCATTTATCACCTCTCTTAAAACAATAAAAGTTAGCATTCTTGGATCTTTGCTATCTTTTTGCTCTGATGCAAACTTTCTGATTCCCATCAATATTTGACTTCAAATGGCCAAGGTTTGAGGAGCAGTAAAATTAATACCCCTGAAAATGAAGATATTTGGGTTGAATATTATTGTTTTTTGTTTAAAGATTGGCCCTGAGCTACCATCTGTTGCCAATCTTGTTTTTTTTTTTTTCTTTTTCTTCTCCCCAGAGTCCCCTGTACATAGCTGTATATTCTATTTGTAGGTTCTTGTAGTCCAGCTATGTGGGACGCTGCCTCAGCATGGCGCGATGAGCAGTGGTAGGTCCACAGCCAGGATTCGAACCCGAAAAACTCTGGGCCGCCAAAGCAGAGTGTGCAAACTTAACCACTTGCCCACGGGGTCAGCCTCTGAATGTTGGCTTGACCAGGGTGGACCAAACAAGCATCTGGAAGGACCTCTATTTACAGCATGCTCCCAGGAAGAACGCTACCATAACCAAGAGTCCAGAGGGGCAAGATCATTGAGGCTATTCACTCATCTATGAGGGGGCCTCATTAGTTGGGTGACTCTAATACTGCTACCTTGCATCCCACTGCTGCATTGTCCCTAAGGAGCTGTCCAGCCTGCTAGCCATGAGGAAAGCCATGGGAGGCAAACAACCACAGATATAAAATAGTGACTGAACGCAGAGGGAAAACTTGTAAAACACAACCTACAAGTATGATTATAAAGAAATTAGATCTTTTTCTTTAATTGTTCCAGAACTTTACAAAATATGATAGTTTTCCCCAGCATTCTTCTTTTTTGACACTATATACAGTGAAAAAAATGCTACCATTTCTCCACTTCCTTCTTTCTTTCCTTCCTTATTTTCTTTTTTGGTAACCTATGTATTTCGGATTTTTTTTTAGAAGATCTTTATGATTCCTCAGCAAATTTCTGAACAAAGGGGATTAACCCCTTTGATGACTCACTGTCTTCAAAAGAACTGGCTCAGATGACTTCTATCAAAGCAAATCTACATCAAAGACTACATTGAGTCATCAACAATACTGATATTTTAAAGAATATGTCATGGACTCCGCAGCAGTGCCAAAGAGGAGTTGCAAAAATATTTGTAAAAAGATGTATCAATTCCATACTGAGTTTTTTCAAGCCACACAAGCAATCCCACTAGGGTAACCCCCCAGGAAGGTAACCCTAACTTCTCAGACAAGTGTCTTTCTATACAGCCCATTAATGCCCCAGACTCAGCTTGTGTGCTCACCCCGCCCTCTAAAGGACCCTTTCATCAATCGATTATAAGTAAAATGGAAACAGGAAATTCCTGCCAAATAATGGCCTGGTGAGGGATACCCCACTTGTCAGGCCGACAGAGGAATTCAGGGGGAATTATAAGGGTCAGGTTTCATAGTGGTGTCTATGTCCACTATGTTGTGCCATTTTTATATACGGTTCTGTTTCTCCCCACTTGACCTTTAAGACAAACGATCTATCTTTGTCTATAAACGGATCATCTATGACCCTTTCTGTGAAATCATTTACCCCAAATGACCAGAGAGAGGTGTGATCAAAGAGATTTATGATGTAGCTGAGAAGTCTGCCATTGCCAAACCAGTTCAGGAGAATTAAATGATCAGAGCAACAAGGGTGAGCTCTTGATGGTGGGGTCACCTCTCAAGAGGAGAAAGGAGGCTGGTACCAGGCCTGTCCTCTTATGCTAATCCTAGTCTGCTCCTCACTCATGTCACAGACTTCAAAGGCACCTGCTTCTCAGCGAACCGGTTTGTTCAGCGGTTGTAGATGATAAAGAAAGTCTGGCCTGATAGTTCTCAACCTTGGCTGCACACAGTAAACGCCTGGTGTGTTTCTAAAATTCCTAGTGACCAGGCTACACCCAGGACCAATTAAATGGGAATCTCTGTTAGTGGGTTTCAGGCATCAGTAGTTGCTAAAGATCTCCAGATGATTCTAACACGCAGCCACGATTGAGGACAACTTATCTAATTGAATGGGTCTCACCTTGGCTGCTCCTTGGACTCATAGAGAGAGGTTGACAGAGTGCTAATGCTGAGCTCTACTCCTCAGAGTTGTGGCTTGACTGGTCTGGCTCAGGGTCTGGAAAGAGGTAGTTGAGAAAATGCTTGGCCGATAATTCTATTATCAGGCCTAGCTGAGAAGCAGTGGGTACGGTACAAATCAGAATGGAGAGGGAGTTGAATCACTGAATCTCTTACAGCTTTTACTGCTTCTTGCAACTTCTATTTCACCACCATGCTGTCCTCTAGGGCAACCTAGCTACGTGGCCGCTGAGGATGTAGCCACAGAAAGACCATACATTGCCCACGAAGGGTTAGTTCTGCTTTCTGGAGGCCTTCTAACAGAATGGACTTCAAATCTCTCTCTGAAAGAAAAGCTGGTCTACACTGGCCACAACTTGATGCTCCCTGTATTTGCTTCTTCACTTGTTCCTCCTATTTCACCACCGCCCATGGATTTACTCATGATCATCTTTGCTGAGTCTTTCCATTTTTCCTTCTGTGTCTACATCTAATTCTCTTGACCAATTTTTTTCACCTAGAATTCCTTTCTATGTTCTACCTCTCCCTCTACTGCAGAATTTCTCAAACTTCCCTGAAGACAAGAACTACCTAGAATTCTTATTAAAAATAGATTCTGAAGTTTCAATCCTGAACATCTGAATAAAAATTTCCAGGCAAGAAGCCTGATAATCTGTATATTTAACAAGAACCCAGGCCGGGCTATTGACCAGCTCCAGGGGACACCCTTCATATCCTCTTCTAAGAGACGGGTGCTTCTGGGAGGGACTCGTGGTTCCACATAATTCTTATCATGGAGACATTTGGGGAACCTTGCTGAGAAATCTCCCACAAGTTAATTCTCATTTTTTATTTCAAAGCCCACATTTCCCAGGAAGACTGTTTGACAGGGGGAGGCTTTGTGGGAGAAGGGAGGATTACTAATTTCAGAAAAAGATTGAAGTGGTAAATTACTGAGCCCAAGGGAGAAGGCAATGTTTGTCTTGACCCTTTGGAATGTTGGAATGTTGACACCAAGAGCTATGACCCAATGTTGATTGAGCACTTATGCATGACAGGTGGTTTCCAAGTGCTGTACCTATATACTAATTCATTTAATTTTCCTCACAAGCCCTCCTACTCTCCCCATCCTTATAGACGAGAAAGCTAAGGCATAGACAGGTTATGTAGCATGAGTGAGCTGGTAAGTAAGTGGTGGAGGTAAAATCCGAATGTAGTTGGGTTGGCTCAAGACCCTGACTCTTATTCATTCTCTAAGATTCTGCTTGGGCACTCATTTAAGGGTATTCAGTCAGCAATGGTGTGTGACATCTCTGTGGAGGAATTTCCTAATATTGTTCTGAATCTGCAGTTCCTCCAAGCCAAAATATTACAGTATTTGGATACCCCTTTGGAATCAAAGCTTGAGAGGGACCATTATATTCTGCTTTAACAATGACCTGGGATGGTGGAATGGCATGTGCCATGATCTTTCTCTCTTTTTATTCGATTACCAGACTTCATTATGCTTTACGATGGTTTTTGTAGACGAACCATCTAGACTCTGGATCTGACTCAGCTGGTGATACATTTAAATTAGTCCTGTGACCTGCCATATCATCCTTATATCCCGCTTCTCTTCTCAGGCTAAATTTCATCTCATTGCAATTTTCTTTCTTCTAAAAATCACCCATGGCTGAATTCTAAGAGTCAAATTAAAAGAATAGTCAGCCAGTGTTGCTGGCAGGGATGTGAGGAACTGGATATAAAGACACAGAGCAAATTTCTGGCATAGGTGGTGTTTGGGCGGGGGGGGGGGGGGGCAGACGGGAAATGTTCTCCCATCAAGTAATACTGGTTTCACATTTTTCTGTTAAAGATTCCAGTCATTCCTCATTCTTTGGCCTCTTAATTCTGTCATGTAACTATTGTGATATAAAACTCAGGGTTGATATCACTCATAGGAAGTTTTTCCTTGTATCCAAGGCTATGCATAGTGAATCTAACAAACACAAGCACACACACACACACACACACACACACACTGATATATAATTAACACCTTCCAAAGCTTATCTACTAAAAATCCCCACAGCCTGAGAAGTTGGTCTTCTGGTCTGGCAGACAGCAGCCAAGATGCCCCAAGATGGCAGTGGGACAAAGTCAAATTAATTCTATCTGTAGGCTCTGGGGCATCTGCTGGCTATAAGGCAGACATTCTCAACCTTCATTGCCCATTACGATCAGCTGAGATTTATTTTTTTAATAAAATACCAATGACCGGGTCCATTCCCCAATCATTTACGTCAGAATCTTTGAGAGTGGTTCCCAGCACAGGTATGCCTGGAAAGCCACTCAGGTGATTTTAACATGTCAGCTAACACTGAAAAGTCACATCGCACTGTATGAATATTTCTCTGAACATATGTGCCCTGCCTCTGCAGGAAATAGAGTTGTGTCTTCAGGTTTTTCAAGAAATTGCACTAGTATTCATCTCTACAGTTCATAATTATTAATATTTTAATTATTGATAATTATCAAACAGTAATTATATAGAGTCATACACTGCATAACCACATTTCAGTCAATGACAGACCACATATATGACGGTGGTCTCGTCAAATTAGTGCCATATAGCCTAGGTGTGCAGTAGATTATACCACCTAGGTGTACCAGGTACACGCTATGATGTTCGCACAACGACAAAATCGCCCAATGGCGCATTTCTCGGAATGTATCCCCATCATTAAGTGACGCATGATTGTATATTATTTATTACTTATAATTATTAATTTTTTTAACTATGCTTACCGGGATGCTTCCCTTTAGACATGTAAATTAAGGTGGAAATGCACAGCAATCAGCTATTCTTGCTGCTCATCTTAAGAAGTTGCTGGAAGGGTCTTATGGAATCCAGCCATGAGTGTTTTCTGAATAGTTAAACATAACATGCAGAAATAAGGTGTTCCTATTAAAATCCCTATTTCTGACTTCACTAAAGAGCTTACTCATGTCTTTCATTCGACCCTCAGATGGCTAATGATGGCTACACACCGGGCACCCAGCTAAGCCTAAGGGACGCGATGCTGTGCTCTTGGCCTTTACATCGGGATGGGCCATCTATCTTGAGCTTGGCTGTCTGAAAGCTCATAATATAATTTACATTTCAGTTTTACCACCTAGAGAGGGGACTGACTTGCTTTCCATTGGTATTTTACCTCCCTTCCCCCCATTCAGTTCTAAAACTCTAGAATTGTGCAAATCCCGTTCAGATCCATATTTTTCCCTGCCCCAGTGTTATTTTTATTTATATTTTAGTACTGTATCATGCCTACTTCAAGAGACTGTGGCAAATTGTAGGATGAGGTGGGATATAAACAACCAAGCAGCAAATAAACAAATAGTTTGACTAGAGAATTCTTTGAAAGGGTCTATCTTGGTCCTTTTTATTTTCAAAGGGGGATTCATGAACATACACCTGCAAACATTTCATTTAGCCACAGTTCCTATTGCTAACGCTGAATACACAAAAAAGTTTAAATGGAAAAGGAGATAAGCGCTGTGAATCTGTCCCCAGTTTGAATATTCCACCAAAAACCTCTGAGTTTTGGAGATTCAAATCCAAGGGCATCTCCATGACCTTGAAACCTTGAGAACAGTCCACTTTTGTCATTTTAGTTTCTCCAACATTTTAGTAATCTCCCCAGTTCCCTCTACACTTGTTTTCTTGTCTAAAGCTAAGGGGAGCTGACTGTGAAGCTAGAAGTCAGGCCCTGTCACGTACGTGCTGTGTTCCATTAGAAAAACCATTTCACCTTTCTGGGCCTCAGCTTCCTCATATGCAATATGGGAAAAAAAGTAGTGCGTGCCCCTCTGAGATTTTTTTGGTGCAGATCGATGAGAACATGATTGTAGAAGCACTTTATCTGGGGAAAAAAATGTCACTTGTGTTTTTGGCTGCATGGACTCAAGAAGGACACAGTCTTCTCTCCTCAGCCACAGAGGCTAAGATTTGTATTTTTAAGTCCTAGGCTTCTGTGGTTTTAGGGCAAGAAGAGGATTGTAAAGAGCCTTTTGAGGGTACAGGTCATTTTAAAGGAGGGCTGGGGCACCAGGAAGATACAACGCCACCTCGGCTTCGGTTGGCCAGAGCAAAGGAGAGCACAGAAGGAGCTCCTAATGAGAGTGAGTGTCTAACACAGGGTTGGAAACGGGTCTGGCAGATTCTCTGAAGAGCACAGATGTGTTCTCCAAGGGAAGCAGCACTAGTGGGGAAGAAGCTTGGTGGGAACACAGGCAGAGGCTCTGGGGGCTGGAGAAGCCACACTGAAAAGACCTGGGCCCACCTCCAGTTATGTGCAAAATGAAGTGAGTATGATGGCAGAAAGTTCTAGAACCTTACTTATGCCTAGGGGATTCCAATAACCTGGTGCCTCCATAGGCATTGGACTTCTCTCCAGTCGAGATGGGAAAAGGGCAGCACAGGCAGGTTTGGTCTGACTTTTTAAAAAGTAACTCTTTGTGGAGCAACTGGTTTTACAGAAATCTAAAGCAGTGATGGTTTAGGGGCTGGGTTTACACTGGGAGAACTGGTCATCTTTCCTATGAAGCTGACAGCCTGAGTGCCTCTACGGGCAGAAAAGAGAATAAACACCAGGAGAAGGACGAACAGAAGGACAGGCTGTTTGATCTCCTGGCTCCCAGTTCCTTCTTTCTTCAGAATTTTTTTGCCCAAACTATCTTTTCCTCTAATTTTATTGAGGCATAATTGAAAAATAAAATTGTACATAATTAGGTTGTACAATGTGCTTTTTTAAAAGGTATACAAAGCGATGATTTAATATATGTATACACTGTGACGTGCTTACCACAATCATACTAATTAACACATCCATCACCTCAGATCGTTACCTTTCGGGGTGTGTGGTGAGAACACACAAGTTCTACTCTCTTAGCAAATTTCAAGTATACCAATTTTTATAGTTCTAGGATGCAAGTCAAGATTTAAAAACAAAACAAAGCAAACAAAAAAACTACTATAGTGAAAAAATTATTCCAGAGGCTGGCCCCAAGGCTTAGTGGTTAAGTTCAGAGAGCTCTGCTTCAGTAGCCTGGGTTCTTGGGTTCGGATCTGTGGCATGGACCTATCCCACTTGTTAGCCATGCTGTGGCAGCTACCCACATATAAAGTGGAGGAGGAATGGCACAGATGTTAGCTTGGGGCTAATCTTCCTCAAGCAAAAAAAAGAGGAAGATTGGTAATAGATGTTAGCTCAGGACAAATTTTCCTCAGAAAAAAAAAAAAAAATTAACTCAGAAAACCTGCTTTCACAAGAAATTTCTCATTTCTGACTCAAGAACAAAACAAAATATCCCTAGGGGCCGGCCCGATGGTGCAGCGGTTAAGTTCCCACGTTCCACTTCTCAGCGGCCCGGGGTTCGCTGCTTCAGATCCCAGATGCAGACATGTCACTGCTTGGCACACCATGCTGTGGTAGGCATCCCAGATATAAAAGTAGAGGAAGATGGGCATGGATGTTAACTCAGGGCCAGGCTTCCTCAGCAAAAAAAGAGAAGGACTGGCAATAGTTAGCTCAGGGATAATCTTACTCCAAAAAAAAAAAAATCACTATAGTTTAGTGGTGCAGATAATAATAATAATAATAATAATAACACAATAATAATAATAATATCAGGTGCTATTCAAGGAGCTTTCTGTTCATGACCACGGTTGATTCTCCCAATAACCCAATGAAGCAGGTACCACTCATGAGCCCCACAGAAAGGATGAGGCAGTTGAGGATCAAATAGCTTGCCTGTGTTATCTGCTGTAGTAAGTAACTGTGCGGAGATTCAGACCCTAGTCTAAATCTGAACCTCTGATCATAGTTTGTAGGTGAATAGCAAAGATCTGCTAAGGCACCTATCAGTCAAGGAGGAGTTACAATGAGTATAGAAGACCCCGCTTTGAATCCTGACCGGGCTAATTATAAGTTTTGGGCTGTTGAGCAAGGCACAGTTTTCTAGAATGCCAGTCTTACAGTGGGTCCTAGAGATTGCCTAGTCCAAAAATGACTCACACTTTTAAATGGATTTAATTTAATTTGCTTGCTTTTGCCTGTATATATTGAATGCTTTCCAATAATCCTATACACTCTAAAATATCTGTCAACCAGCAGTTGAGTTATTGATAACCCCATGCATTTTCACCACCTCTTTCCGTTTGTAAAGTAATGTTTACCTTCATCTCTTTCTGATTCTAATTGGTATTAATCTCTGCATTCAGCAGATGGGAAAACTGAGGCCAATAAGGGAAATCAGATGGGACTTTTCCAGGGTGTCACATTAGTGTGAGTCTCTTACGCATTCAATGAGACAATATTAGCATAAAATCACTTTCCTTACCCACGGATCTTTAGGGTAAAGAAAATGATTCATTGTGGCCGTGGTTAGCTGAGGGAGAAGTCACAACAGAATAGACTGTGAGGGACACCCAACCATCGACAATTCTCACATTCTCAATGAGGAAGGAAGAGAGTCGAGAGGACATGTTATAAATAAACAATTCTCCTACAAATTCTTACGAATTCTCTTACATCCTGCAAGGTTTGTGGAGGGAGAACCCAGCGCCGACATTCTTTACAGCATACTGGGGTCGAATTGAAGCGTGCCCTCCAGGGTGGCACTTAGACCCCAATCAAATTGCCCTGGGATCTTGAAAGCACACATTCTGACTCAGCAGGGCTGGGGTGGGTCTTGGGATTCTGCGTTTCTCACAAGCTCCTGGTGAGGCCAATTTGGTTGGTCTAGGAACCACACTTTGCAGACCAAGGCTCTAGGGACCTTCAAAATCTTGAAATTTAAGAACAGAAGAAGGTAATCATTTCTTTCCCTGTTGTTTGTTTTGTTTTGTTTTCAGTTGGAGACAGAGAAATTAAAGAAAACAACACAAAGACTAGGAAGGAAGCTATCATTCTGGGGAAACTGGGGCTAATACAATCCAGGACACGTTTTTAAAGAGCGCCCCACCTCCATTATCTGGGGTCATATTCTATTACTAGAAGTCGTCCACAAACCCTCTAATGATGCAGAAATGGTGAAGAAAACAAGTCCCTCATCTTTTAATGCAATCTAAAATTTCAGATGACAACATTGGACCATGAAAGGAGACAGGGATTGAGAGGATGCTAGAAGCTTCCAACAATCATAGTTTTCCTTTTAAAGGAATTTCACAGAAGCAGTGGGAACCACTGATCCAGGTTGTCAGATGTGTGTTGTATTTCTACAATCTCAGGCCAAAGCATTTCAATCTAAGTGATTAAGATAATTAAGGGAAAAGGGTGTCTGGCTTTGATTCTGTCTCATCTCCCCACGATCTATTGATGTCTTCGAGCATTCACACACCATAATGCAGCAAGAATGAGCCCAGAAACAATGAGAAAATTGATGAGTTAGTTACTCCTTATAGAGCCCCTCAAGCTTTCACCTACCAACTACCATCCACCTAAATCCTGAGAGTGGTCCCTACCCTAAATGTTTTGTATGATAATTAAGTATGAAATGGACCAGGGCTTTTGAGGAGAATCTAATTCTAGAGGGATCAATCATGTGATTCGCGCCAGGGAGAAAATCTGGAGAAGTCGTTTATTTCTGTCTAATGACTATTCACATGCATGCGCTACACACACATATGGAAATAACATAGAGGCCACATTTAAATAGAAATGAGTTCTTCTGGAAAAGAATTTAAAGTACTTTTCACAGGTATAGTGTCAGAATTTGCTTTGATAACTTTAAAGGAAATACTAGAAATTTTTAATGAAAAGGTCCCTCTTAACCCAAAAAATAGAGACCCTAGTATATATCACAGTGACCAAAATAAAAAGGTAAAGAAGTGGAGTGACTTTAATTTTTGTCACATTCATGAATGTTTCTTGAGCTAAGGTTCCGTGGTGTGTATATTCTCTTCTACTTGGTTGTCTTCCCTTCTACTTCTACTGTCTTCTATGAGAAACGTCCTCTATTCGCAATGGAAAT
This sequence comes from Equus asinus, assembly GCF_041296235.1. Classification (NCBI taxonomy): domain Eukaryota; kingdom Metazoa; phylum Chordata; class Mammalia; order Perissodactyla; family Equidae; genus Equus; species Equus asinus. The sequence continues at coordinate 43,312,723 of NC_091803.1, forward strand.
GGCTCATCCAGAGGCTTCTGTGTACATGTTCTCATCAGCGGTTTCGAACTCCCTCTAGAAAGCAACAGCTTTCTCACCTGCCTCTGAACCCTTCACAGCTGAAGGATCCTGATGGCGCTACTTAAAAGATAGGTTTTATGTGCTTTTTTGTGGCCTATCAAGTCAATGATCTGCAACCTGAAAAGTGTGTAATTAGGCCATGACATGACCAAAGGAGTTGTTACGTCTTGTCTTGTCACTGGAAAAGTGTCTACCCACATGACTGTGACAGCTATGGTCTATTGGGTTTGGAATTTCCTTTAATATCTCCCCAACTCCTTGTTGGTCCAGTCTGTTGACTATTACAGGCTTAGTTCTTTTTTTAACTACTTCAATTACATATTCATCCAATAGTGCATAACAGTTGTTAAGAAGCCATTACATATTATGGACCAAAGGCAATTAGTTCTTGAAACAAAAACTTGAGCACTTTTCCTTTTAACGTGTGTATGTGTGTGTGTGTGTGCACATCTGTGAATTAAAATTAAGAGAAGCTCTGGAAATATATCTATCAGTAACAGCCATATTACTTTTAGCTCTAAGAGTTTCATGTCCATTAAACACAAGCTTCAAAAATCACATTGATGCTACTGTCAAGACCTATACATTCCCTCCTTCACTATTTCAGAGCCACCTCAATTGTTATCAAATGAAATCAATGTCAATCTACAGAGCAGTTTGGCAGAAAATATAATTATCTTAGTTATCATAATCATTTTGGCGAATACACAATCAGAACTGTTTGATCCACAGGGAAAATAAATAAATTATCGGTGGTTTGGGGAGCATGAAATTCTCCTCACTTTTGAATCATCAAATCACGTCTTAGTTATGACTATTTGAAGTTGCAAATATGCCTTTGCTCTGACTTTGGAACAATAGCATAAGGAGGCAGAAGTAAACCAGGACCTGGACTAACAGACATTGGATTTGAAGCCCAATTGTTGGACTTCCCAGAGCACATATCACCCTGTCTGGACCCACTTCTCCCATCAGCACAGTGGAGATTCTATTTAGGATGAGTACAACTGTTCTGTTTGTCCTGGGACAGTCCTAGTCGAAGCCTGCTGTCCCGAGTCATTATTAACAGTGCAGTCCTCCTGTGTCACAAGTGTCCCATTTGGGATGATCATTATATGATCGTCCTAGCTATACTGCTCACCTCATCAGGTTGTTTGTCCCGAGGTTTTACACAGCACCTGACACACGAGAGACACTACCAAAAAATTTAACTTCAAAATAGAAATCCACATGGTGAGAAGAAAAAAAGTGGCAGGAAAGATAATATAAGACTGCTCACTTTGAGATAAACTCACATATCAAAATCCAGACTTTGGAGAACTGATAAGTTGAAGGGTTTGCATAGCCAAACAAAAAGTTTTTCCATAAAAAAAAACAAAGCAAAACAAAACAAACATAAATTATTCTTGGAACTCAGTGTATTAAAAAGCATTAGATTTGCACATAATTCTACCTATTATATTTTAAAAGGCTTTTCTATACCATACTCAGTTGAGTAGGTTTGGTCACTGTCTTCCTAAACTCTTTGAGTGACTCTAGAACCCATTAAAGAAACAGCAGATTCAGACTCCTAAATTTTAGAGATCCAGATAGAAATGAAATAAGCCAGATATTCTTGTTTTCCTCAAAGCTCATTCTCACTATCAAGATTTAAAGCTCTTCGTTGACTATCTTATGGGAATATACAGAAATAAAAACAAGAACATTTCATGCAGTGCCCTTCATATGCTGGATATTTCATAGACCTTGTCTCAAAACTTCCAAACCACTCTGTAAGGCAGAATCCATATACCCATAACAGATGAGGTGATGGAGTGCAAAAAAATTACTTCTCAAGGTCGTTCTACTAAGATGTAACATGGCCTAGTGATTAAGGATATAGACTTTTCAAGCTGAGCTGGACAACTTGTTCATCTTTTCCAAGCTTGCCTTCCCCATCTGTAAAATGGAGGGGCAACATCGATCTTTTAGGGTTGGTGTGAAAGTCCAGTGACTCTGTATTTTTAAAGCACCTAGAATCGTGCCTATCACATAGTAAGGACTCCATAAATAGCCATTGTTATTAGGGCTATTTTCCTAATTATTGTTATCATTATCACAGAGAGATGATTGGAATCAAAATTTGCTTATCTACGACATTAAACTTCAAGAAGTCTTAGTCAACCAAATAGTAAAGTCTGCTATTTCCAACTAATGAACATTTTAATAGGAGCCCTGTCATATAGATTACAAGTTTTATTGGAGAAATTTATTTTTATCTTGTATGTGAGCTTGTAATGGGAAGCTCACAGGTGATAAAGTCCGCCCTCTGCCCTCTGTATCCAGGGGTTCCACATCCACAGAATCTACCAACTGAGGATTGAAGATGGTTGCATCTGTACCAAAAACGTACAGACTTTTCTTTCTTGTCATTATTCCCTAAACAATATAAGAACTATTTACATAGCATATACACGGTGTGAGGTATTATAAGTAATCTAGAGATGATTTAAAGTATACAGGAGGATGTGCATAGGTTATATGAAATACTACACTATTTTATATAAGAAACTTGAGCATCTGCAGACTTTGGTATCACAGGGTGTCCTGGAACCAATCCCCCATGGATACTGAGGGTTGACTGGACATATTTCTTTCTAGTTAGCCTAGAGCCGTCTAGAATAATTAGCTTCACTTTCTCTTCCTGGGGGGACCTTGAATCACCAAAAAAAGAAAAAGGAATCAGTTAAGAAAGTCAACTTTAAACTAAAAAGAAGAATAAAAATACAAATAAAAACAAGAATATATTATGTACCTATATATTATATGTATATACTATTATGTCAATACATACATGTATTTTTTCAACCTGGTTTTCTAATTAAAAAAACCTGGATTTGCTTTTCTAGGCCCTGGGGTACAGAAGGATATATATGAAGGCATTTGTGACTTTTTCTGCTATGATTCTATTACAAGTTGACAGGGAGTCACTTTTTAAATTGCAGAAGCCAGGAGAGCTCATCAGGATGAGTGAAAATAGCAGAAAAGATGAAAAGCTAAAATCAAGAACAACTTCAACAAGGCACTATCAAAAAAGGTACCATGGCGCCACTACTGTTGGCCGCCATGTTTTGACTCAACAGGTTAGAATCTGAATCTAAAACAGCTTCCTCCTGCCCCTGGATCCTTGTCTCAATTGGCAAGATGGCACAGGATACACTTCTGGCTCCTCTGAACCTCCAGGAACTAAGCCCTCACTCAGTTCCTTGTTCATTTGAGAATACATCCTTGGCATCATCAAGTTTTACAATGATTTCACTGTATTTATTCAACAGTGGGTGTCTCAAAAAGGGTTGAAAATGTAAATAAAATATAATAGGGAGTCTACCATAGAGTTGCCAGCTTTTATTTTGCCAAGTAAGAACATTAAAAACAAAATTGGATAAAAACAAAACAAAACAAAACAAAGCTATTTGCTGTTGTCATCATTTCATAAAAGAGAAGCTGTTTTTAACAGCCTGAGAAAGCAGCATGGATAAAGCCTGACCATTACCCAGACAAGGCAGTTGACGGGCATTTTACATGGTCCGTGTTCACCTGTCAGGTAAACCAGTAAATATGTCATCAGAGGCAGTCATCGGGTCTTGAACTGGCCTTGGGAGATAGTGCCTTAAGAAAGCACTAAGATAAGATCTTGAGATCTCTGCTTGCACACTTCACAAAGATTAGGTGCATGGACTTGTTACTGCTTTTTAACCAGAAACAGTTTCGACTCTTGTGGAACTTGGTTCAGATGAGAGGAATGGGCAAAACAATGAAACTTCCCTCCTTTGTCAGCTTTGCATGGTCTACTCTCATTAAGGGATCCACATTATCAATAGATGAAGTTTTCTGTGTTCTAACCCACAGCCAGAGAAAGTAAAATCATTAATTCCCTAAAGCACAGCAATATTCCTTAAATTAAACTTTCTACAAAAAACCCCAGAGAAACACACTGTCCTTAAATGGTAAATTAAATTTTCTATTCGGGATGTGTGGATGCTTTACAGGCTGACAATCCCTTAAACTTTAGTCTATCATCATCTGAAAAGGACTCCAAATAAATGGTATATCATCTTAAATGCAATTATTAGCCTTATTTTAATGATGGCATTTCTCTAGTTTTAATCTGAGTCCAGGAAGTAAAAAGTCCTAAAAGAGATAGGGAGTACTTGCACTAGCGGAAATCAGTTCAGATCCCTTTATGTTTTCAGTTTAGATCGAACTAAGGTTGTACGTAAGGATTTAGTTCTATGTCCTGTAGTTAAGCTTATGATGAAATATTATGAGAAGATAGAGAGATAGCCTTTTTCTATCTGTCCATACATCTATCTATTTATCTATCTTTCTTTTTCTCTCTTTCTTTATTCTTTCTCTCCTTCCTCACTCCCTTCCTTCCTTCCATCATTTTCTTTCTTCTTTCTTTCCATTCATCCACCTAACTACCTCTGTATCTATTTATCTATCATTTGCATATCTTTCTATCCATCCCTCCCTCCCTCCCTCCCTCCCTCCATCTACCCATCTACGTATATGTGTATGTATTTATCTATCTCCATCACCTATATAGTTTTAAATAGGAGTTGGCCAACTTCTCCATGATCCCAAAGACATGCCTACTTATCCTTATTGAGTTTTAAGAAAGAACTACTAATCTATGTTTCTCTGAAATAGACCTTTTATTCATAGGCCATGAATTTCACATTTAAAGGATGTTCTAGCATGGGGTTTATGACTGCCTGAACTTGACAAGTCCTGGCCTCCTTGTATTAAGATTTACCTAGATACTCTTATGAGTCCTTCGTGAGGTCCTAAGGCACAGATGTATGTGTGTTTGTGTGTGTGTTTGTGTTGTGAATATATAATTTTAATATATGTATATGAATACATATACACAACACACATATATGTATGAATATGCCTATATATATTTCAACTGCACAGAGCAGGATAATTCATACTATGACATTTTAATTGGGCTTCCATTAAGTTGAGCTTTATGAAATTGTCAATATTTCACCATTTTTTCACACAAAAATAGCACTTTCATATGGTACCGTCTAATACTATGTTACCAACGAAACTTTAGGGTCTCACAAAACAAACAAACAAAAACGAGTAGAAAATAAAATAAATGAAGCCTTGTTGGTGCTGTCTCTTTTGCTCAGTCTAGGGGCACCTGTGCGGCCGGGGCTGTGAAAGCTGCTGACCTTTGGGGATCTTTAAAGGAAATGCTTGTCTTACATGAAAGAAGTGGTCCCTGGTAACTCTCAGTGCAACTGGGTCATTACGACACTTCTGAGTGAACCCCTCTCTATGACTCTCCTCTCCAGCTGGTCTGCGTCTAGTTCCCTTCTGCCATAACGTGGGGGGACGTTCTCATGCACTGGTTGTTAGGAGATGTTAAATAGAATGTTTAGCAAGCAGGACAAGCATGACAAATGTCTGCCTTTCTGGTGAGGTAACATTGTCATCAAAGCTATGTACATATCATACATATTTCCCCAAATATTTGTGGCATAATTCATTGAACAGGGAATCTCCCTCCCACTCCCATCCCGGTTTGGCTGCTCAAAGATGCAACAATGACCAAGTCATAATACACAAAGAAACCAAGAGCCAATCGATAAAGAGAAGCCTGCCCCCAGGCTTAATTCAAGCAAGCCATTCATCGAGCTAATGTGACGATGGACCTGTCAAATCCAGAACATATCACGGACACAACAGCAACACCAAGTGGCATGCAATGACCAGATGACCATCGGCCCCACTGCCATGCTTTCATTGGTTCAAGCTCAGAAAACAATCTCCTTTGAGAGGGTGGACAGTTGGCTTTCCATAAATCCGAATGAGATTAAAAATAAAGATTTGGTGAGGTCAAATGCTTACTGAGTGTTGCCTAAATGCCAAGGAAAGATGTTTGCCTAGTCCCTTAAATTCGTCAATGAGACTATAAAATTATCTAGTCCAGTCAGGTATTTTTCTTTTGGGGAAATCTCTGCCCACACCAGATGGTCTTCATTCTGAGGTCAGCATTCAGAAACTCTCAGGGTGCTCCCAGATAATCAGCATGTGATCATTTAACCAAGAAGACGATGGGCAGGGAGTTGCAAGGTGCCCATCAAGGACCTTCTGGACAATCCTGAGGTTACTGGAGTTCAGTATTTTCCAAAGGTCCCTGAATCTTTAATTTGATGAGGGCTTAATTTGTGCTGATAAAAGGTAAAATTCTACCGACTGGGGACATCAAACTTCTTTTGTTTTCAAGACGTCTGAAGAGTGAATTTCATGATTACAGAGAAAGTTTGTGGAAGTTTCTCTTTTGATCAATCTGACAACCAGTGAGCATTACCAAAACATTCTCAATTCCTGTTGATTTTACTTCCTATTTTGAACGCGTTTCTTCGGGGTGAGAAGTTTTTTCTTTCTGTCATCCTGTCTGCCTTCTGGAGAAAAGGAACTAAGACTATCATTCTTGATGTTACAATGTGATCGCATAAAAATAAATTATTAATGACTGCCCTGAGATAATTTCTAAATATTTGGCATCTTTAATCCAGATTCAAAAGCTATTCTGATAATTTCACATTTTCCCCCAAATATGTATCTTCTATAAAAGGGTCTTCCTTCTCTTTACCGGCTTACTAAAAATAAAAGGAAGTACCACCATTTCATAAATACACTTTACAAATCAAACCAGAAATATCATTTTAAAGGCTGTTTTCTGGTAATTTATCTATTACTGCATTTACCTCAATGTATTAATCCCGCATGTGGCAAGTGTCTTGCTTATACTAAAGTTAAATAGGCCTAGTAATCAATTTCCACAGCAACCAGGAAGACCTAATGTGCAAATTTCTTTAATGAACAGCAAGAGGCCAATTACATGGACAAGAGTATATTTAGTTGGTTTCTTCACTGAAACTATTATACTAAAGTGGGAATTGCAGAGTTACTCAAAATTTACCAATTCAAGAATGAAGGCAATTTTTCAGTAGGATATGTTGCCAGTGAGAAATCTTAATAATATTAAAATAACAAATTTTATACACATATTTACATATATGGTACCCCAAAATGCAGAAATATTTTGACAATGCTTAGATGAATGCAAATGGAGATGGACAGATTCTCAAATAATTCTATTTAAGAATAGTATTAAACATTGTTTATTTTTTTAAATGTTTAGATTGGTCTAATGGAAGAAAGCAATTTAAATTATATCTTTGTAATTAACCTTTTTTCCCCCCACTTTGGGATAGATATAGTTATACTGAGAAGCAAGATAAAAATCCAAAGAAATAAATCCATTTAAGATTCTTATAATTATACAGCAGGCTAAAGTTACTATGATTATAATTATATACAAAGTGGGTGTTTGAGAATTTAGCATTTAGAGATATTTTCATAAAAATAATTAAGGGTTGTAGATGAACCACATTACAATGGATACTCTGTGAATCTTCAGTGTGCAGAATTTAATAGCATTAAGCCTTTTCATTTGTAGAATGATCTTGAGTATTTCAAGATTGTCATCATTTTTATTAGCCTTATTGACCCTCTCTATTTTCCTAATCCAATGTCAAAGTGTATGGGAGATAGTAACTTACATAAAACATATTTTGCATCTGGCAACTGATTACTGGGTAACTGGATAATTTATATACTTAGAACTGGATCTTGACAATTGTTTGGATTTTTTTGGAGGTTCCCTCCAGTCTTGAGAACTCATTATGGCTGGTTATAAGAAAATAGTAGCAACGTCTGCATACAACCAGACAGTAGATCTCAATTCTGTCTTGCCAAAGAGCCACTTATTACAAATTTACACATGGGGTTTTCAAAGTGCACCTTTTAGGGGTCAGAAATTTATTTTGCTTTATTATACCTCAGAAGAATTCTGTAGCTACAATGAGCTAACAACACATCTTGTGAGAGATGGAATGGCACTGCAGAGAAAGCACACCACAGCAAACCAAGATAGGAACTAAGTCACAACAGGCCAGGTAGAAGAACCAGTGGCTGCTGATACTTCCCATTCAGGAGTCAAATCCATCACCTGCTTACCTGTCTGACCCAGCATGCCTCAGCCACACATGCAAATTGTTATCACTACTGTTTTATTCAGGAAACATATTTTTAAATGAAAGGAGTCATTTCCCAAAATAAGCACCCTCAATGACATTTGTGCATGCAGAGCATCTGAACATTCACATTTACGTCCTCAGAAAACAGAGCCAACGAGTTGCATTCAATATGGAAACACACACTTTCTTTTTTCAAGGCCCTATACAAAAAGAGCTGTGGCTTGCCATTTCAGGAACCAAGTCATCTGTTAAGCCTGGGTAATGAGTAATGAACTCCTCCATCCCCCACTCCCCACCCCGCCATCCATTCTGCCTCCTGCATTTCTTAAACCCACTTCTCTCCCTTCCACTGCCAGTCTTAACATGTGGTCTGCATTACAAATAAAAGTTGGCTTATCTTAGTAGGATCGGACACTGGGCACTGCCAAAAAGAACACACTTCTTTAGGAATGCCAGGCACACTTCCCCCATTCCTTTCCTTTGGGTTAAAAAAAAATGCAATGGAGGGAATGCTTTACTGGGTGTAAAAAATTGTAAAAAAGGGAAATGGAGTGCTTGAAATTGAGGTAAACCTGCAGGATCACCTTCTGTATTTTTTCCTATGACTTAGAGGAAACCATGGTCTTACCAAGAAGACCATTCGAAGGCTGTACAGGGAGTGTACATGTGTGCATGCAAGGTGTGCTGTCAGAGGAATTAAGAGATCTGAAAAACAATCGTATGTGGACAAAACATATTCTCTTTGTGTCTTAGCAGAGAGGGCAAGAGTTGAGAACGAGCTGGGCTTAATGATTCATCCTCTCTCGACGGACGTGGCCCTGTGTTCACCTTCACCAGGGGGCCTAACTTTTTGGGTGCTGCCTCCCCAGCAGTCATGCATTTGCACCAAGACTGGACAAGAATCTCATCTCCCACCAATTTAAGTTAAGATAATTTGCGAGTAGTTGTCAAGCACAAGAAGGAAGGAAGACTCTTACCTGTCACTGTAGGCAGCAGCAGTGGCAGGGGTAGGCTGGGCGTAGCGGTATGCAGCATAACCACCCTGAAACACAAGGAGACATCTGACTTAGGGATGCCGAGGAGCCCAGCTCAGGGATGCCCAGTTGTGAGACCACACCAGAACAGCAGTTACCCAAGTCTACCAATCTAAAGTGGTGGTTAATGAAAGCTTAGTATCAAAGCGTGAGTACAACACACACTGGAGAGCAGGGCTTGAACACCAACCCCAGCTGGATTAAAGGTTAGCAGTTGTAAGCATATCCCCAAAGGAGAACCCAAATGCCCTTTGAAGGACAAGTACCTAAATGTTAACAGTGATTGTTTGGGGCAGGGGAAGATTATGGGGGATTATTTACACATTCTTTATACTTTGCTGAACTTTCCAGATTTTTAAAAATGATTATTCTTTACTTTTACTTATTAGCTATTAACTTATATTTTATTTGAACAACCCTTGATTACTTCCTTAAAAATCCAATATAGGTCAAGCTAATGCCCTCCTGTCTTATATTTACAAAAAAAATAAGATAACCCTTTGATTGAAAGTTTATCAGTAATCTCTTACATATGTAGTCACTTAACCACTAAAGCAATTAAAGAAGACTGTCTTTAGGTTTCTAAATGTTACATAATTATTACAAAAAGGAATGGTGAAAGCTTCTTAAAAATTCCATCTTTTCAGCGAGAGATATCACGTTGGTTCAGATAGGGAATTTGTTTGGTGTGGAAAATATGATAAAGTCTTCCAATTTGTAAATAAAATCATTAAGAGAGAAAAATCTGAAAAAATAATTAACATTTAGCTGTATGTACCAGTAATTGCAATTGTTCAATTAAGCAGAGGACAAGCAAATGGGCATATTCAAAAGGAATTGTGTTCAGTGAAGCATTGATTATCAAACTGTGAAAATAACAGAGCTTCTTGCTCAGCAGACCACAGCAAGACATCAACCACTGTCGGATGATCTCAGCACAATTAACAAACAGGCTCCAGTCCCCACCGATAATACAGGGACCACTCAGGTTCTAATTAGAATTCACAGTCCCATGATCCTCTGAGGGAAGGGGTCTCACCCTCACCAAAAAGAGGCAACTCAGAAGAGACTGGGGTGTCAGAGGGCGTCTAACAGCAAATCGCTGAGACTTCAGAGAGCATCTAGCAGTAAAATCATGAGTTGGGAGGTATAATGCATTTGGCTTCATGTATAGGAAAAAACCAAGTAGTAGGATAAAAATTAGATGAATGGGATGCTGCAAAAAGCATCTTTTAAAAGGTAGAGGAATTAGTCCCAATAATTTGTTTCTACTCTCTTCTAGACACAGGTGGCTTTTAGAATAACTCTGTCAACATATACATAGCAATTTAAAAAGTCTAGTTCTTCATTAAAGAAGTTTGTTCTTTGGATCAGCCTTGGGGAAGACACATCCAAGACATCCTGACAGATAATCAGCAATAATTTGGAGCCAGTGTTAAAAAAAAAAAAGTCTCCCCTGAAAAACAATATGGAAATTAAAAAGAGGTCTTAGCCAGACACCACCTGGTGTTCCAAACACCATGTTCTCTAATTAGGAATGGGAAAACTCATTAAATGTGCTGAGGAGTTATAAAACCAAAGCGATTGTCATAGCAGCAACACGCTCAAGATACAGACCGATGGCATGAGGGGAAATTAGGTCACCAGATTTCTGGAGCCAGTCTTTTCATCTGCTTGCCCATCTCCTTGGCTTTCATGATGCATCCAGAAAGATACAGGTGTGCAGGTATGTCTGTTAAACTTAATGAGGCAGGGAGGGGCTGGAATTGCCTCCCTGATTGCTAGAAAGCATTAGCGGCAGCCAGCTGAAAGCTTTGAGCTGAGTAAAAGTGTGTGTGTGTGTGTGTGTGTGTGTGTATGTTTTAGTTTTGCTCACACTCCCAGAATGAAAAACAAACATGATTGCAAAGGTATGTGCATCAAGTGCCATGTAAATCAATCATAATTTAGTGACTGAATTTGGTCCTAGCAAAGATTTCTAGCAACACCCCGCATGCAAACCGTTTTTGTTTGACCTCGGCACATTTCCTCCAACTTCTGCAGTAGTTTCCATCAATGAAAGGAGGTGGTAAGTTTTATAAATGGAAAGAGCTGCTGCAGTGCAAACAGAAAATACCTAAAATGAACTCACTGACTGCTAGGTTGATATTTATTGTATGAACACAAAATTGTGTGTGGACACCTGGGATCCTTCTGCACAACAGATGTGCTTGTCTACCAAGCTTTGGAAGGACCCATCCTCTAAGTATTTGCATATGGCTTGGCCATTTAGAGAAAATAAGTGTGTTTTTCCATTCAAGACAGGCACAAGTGGTCAATGCACTGACACTTGTCTTTGTCATTTAGGAATTTGTTTACAAGCACTCGCCATTCAAGAGTCAGAGTTTGTGAAAGTCTGTGACGCCAGCGGAGAGATTTTGACTTTGAGCAGTGGTATCCTTGCTGTCCAGTAGACCTTTTGGTGATGATGGAAATGTTTTATTTCTGTGCTGTCCAGTACGGTAGCCACTTGTCCTAAGTGACTGTTGGACACTTGAAATGTGGCCGGTAAAACAAACTAAATTTTTAATTTATTTAATTTGAGTTCATTCAAATTTAAATGTAAGTGACCACATGGGGCCAGTGGCTACCTAACATATTGGACCGTACAGGTCCTAGTGTCCCCTGAAATACGTACGAAATGGAACAAGAAGAGGATTACATGGCTTCATACCTCCATGTCTACATACAGCCGTGTACTGACTAATGACGGGGACATGTTCTGAGAACTGCGTGGTTGACCGATTTCGTCATTGTGCGAACATCATAGAGTGTACTCACACAAATCTAGATGGGATAGCCTACTACATACCTAAGTTATATGGTACTAATCTTATGGGACCACCATCTTATACGTGGTCCATTGTTGACCTAAACGTTATATGGCACATGACCATATTGCATTGTCTCCCTTTGCTATTTTTCTTCTGTATGAAATCCGTATTGAAGGAATAACAGAGTTGTGTATTAACTCAGTGTGTGTATGCTTACACAGTAAAATGATCAAAAAATACAAACTGCTTTAATTTGCCTTTCTAACAGGTGATTCTAATCAATTTTATTGCTCCAGACTTTGCAGCTCACTGAGCATAACCAGAGTTACTGCAAGGTTCTGGGGCAATGTCTGAAAAAGGAGCTCTCACTTCCATTTGCTGACACCACACCGTGTTCATGTTGAAAACGGTCCTCCCAGAGCTTAGGACAAAAATTAGTCCTTGACAGTTAGATTTTTCCTACCACCAAACCAAAGGAAAACACAGTTCTACACTCCCTACTCATAAAACATATTCATTTTTCACATATCGGACAGCAAAATATAAATGTGACCATATATAAAATGTCAATTTTAAATGGCCATTATGGATTCCCCCTCCCATCCCTGCCACCACCACCAGATGTGGCCATTGAAGACACCGACTCACGGGGGCTGAAACATCCCCTTTGTTAGCGAGACCTCTGGAGGTCCATCTGGGGAAGTTACTCACACAGAACCACTAATGATGTTCCAATAAAGAATTTTCAAAGTTGTGCTTGGTGAGATACTAACAGTGGCAGGGAAACGAAAGATTCCGTGACCAACGAGGTTTGGGAAATACTGAGTTAAACTAAATAAGACAAGGGACTCCATTCGTGGAACCTCCTAAAACCATGCTGATGAGCACTGTGTGTCTCCCACGCATCTCAAACTAGTTTGACAAAGAAAATTACATTTTTAACTTTACAACATACTTTTGGGAAAAGATGTTCTAATAACCAAAGGGTGAATTACTTAGCAAGAGAAGTGAAACTTCTGTGTGCTGGTGGGGACATGGGAATGGGTAGGGCTGTAATGCGTGTGTGTGTTTCTCTTCAGCTTGAGCGCATGCTAAAGTAGTAAGGAGCTTAATCACAGAGCGAGCCTCCTCCTTTCTGAGAATACCCAAGGCTCTCACTTTGTGTAAAACGATGGATTGAGATATCTATAGCTATATATATATAGATATATATGTATATGTACATAAACATCTTATTTACTGAAATAACATTTACAAGAGCACCTGCAAAAATCAAAAATTTAAATATAAATAATGACTCCCTAATTTATCTGCACTACACATTCTGATATTTTGGAAGTGCGGCAGTAGAAGTCCAGTTTACTTGAAACGTGAAAATAAAAGTTGATCTCAGGAATTTCAATTATTTTGTTCTCTCCTAGATCCTAGTACCCTTTTATCATATTACGTTTCTTATTAAAACTTTATTAATTTTCACTGTAAAAAATTGTACTTTCTTAATTGACAATACAGAACAGCAATGGGAATTGCAGTTTACAGGGAAACTCACTGATCATCTTTAGTTTTACATTCTTCTTTCATTTTGTTTGACAGTTTTAATGCTGGTCATAGACCAAAGTTTGGAGACTGAGTCAGTTACACTCCAATGGATATGCTGTCTCTTTTTTTCCTACAAATTTGTTCATTTGGGGGTTGCTTCAGCAGTGAGAAATAGGTTTGAAAGCTATAGCAATAGGTGTGAAATAAATTTATAACAAGCTACAATGAAACCAGGGAAAGTGATGTTAGCTCTGCTGACCCTTGATGCTGGATGAATGAGAGGTTTTTCTTTTAACCATTCCAGTTGATTCCAGGAACCCACTAAAACATCACCCAGACAATTGGTTCAACCAAACCCTGGAATTCTTTTCCTTGAATTTATATTAATTGAATCCAGATACATTTTAAGCCAAGACATGTATATCCAAGGCAGACCTCCATTTTGATACACTCATGATCTAGAAAAGAGGGGAAATTTGAGGATGAGCATCTCTATTCTAGAAGAAGTCACATCAAAACTGGAAAATTCAGTTAAGTCTTTCTTCCTTCTATGTTAGAGAATATCTGCCCTCCCCAGAATTGTCTTGTTAGTAGGATTTCACAGCAAACCCACAATCATAGTGATGAGTTTTTCCACCAGTTGGGATTTCATACCTGCAGCAATTTATTGCCATACACAGGCTCTTGATACACTACTCTATAAGGAAACAGAAATGTAATGTTTTCAATGCAAAAATGAAATAAATAAAAGAAATGCATAAGTCAGACAGAAATTCCAGAGCAATTCATTTACAAGTTTGCTTCTCTTGCTTCATAAAGACCTGAGATGACTCACCAAACCAAAAGAGGAACCAAAGAATCTTAGTGGCACATCTCTGTGACTGAGAGGATCAGGAAAGCAGATGTGGGCAGCAAACTACCCTCGTGGTATTTTGTGTTATAACCTGTGTTTATTTTCAAAGAAGAAAAAAGGATACTTTCATGGCTTCTTACCCTTCCAAGCATATTCCAACAGTTCAAGTGAACTATTTCAAATTTCTCTCTCTATCTCATGATTGGAATTCTCTGGAACACGTGAGAACTTCACCTTGATCCCTAATTACCGAGGCGGTTAAGATAGCAGTACCATAGCAACCATAAATAACTCTATCAATGGCTTTATTTTTTTAAAATTTAATCTCAACTAACAACAGAGAGCACAATTGCATTTCATGAACTAATGAATCATATTGAAACTACCAAAGTTACTTTTAATATATCTGACTAGAAAAACTCTGTGTGTGTGTGCATGTGTCTAGAAAAGCTGCGGTTAATATATGTCACTAACATGTCATCACTTCATTCAAGTCCTACACTGACAAGATCTCAGTTGAACCCTAGGACAGGCTGGGAAGCAACTTTCAGATCTGAGAGTCATTCAAGGGCATGACTAATCGCTCCTGTGAGTGGTTCCATTTTAAAATGAAATTTTCCAGTTCCCTGGCAGAAACAAAGGTGATTTTAAGAGATTTAGGGACCTTCTTTATAAAGGTATGTTTGTGTATGCATATATGGATATGTAGATGAATATGAATGTAGATATATTTTTTATATATATTCTGGCTTTCCTTTACAGCTTAGTTTTACTTAACCTTCCTTTTTAAGTTAAATCTAAGCTTGTGGAGCTATGCCTGTCAAAGTTCTAGTTTTCTCTCTCCCCACAGATCTCATTGCTCGTTTCAATGTTTCAAGTATAGATATTAGTCCCCAGTGGCCTGCCCACCCCATTATGTTCTCCATCTTTCTCTCACTTCTCATCCTGCTCATTTCCTTCCTTTCACTGCATTTCTTGAAGTTTGCCCAGTGAGGACAACAATGTTACTCTGTTGGCTCAGGGCTTAAGCATTGAACTCTGTAGCTAGATCATATGGGCTCAAACCCCAGTGTCAGTCAAGATGGCTGGACAAATTATTTCATCTATTTTCTGCAAAAGTTTCCTCCTCTGAAAAAAAAAGTGGAGGTAATGGGTAATAAGACTTCTCCCTTATATGGCCATGGTGAGGAGGAGACGCTTGCAGTAAAGTTGAGCATCTCATCTCTCACATAGTAGATGCTTAATTTCTTAATGGGCTGTCGCCTCCCCCATGGTGACTGACCAGCCTAATGCTGATCCTCAGCTGGCTCACACTGAAAGCAAGGTCTCAGGAACAAGGACTTGGAAGTTTTATTTGGAGAATGTCTGCTTTTCAATATTACACATTCCCGAAGCTACTGACACTTCTCCTTCCTGAGCTCAAACATGGTTGAAATGAGGACACTTCTTTGTTTTAAGATCCATGAAGGGCAGAGTGACATGAATTCAGAAATAATTGTGTTTAGCCATGGTGTCAAGCAGAAACTTCTTACAACAGAATTTAAGAATGATGTAAAAATTCATGGGCATCTCATTGAGACATATTTGCTAGGCAGCCTCAAGGTTGCATTGACTGTTAGAAAGCTTAGGGCTCTCCTAATACAAGTGAACACGTTAACATTTATATTGTGTATCAGTTCTCTCTCTCTCTCACTCTTCCTATCTTCTCTTCCCTTCTCCCCATTGCCCAAAACTCCACTATCTTACTCCAGTTTCTATTGCTAGTTTGTCAATTCTTTTGTATAGCTCTATTATAATTTCCTTCTTTCCATTTTCAAAAGTTATCTTTTGATCAAATGCCATATAGTTTGAGATCTCCCCAAGTGGGTGAAGAAAAGTGTCTTGGCTAAGTTCAGTTAAGCAATGCATATTTTCAGCTCCTTGATCAATTCTGGCCTCATGAGATCTATAGCTTCACCCCTAAATATAATGGATTGCTTTGTAGGTTTAGGGAACTTAGTTCTTCTAAGTTTCAAACAGTCTAAGAAAGCATTGTCTAAAAAAGTTCTCCAACTTCCAGTTTGTCATACCCATATATCACCTCTACTATTAGTTATTTTTTCCTTTAACTTGACCCACATTTTAATTAAAGTGAATTTACTTAAATGTGCCCCAGTAAGCAATAATAGTGAACCTATAGATTTGATATGCTAGGTATATAAACTAAATTCCTAGCTTTTGAAATAAAAGTGTGTGTGTGCATGTCTTCAGGTGCAAGGGATCCAGGCAATGACCTTTTCTATCCTCCTTTCCAACCTAGAACCCCCTACACATCCTCCCTGATGAGTGGCCATCCACTCTGGGCCTGGGCATGTCCAATGCGACTAGAGGTGGCGTTTCTCCTGCAGGGCTCAGCTCCTGAGTAGGATGATTTTTCCTTGCCCTCAGCCAAAACGAGCATCCCTGGTTTTCACCTTAGTTTCTGGCTCACAGCATCTCATAACAAGTCTACTCCCTCCAGCAATTTCAAGGCATCTAGGATCATCTCTCTGTCTCTCCTTAATCCCCTCTTCTCTGAAAAGTTTAAGAACGAGCTAATTCTAGATACGAGGTTGTGGCTTGCCAGTTACAGGGATCCTGGAGGTCTTTCAAATCCTTTGTGTTCTGGCAGGACTCAGAATGCCCGAGGGCTCCCACAGCAGGTGGGAAGGATGGAGAGAACTTAGACAAAGAAGAGGTGAAGGCATGGGAGAAAGTTGGATGCGTGGGAAAGGGCAGTCGCTCTGGGGTGCAAGCTGTTACACTTGTTGAGTTGCTCTGATAGCCTGTCAAGATTGAGAACAATCTGAATAGGAAGAATTGGAGACTTCGCCCTCCTTCCTTCCTTAAAAGTAACCGAACCTAGAGGCTTACTACTCTGCCCAATAACATTAAAAGAGAAATAACTGGTTTAAACCTATTAGAGGTGACCAATGTGTCTAACACACGTCCCAGGTCCTCTCTGGATTGTCCTAAACCTGTTTATTGTGCACTATTTCGAATGAGATTGAAGGAGCAAGCCAGAAACCTCCTTTAAATAAGATAAAGCCTTGCATGCTTTTCCATGAAGCTCGTTAATCATCATTTCTTTTCCAAATGGAGCACTGGGAATGTTTCCACTCATCAGAACATTCCAGTATCTCAAGGTGGGTAGGGGTAGCAGCTTGAAAAAGCATATTCAAGCTTATAATATACTTCTGGCCAGAAGAAATCCTGCTCTGTACACTCTAGAATGCAGGAAATACTCATTTTCTTTCTTGCTCTTAAATCAACTCAAGGCCATTGACGAGCTTTTGTTTTGCTGCCATAATGGGGTGATCTAGTTTATCACTGTCCCAGCATACACGCAGCACCCAGTAGCAATATTCCTAAGCTGCCCTCTTACACAGAGCAAAATATTCAGAAATACTCTGCAAGGTCCCAGCTACCTTCTTAGAAAGAGGGCAGAAACATGTGCTGGGCAGACAAAGCTCAAAGTTCACATTTCAGTTAGTTTTTCCATCACCTAACTGCCTATTTGGAACTGCCTCCTGAAAAATCTTATTGTCATTATAATACAGATAGTGGGAAAATGTTATACTTTTTTTTTTTTTTTTTTTTTTTAGCTAGTAGGGTGGCTTAACAGGGGCAAGAGGGACAGTTTTATAAACCCAGACACCAGGAGACTCAGGACTTGCAGTTGCTGATGGAACTCCTTTCATCTAAACCTCACCCAGATGCCTGGAGGGGCTGTACCACTAGGCAGGTGGGCTTAGTCCAAATACGATGACTTTGTGGGAAACAAAAGCTTCTAAGCTTCTAAGGGTACTAAAATGCAGAGGGACTTTTTTGTAGATTTCCTCCATGCATGCAATGTCTCTTTCCACTTTGGTCTGGAGCTGGCACATCTGCTCTCTTCTGCGTCCCTCTCTCTCTCCATTTGCCTTGTTCTTGTGGACTTCCGTTTGTCCTAACCAATACAAACATACTCTATCAATTACTCTAACTAGTTCATTCTTTTTCCTTATTTGTGGAATCCTGCAGCCCCTGGTTTCCGGCAGCTTCTACTTCCTGCCATAGAAAAATCTACGAGGCGAGGAAGAGACACCAATTTGAAATATCCATGGGGCAGCACAAATTAATAATTCAATAAGTTGTTGTCATTTTACAAATAACTCAATAAATGACACTTCACAAAGAAGTGAACACTCAAGAGATGACAGCTAATAATATAATATGTTTATTTTAAGCTAACCTTGGGAATGTCCCTTTTTTTTCTTGGGTGGGTGTTGATGGAGAGAGTTTTCTTTTTGGTGAATTTTCTTATTTCTAATTTTTCCCATCCCTTTTCTATTCCCCTCCATTTCCATATTTTAAAAAATTCTTAAACTCAGTTATGCCAACTATAATCCTAACTCTCTTCCTGTGCATACTCTATCCAAAGGCTACTCCAAGAAGAGGGTGTAGACCGACGCTTGGGTTCATTGGGTATCTGAGGATGTGGATGAGCTCAGCTTGCTCAGCCCCAGTCTGCCTCTCTGTTTAAAATAGTATAAACTAAAAGTTTGGAAAAAAGAGGACCTGAGAAGGAGTGGATTAAGCTACACACACACAAAAAAGGAAATCGGCTGTTCAACTGGGGAGAAAGAACACGTAGGTTGTTCCTTTATTTTGTTGTGAAAAAAAAGCCCAACCCACAGATTATAATAAACATACCTGATGCAATAATAATAGAAGCCAACTAAGTTCATCATTGATGGAGATGAACACCGTGTCTCAAAACTGTAATTATTTGAAATTCAAAAGGAAGAAAATTAAATAACCAGTGTCTTTCCCATTTTCTAGTAAGTGATATCAATTGGATCAGAAATATGGCTTTATTTTTCTTTGTTACCCAGTCTACCAAACAATAAATATTCCACTGAACTTAACTTGAAGTCACTTGTGATAAAAAATTATATGGTTTAGAAAATAGCCCCCAATCCCACCCATTTATTTTAAATTGTGTTTATTCCAAGTCATTTTTATCACATTGCAGCTAGTATCACAATGTGGGACATTAACTTCCTCTAGATCAAGTTAGGTAACCAATTATGGTCCCATAATGAGGGACATCCTACGCTCTTTCTAAAAGTGAAATGCTTAATAAATTGGGACCGGCTAACAAACAATTCTAAATTTAACAATTCTAAATCAAGCAACTGTTTGGGGGAAATTGAGGGAATAAAAGTTTGATGAAAGTAAAGGATTTAATGCTCAAATTGGCATACATCTTTTCAGGAGATGTTTCTTGCTAAAATCATCCACATTGAGAGAGAGATCGAGAGAGAGAAAGAAAGAGTCTTTCTAGAGCTGTTTCGATAAACAATTAAATGTATTTATAAGAAAACATCAGCCATGAAAATATCTTTTAACCTTCTACAGCTGGTAACTACAGCTATTATCGTAAATATTATACTGAAAACACACAGACCATCCTGAGAACTTTAGAGAGAATTCTTTTTGGGAGAGAATCTTTCATTTGACGTAAGAGAAATGCCATCTTTTGGGGGGGGTTGCGTTTATTCTGAAGTTAATCAAGGAGTTAATTCCGCTCACTCAACAGTGCACGATGGCTATCGTGAGCAAGGGCTTCTGCCCCACGAGCCTCTGGACTCTTTCCCGCAGACGAGGAAGAGGAAATGGACGACACCGGTAGAGAAATTTGCAGCAAACTTGTAAAAGGAATGACTCCGGGAGGAAACAAGGATGGCATGCACGTTAATGAATACTTACATAAATGTCTGCACCATAAAATCCATCCTGGTAAACAACACTGCAAGGGTGCACACACAAAGAAAAACATCCATATTAGTGCATTTCCCCATGCAGACGCACCAACCCCGGCACTGGCGAAGTTAGTCTGGAGACAAGATCCAAAACACAGGAACCGAGGATAGTTTTCACATTGGTTAAGGAGGTTGGAGACAACAGCAGTCGATCAGACCGAGAAAATTAGGCTGGGGTTCGGTGTTGGCCCAGAATCAGGATGTGGTGGTGTGCTGAGTACCAGACTTCCCGCTCTTTCAGGAGAGGGTGCAGAAATGCAAAGAGATTTGAGGCTGATTTTAAGTGGCCTAGGCAGATATGAGGGTCAGAGTTTGCATTCATTCAAACCACATACCTCCCCCCAGGAAAAAAAAAAAAAAAGCATCTGCTTAAAATATATGATTGATAAGGATGGGGGCACAGATTGTCGCATTTTCAATATGGGTTATAGCTGAATGACCTTAGGCGAGCTGGACAACCCAAATGATTTCAGAAATTCTCTTCTCTATTCTTTCACATGGTAGTATTATATTTGGTAATTGCATGTGCCACTGTTTCACGGTAAATGTAGGAGAATATCTCTAATTATAGGCGTGTGTGAACATGTGAGGGCAATATACGTGTCTTTGTTTATATGTGTGTACATTGTGTGCCCGTATGTGTATACATGTGTTAGTGTGCCTATGTGTGTATGAATGTACATTGTGTAGTAGAATGTGTTTGCATATATCTCTGTGCGTGTGCTCATGTGTACGCATGTGCGTGCATATGCATATCTGTGTGTAAATTCACAGGAATTATATCCAGACTAAGCCACGTCCCACATTATAACGGAACAAGCCTGGTCTCACAGCAATACTCTGATCACTACCCATATAGTCACCCCAGAGACAAGGAACTTCACGGGAGGGTGAAAAAAAGATCCTAGACTTCTCCAGAAGTTTCTTGGTATACCTTGAGTGAAACAGCCAGGAAAAGAAGCCCACAGCTGTGCGATCATGGGAAACCGACTTAGAATTCCTCAACATTACAATGGGTCTAATGAGGATCATAGATAGCCTGCCCATCTCACAGTCTTTTGGCAGGATCACAGGATATCTTGAGTATAAGAACACGTGTTTCTAAATGCGTGTTTTCTAAAGGATGATAGTTGTTATTAATAATCTTCCCTGATATCTCCCCACAGAGTTTATAGATGATTTATGATGCTTGCAAAGGACCAATGAGTCCCACCATTGAATGGAGCTGCGGTTCTAATAGAAGCGACACTTCGATTACCAAGGGATTCCAGCAGATTTCAGCAGCAGAGTAGACCCCCACATAAGCCAAGCACATGGAGCCAAGGGAAGGCACTTTACAACACGCACACACAGGCACACACACACGGCAGTGACACTGGTTTGCTGGAGAACACTGTAGTGTGCTTCTCAGGGATTTGCAGAGTTGATTGGCTAAACCCCAAGTACCATTATCCTTAAAAGTGTGGCAGCGATTTCACATGCTAAGAAGGTTGGTAGGAATCGTTTTCATTTTGATCTGAGAGGGCTACAGTTCACGAGAGCACTTGTCAAGCAGCGTCCAACCCTAATCCATGATACTGAGGTGTGCGGCATCCTGAGCTATGCTTTGAATTCTCTTTCAGCATTTCCAACATAAAAAGACAGTGTCTGTTGGAGGTCAGAAGGCAGGGCCAGCCTCTGCCAAGAGGACTTGGAACAGATCTGATGAAACGGGGGAAAGCAACAAATGTTTAGTTTGGGCCCAGAACCGCAGAGCTGATCACTGAGCCATATCAAACAGCTTCTGTCCCATTCTTTCGTGCCATCGTGCCTGGATACATGCTATTCCTTGCTCTGGGACAGCCTTTTCTCTCACTATCCTCATCCAAAAGCAGATCACCATTCAAGAGCCAAGTTAGATGGGAAACACATGGGCATCTGGGTCACAGCCTCAGCAATCAGCAGCTATGTGCCCTTGGACTAATTACTTAAGCTCTCTGAATTTCACTCACTCATCTGTAAAATGGGGAAAGAGGGAAGTGCCCACGTCGAGGGAGGAGTCAAGAAGATGATGCGTGCAAAGTAATGAGCAACATGCCTGACATCGTAGTTTTTACTAAATGTCACCATCTCTATGAACTTTATCCAACGCCCGCCTGAAGCTGAGATTTTCCCTCCTCGTGTAAACACCCACATCACTTTTTCTGACCCCCACTTGGGCTACTCATCAATTTCTGCCTCATGTTAAAGGTATTTGTGGATGTGGCTCATTTCACCCTGAAAGTTGCGCCCAATGGCTTACTCAACATTCTGTCTCGCTTAGTGTCTAACACATTACTTTTACACCTAGAAGATTTACCATACGTATCTGTGGAGTGAATATTGCCCATATTTTAAAGGGCAGGTTGGGCATTAGGAGGTGACAGAAAGTGACACAGAGTAATTTGCTCATCGACTCCAGCTAGAATTCCATAACCAATTAGGAGGACGGATCTTGTGGTCTCAAGTTTGTCTCTGATCTGGTTATTCAGCATCACTGGCTGCGGTCAGTGGGGAAGGGGGAGGCGACTAAGATTCAAAAGCTGGACCTTGACTAGGAGGCCAGGGTAAGAGGCTAGATAGAAAGTGATCCAGGTGTGAATCAAATTTTAATATTTTAACCAAACATTAATATATATTTAAATATAGGAACAATGCCTTTTTCTAAATATTTGTGGAGGGGGACCCAGCCTGTGTCTGCTCTTCTGTGAATAATGGAGAGAAAAGCTGAGCCCACACCTTGAGGGCTGTTCCAGTGGGCATGCATCGTGGATCAGGAGTGGCTGAGGTTGAGCTCTGGCTGAGAAAGTGGCCCTTTCTTTCATGAGGGCCAGTTCTTGTGCACTGTGGCTGGTTGTGTGCCTCTGTGTCAAGCCTATTAGTACCAACAACTTCCAGAAGTGACAAAAGAGCAGGCCCTGATAGTTGCCTCTGTCTTGTTCAGTAGGGTAACATAGTTGCCAGCCCTTGACCTCCACCGTGAGCCATTGAAAATTATGCCTTGCCCTCCACCGTGAGCCATTGAAAATTAGAACCCTGACATCCCCCTACTATGAGACAGAACCAAAGAGAAAATGTGATCCAGCGTCCGCATTTTGACAAGCTCAAACAAACTGAATGATGAGTACTCTCTCTCCACCATTGAAATGCTTATTATACTCCAACCAGGATGCTAAGGCACAAAGAGCAGAGAGAGCAAGTCCACCCTTGAAACCTGAGCTTACAGGCAGTGGGCCACACAGTCACAAATCCATATGCAGAAACTGAAAACTGTAGCTGTGATGGGTGCTGCGGAGGAGAAGAATAATGGTGCTCTGAATGTGTAATGGAAGGAGGAGGGTAAGCAAGAGTGGTGAGGGAAGCTGAGCAAATGTAATGGAAATGTCAACGCCTTAGCCAGGCAGAGAGGTGGAAGAGCAGGCAGGGCAAAGGGAAGAGCTTGTGCAGGGCCCAGAGTCTAGAGGATTCTGGACTCCTTTGAGAGCCTACAGGAAGGGCATAATCTCTCGCTTTGTGGAGGTTCAGAGGCCCAGCACAATGTGGTGGTTTCACTGAGAAAGGAAATCAAGAATTCTAGCTACCATTATAAACCACGCTGGGTAGGGATTGCTGTTTTCACCAAGGGCAGCACTTGCACATCTTGGAGAGAAATGAACTAAAGGATGCGTGATCTACCTTCATGATAACTCTATAAAATGAGGGACCAACATGGTGGTCCTCACTGGCAGTGTGAAAGGAAGCTGCTTCATGGGCTGCCAGTTTCACAAAAAGGCTGTGGTTTTTTCCCCTAAGCTACTATTAATAGCACGAGCACAAATACTGCTCCTCATTTATAGATCGATTATTAAGTGTCAGTCCCTCATCGAAGCATTCTGTGCTCATTATCCCACTTAGTCCTCACAGTAGCCCTATGAGATGGATAATATTATCATTGCCTCTTTAGATGGAAAGAAACGGAACCAGAGAGAGCTAGCTATTGACTAAACTGGGATTCCAGCCCAAGTAATCTGGCTCCATAGCCCAAACTTTTAACTGCTATGGCAGGCAGCAGTAGTCAAACTTCAGCGTGCATCAGAATCACCTGGAGGTCTTGTGAAAACACAGATGGCCGGGCCCCGCGCCCAGCCCAGAGGTTCTGAGTCAATAGATCTGGATGGGGCTCTAAGAATTTGCATTTTTAACAAGTAACAGGTGATGCTGATGCTGCTGGTCCAAGGACTGGTAGACTCATTGCTCCATGGACCACCCCCCTCCGCGTGCCATTCTACTTTATGTTTGAGACAACATTGAAGGTCAGCTTCCTAGGTTTTATTCTAAACAGAAGCTGGAGATAGGACAGCTCTTACAAAGGCTCATGCTGGTTTCCAAGAATGTATCCAGACACTTTTTGGAGCTCCATGAAACAAGTGCACTTAAAATATCCGATAGGCAGGAAAAGGAGGGCAGGGGTTGATGTCTAGTTTGCATCCATAGATAAATTAACCACGGCCCAGTCACAAGAGAAGGAAGTTGCCACCATGCATTGAACAGGTGCAGCCCTATTTTAATGCAGAGGCGGTCTGTCTAGCCATGCAAAGGTAATTGTATTGCCTGTCAATCACTTTGGGACTGCAATATGTTTTTGCAAGAACATAATGCAAATGCACATCTCATTTTCTTAGAAAGGTAATAACAGTAGTTAAATATTTGGATGAATGCAAGCAGGGAATGATTGCACTATAGTAAATTAGTTTACTTAAAAAAAAGGAAAGAAAGAAAGTATAGGATGCCCAAACACACAATCTGTTTGTGTCATATAACATATCCCAACCACAAATATATTCTTGAAAGAAAGGTTATTTAAAACTGCTCTACCTTACTGCCCCTTCCAACTGGAAAGTAAATTAAATTTTTTAATGTGTTCGAATCTGGCTGTTTTTGAATGGCTATCAGGTGGGTCCATGAACTCCCTGGTATTTGTATAGAATGAGGGGTGTGTGTCTGCGTGTGGTGAATATTTTCCTAGGGAAAATAGATATTTTTAATTAGATCACCAAAGGCAACTGTGACATCCCACTCCTCCTCCAGAAAAGTTTAAGAATCATTGATTTATGGTGTTTGTCTATAAATGCATTCCATTAAGAGGATTTTTTAATTTTGTGGTGAGCAAGATTCACCCTGAGCTAAAATCCGTTGCCAATCTTCCTTTCTCTCTCTCTCTCTTTTTTTTCTGCTTGAGGAAGATTAGCCCTGAGCTAACATCTGTGCCAGTCTTCCTCTATTGTGTATGTGGGATGCGTGCACAGCATGGCTGACGAGTGGAGTAGGTCTGCGCCCAGGATCCAAACCTGCAAACTCCACTGAAGTGGAGTATGTGGAACTTTACACACTCAGTCATGGGGCCAGCCCCCTAGAAGGCTTTTTTTTTTAATGTGAGAGGTTACATTTTAAAACTAGCTGAGAAATTAAACAAGAATTCACACCAGAAAAAAATAAAAAGCTAGAGAGAATTCTGGGAAGTATTCTGAGAATACGTGATGATGACTTTAATCCCTAGTGTTTATATTAAATGAGAAAGTTCCTAAGCATCAAATAACACAATCTGAGGATTAGACATTTATAAATTAAAACCCAAAGGCGTGGTTGATTTATAGATGGAAAGGTACACACACAGTCCTGGTGTCAGAGGCTTTTTTAGGACCTAACCTGTGAGCCGTCCCACAGGATCTATGTATGGGTTTCATTCCTGCACTGGCCAACTTTAAGAAGTTTTCTCCTGGAACACCACCATATTTCTCCTATACGCAAGGTAGCACAGAGTCTACCAAAATACTTCTCAAGGTAACTCTAAGAAGTTGAATAGATGTGTCATAATTAATTACCTGAGAAAGTGCAGAACTCAAAGATACCCTCGAGAAGCAAGACCAAAACCCTATAGCAGATGTTGGATGCTTACCTTAGAGTCATTTATAATTTTAATAATCTCTTATGGTGCTCCATTAGAGCACCATACTGTATCCCCATACAGTATGCATGGTACACAGTAGGCAGTTGATAAGTAGTTGTCTAATAATTTATTAACTAATTAATTAAGAACAAGAACTTGGTGAGGCCAATCTCTTGGGATTCTTCTGGGAGGGCACTGGGGTTTAGTTGCCATCTTCTAACACGAGATGTTGTATTGAGTCTAGTGGGCGTGTCTCCAATGCTTCTACCTGCCTTCTTCATCCGCAGACATCAGCCTGCAAGCTCCCTTGGATGGCAATTACCCAATGGGTCATTTCTCCCAAACATGAGTCATAGGAAGACAGACTGGCCATTGTGGCTTCTCTATGGAAACTGAAACCAGGATCAAATTCGAGGAGAAAAATGGAAAACCTAGTCCATTCAGCTTTCTCTAAGACTGTTCACCACTTCATATTTTATTTATGATCTACATATCCCATAAACTATTGAAGTGCCTCTGTCCAAAGCCATTGCTGTGGCTTGTGGCAAAGGGAGGTCTGTGACCTGCAGGTGCCCCACAGAAAAGGGATAAGTGATGCATGGAGGGAGAAGGAGAGATGTAGGATCTGCCTGTGTACTCATTACAAGCAAAGGGGACCTGGACCAAGAGAAGAGTATAGGCAGCTAAGGTCAATGATTACATCAACCTCAACAACAGTAGCTACAGGTCACTAAACACAAGTCACAGGGTAGACCTTACTAAGTTGTCACCTTAGTATGGTTCTCCCTATTTCATCCTCTATCAATCCTACAAGTTAACCTTCACTTTCCTGTTATGGTAACTGTATCTGAAGAGATTAAGTCAGCTACCCAGGGTAGTGTGAAATAGAATAGTGAGGCAATCTTTTCTGCCCCGAAGTCCATGTCTTTATAGAACTGTAACAATCCTGCGGACTGTGTAGACACTAGCTTTCTAACTCATCACTCATTCTCACTTAAGGCTGGCAATCAATAGGGAGTTGGCTGGCTCAGTCTAGGGTTTTTCACTCATTCTTAGGGCCCTCCGTGGTCCCAGAGAAGCGCCCCCTGACACACTCCCCAGGAATGTTCTTGCACTAATATCCTAAGAAGTTTCGATTTAACTACATGAGAAAGAAGAAGATAGGGCCTCTCCATAGCCTATTTTCTATAGTTGCTAGGAGGGTCTTCAGAAAATATCAGGATGTGGAGGAGAAAACCAAATCAATAAAAGGAAATGGATGAATGTAAGGGCCTTCTTGGTGAGTCCTCCTGTACGACTATCTTGATGTTGGATTCCTCGAAGGGTCCTCCAAGGCTTCACAAAGGTAGCCACAGAGATCCTGTGGGATTTTTTATTTCAATCTCCCAGAAAAAAAAATATGGAAGCCATACATGGGCACAGAATGAATGATACATTTTGCTTGGGATTTTTGTAACTAAGTATATCCATCTTGGATACTTCACGAAGAACAGAGGTTTAGGTTGGCAGTTAGACATGTCTTCAACTGGGGACAGTGGGAAAAATAAATTCTTCCTTAATAAATGCAGTTTGCTAAGTAGAAAATATGGAGATTGCTGAGTGTGAGACAGAACAGGGCAATTTAGGAAATTATTGGACTTAAATGTGTCCTATACTTCTCTTCCTGGAAGCCGTCTCTAAACATCTAAGCTGGGCTAACAGTCCTTTCTTGGCGCTCACACGACACCGTACCTTATCGCTTACCATGCTTCCCACATTTATTGAAATTGTCAGCTTATGTGGCCCCCCCTGCCCCCAATTGGAAGAAACACCTCTGAAGGTACCATTTGCTTCAGCATCCTTAGTGTACAACAGTGCATGGAACACGATAGATGCTAGGTCAATGGGCATTAAGCTGAAGCAGACTGGAGTAAAGACGTTAGTCAAATCTAGAAATCTTTCCCCAAAGGACTTTGGAGAAAAAAGATTACAGGAAATCTGCAAGACCTCCTGGATCACCTGAATCCTGAGAATGTCACTTCCTGGAAACAAGAGTGGATTTCCAACCTCTTTGCTACTTGCTTCCACTCAACACAAGCTCAGGGCCCTCCTCTGGCCAGTCTCTGCTCTGGTCCTTTCCAAGTGAGCTGTACTCCTGTGGTCTCCTTTAGCCTAAGACAAATAATCCAGAGGAACAGGGAAACCTTCATTTAAGATGCTGGGTGCACGCTTTTTCATTTGGTGCCCATGCAGTCCAGCCAGTTGGTAATCCAGCCAAACACCTGGGCAAACTAGCTGCATTTTTGACCAGCACATTGTCCTCAGAGAACCTGAGGACATGGACACACACCCCTCCTCCTTCTCCCGTCTTGAGAATTTTATCTTACTACTAAGCGTGGTTTCAGAATTCCAGTCATAATATTGTCAGCAAAGAGGCACGATCCACTATTATAACCAAAATGATTCGGAATATCGCTGGAATATTAAAATTAAATCACGTCCGAAGCAGTCACAAACACACTGTTTCACCATTTGGAGATGGCGGGGGTCTCTCCCTGGTGAACGTGGCATTAATTAGTTATGCATGGTTATTCCCGGCAAAGAGCAAGTTCATTATAAGTTAGCAAATTTCAATTTTACAGCAGGTGTGTGATTCTGAGATTTTTACAAATTGTTCATGTGAGGATAAGCCATATAATTTTACTTTATTTTTTTCTGTTCAATATAGTAGTGAGATACTGAGGGTACAAAGACAGAAAAGCTACAATTACCATCCACTAACATGAGATAATGATTTTCAGACAAACTAATGTGGTATAAACATGCAATTTTGCATTTATGGCTTATGAATCTTGCTTTAGTAATTACATGAGCCTAGAGGGTAACTTGTTTTTTTTTTCCCCCTTCATAACTCATTATGTGACTGTGGGAATAACAAATCTTTATTTCTGCATTTCTGGATCTATAAAATGGGCTTAATACTGTGGGACTGGAGACAATGATCACAGTGTCAATGATTTCTCATATCGTATGATAGATATATAAGGCTTACGACATGCAGATGCATTATTTTGGAGGGTGGGAAGAATTTAGGGCCAATTCATCCTTGGTTTATTTTTATCCATCATATTTCCCGTAATTTTTTTTTTTTTGCTGTTGTCCCCTAAGAAGCTCAGAATTGACTCAAGTCTAATGATGACACAAGAAACGATGGACGTTTTCTTCTTTCTCTGCCTATATAATCCCTTTCTGATGATTTCATCTAGTTTCATTTCTTTATATTCTTAACTTTGTCTCATTACATTCGTTTTTGAAACACTTCAAATGCTTTCTTTGGAATGGGTGAGATACGAATAAATAATGAAAGAAGAGAGTTTCCCTTTGCCGTCAGCATAACAGAGAGATGATCTAGGCTAATTCAGGCTTTCTAAAAGATTTATAAACAACGGGGCTATAAAAAATGCATTTAACCCTTTTCACATAGTCCTGAATAGAGCTATATTCTCTCTACAGACCAGAAAGCCAGTCATTGGCCAGTGAAGCCTTGTGCCAGATTGTCGCGGGCACAGCTGAGATATCCTTAGAGCAGCACTGTTGACATTTGGGATCCGAGAACTCTGTGTTGGGGTGGGAGGAGGGGCTGTCCTGTGCAGTGTAGCTGTTTAGCAGCATCCCTGGCCTTTACCGACTAGATGCCATCACCCCTTCCTGCTCCTGTTGTGACAACCAAAAATGTCTCCAGACATTCCAAATGTCCCCTGAAGTCCATTGCCTTAGAGACATCCCTCTCTTCCTGACTCCAGGGATGCCAGAATGTTCTAGAAGGATCCCTAACAGGAAGGCAGAAAGGGTAGCATTTCAGGATTGCAGCCCACCCACACCAGTATCATTTCAAAAAATAATTTTGAGCATTCACCACCATTCCTTGATATTCACTTGGCAATGCCAAAGGCCATGCACAGTAAGACAGAACTGGCAACGGGGAACGAATCAATTTGCATTTTCCTTCAGAGGGGAAAGGAAGGCAAATGCCATTTTGGAAAATCCAACTAAAACGGTCTTAATTCCAATTTCATTGAACTTTAAGAGTTTGCATTTGACTCCACACCTAATTTTCTCTTCTCAGCCAAAGGTTCATAAACCTTGAAGCGCAAAGTGTCTTTGGGGTGGGGAACAAGACCACCTCAGCGAGTTTTATGTTTGAAAACCTCAGGTCCCTCCACGGACAGATTCAAGGGGCAAATGTGATCCAACCTCCTTAATAACCAGATGTTTGCAATCATCCGAAATACATCTTTGGCTGTAACCGTTTCTCTGTTCTCCAGCATTCAGTCTCAAAGAGAATTTACATAACAACATGTGACATGTAGAATGCTTAAAGGCACCAACCATGACAGGACAAATTACACTCATTTTTC
Source organism: Equus asinus (assembly GCF_041296235.1). Lineage (NCBI taxonomy): Eukaryota > Metazoa > Chordata > Mammalia > Perissodactyla > Equidae > Equus > Equus asinus. The sequence goes on from NC_091803.1 coordinate 43,343,293, forward strand.
AATACTCTTTGCAAGGTGCTCCACTGCAGGCGCGCGCCGGGCTGCATGCTGGGGAGGTTCTGGTGGGACAGTCAAGACCAGCATGCGCTCGCAGACAGGAGGGGACTGGTGCAGGGAGGCCCGCCCGGGAGGCTGCCCCGCTTACCCGCCGTAGGCCGGGATCGGGGGCGGCGGCGCCGCGGCCCGGAAGGTGTTGTACACGGTGCGGCCGCGGCCTCGCAGGTGCGCCCCTCGGTAGGCGGCCGCGGCGGTGGCAGCTGGATACGGGAAGCCTGGCACTACGGGACGAGAGGAGAGAGCAGAAAAAGGCTTTGAGACGCACGCCTGCCATTGAGGGAACCCCCGATTCAACCCTTCTCCCTGCTGGCCAAGGCTGGACACCTGCCCCAATGCTAGAGTCAAGGTTCTAAAGGTGGGCGGCAGGACGGAGGCCAAGGTCTGATTCCAGAGCATACGGGCTAGTTAAGACGGTGGTCCCTGTGCCCGAGAGAATATAGTAAATGACATTCACAAAGAATTCTTAGTAACAGGAGAAAAGCTCACTGCACAAACTTAAATTTCTAAAAAGGTGCATTGCAAGGTATATGTGCAGTGTGTTCCCAAACTGTCGTGTCTGTTATCTATCATCTACCTATCTGCAGACATACATATGCGCTCACATATCTATTGTGTCTAATATATATTTATATATGTGTCTGAGCACGCAGCATACTTACGTCTGTATGTATATACGTGTATATATACTGTGCATGTGTATACCTGCATGTGCGTGTTTAGATATGTGTATCTATGCATATTTATATTGCATGTGCTTGTACGTATGCATATAATTGTATATGCATATACACACATAGTTCTATGTTCATAGTTATCTGTGGGGCTGAACTGCATGACTAAGTGTTAGTTGTCTATTTATAGCTTTTCCCTATCTAGTTTTTATTTATTTTCCACATTTTCCTTTGTGTACATATATTGCTTGTTAAAAATCGTTAACCGTAGTACTGTGTTCCTACAGACACATATATACATCCTAAGCATACGAACCCCTCATGCTCCAGGAAACAAATCATTACCAACGTCCCATCAGCCTCTTAACTGTTGATACAGTTTTTAAAACACAGACAACAACCACAAACAGAAACAGAGAAGTTTGGGAACTCAACTCTGAAGAGGGTGTGGGCAGGGTTTTCTTCCCTGGGGGAAAATTCTCTGAGCAGGATGACTAGGTGAGGAGGCTAGAGGGAAATCAAGCCTGATGCTTGAGACGCCTGATAATGAATTCTGTTGCCTCTGCCTAGGACCTCCTTCTCTCATCACAGGCAGATCCTAACCCATGAAGCCTTCAGGAAACCGCTTCTGTCTTCCGGCTCCTTCCCCTCCTCCACATCTCACAGTGCTCTCACTACGCTGACCTTGCTCGTCTCATCCCACTAAGCAGCAGACAGTGTTGCCCAAACTGCATCCCAGGGAGGGGATGCTTGTCTGGGAAAACACATTTGGGAAACCGCTATCCCAAGAGATCTGAATTAACGACTCAGAAAGCCCCACCGTGAGGGAAGTGCTCTAACGTGGATAACCCAGCACACCCAAACTTCATTTTTCCAGCAACCCTTTATTTTGCAGAACACCCAACCTCTCATGGGGCCTGGGTTTGGAGAAGAGGCGAGCCAGTCATTTGTAAAGTTTTCTCTCTCCAATTAGTCTGCAAGCTCCTTGAGGCTCCCTCCATATCCCATTTGTCTTTGCATCTCCCTGTGCCTCCCCAAGTCAGCAGAAGACCCGCTTTTTCCACAGTAAGTTCTAAATATTGCACACTGGAATGAATGTAAGGATGGCTTAAACACCTGGACAAGGGCATGAAGTTGTGGGCTGTGGTCAGGCCAAATGTTTGACAGGCTATCCAGTAAACCTTCTCTCCTTGCTCCGTTTTCTTCTCTCATGTCGCTTACCCAGCAGGGGCTTTGAGGATTCCAAGAGAGAGGGAGACAGGTGGAATGAACCAGGGTGGGATGGGTTTCCTCCCCATCCACAGCCCTCCCTACCCTGCTCCATCTCTCTTGCGTTTCCATACAGTCTGTGTAATGACATACAAGGCTGGGAAGGACACAGAGTTTCTTTTGGCTTGATGTAAACATAAGGGTTCACGAAGGCGCTACAGTGAAAGCAGCTCTTTACCTTGGTTAACTCAGCACGCCCAAACTTCGCTCTTTATTTTGAGGAACACCTAACGTCTCGCAAGGTGTTGCATTTCATCTTGTGCTATAGTTGTCTTCACTCTACATCCAAACTGCCAAGATGGGCCTTTCCCCTCCCTTCCATCGCCTTCAGGAGTAGAAACCTCCACTCCATCTCTTTCCATTCCCCCCAGAGTCCTTGGACAGAGGATGTTTGTAGTTGCATGATGGGTGGTAAGGGAGGGCGGGAGGGACAGGGAGGGGGGTTTCCCACAGAAGCCCTTCCCAATTCTATACCACCTCATGGAATTGCATGGACCAGAATGTAACCCTTGAACCTGAAGTGACAGACTGCCTGGCTATCATCTGGAATTCTCCGTGTGTTCTTGAATGGCGAACAGCTAGACTTCATGGATTCCACCATCTCTTTCTCTCACGATGCCAGTAAAATGCTAGGATTTTAGAACCAATCTAGAATGGCTTTATCTTTCTATCTGTGTCTGAGGTAACCGTACAGGTTATTTTTAACCTTTTTAAAAATTGTTGTTAGAAACAAACCATTCAGCTGTACTTAACTCTTGGCTTGCTAGCCCTTAGCACCCATGTTTCCTGGCTGGTGTTTTCAACTAACGTGCTTGAAGTTGTAGAGAGGTGTGAATCTTCATGGAGAAAGTGGGTAAATCCTAATATCATAAGAGCCCAAAAGTAATGAGATAGGAGATATCCGTGTCAGGACCGGGGAGAAAATGAGTGAGCGTGGTTTTGACTCCACCTCTTTCTTGCCACAGTTCAAATATTAAGTTTTCATAGGAACGCCCTGGATTTTGAAATAAAGAAAATGAAAAATTCACAATCTGGCAGAGCAGCTGGCTGCCTGTGTGAGGAAACACGGTAATTATGCTGACCCATTCATTATCGCCGGCTACCGTGCAGAGTGAGCGAGACAAGATCCCTCACAGCGACAAGCAGGTTTTACAATAATTCTTGGAGGATTTAGATGTTGAGATATAACATGAAACAGAAGCTCAGCAGTAGAGCGAGGGGAGCTCAAGCTGCTGAAAGTGTAGAGCCAGGATTCCATTTTGAACCCCCTTTGCTACAGGGAGAAAACCTCCTTCCCGGGCAGGATAAGGTATTTAGAGGTCTTAATAGGAGGCTCTTTGGGCTCCTCCACGCAGGGCACAGTGGAGTTCTTATTTTGTTGAAAGAACGTGGGAAGGACCACAGACATCAACTTCTTGGGAGGCCCAGGACTCTTAGGCAAAACATGGAGATTCCCTAATTCATGCTTTGGACCAGAGGCTTCATGGAGAAAGTATGGGAGTCTCCTAGATGGATGGTTTGCTCAGCTATCTCTTTCTTGTTGCCAATCTAGAGCTGGCCAAGGGGTCTCTTTATGAAGTCTCCAGTTAGTCACCATGATGAATGAGCATTTCTTTTCACCTTCCTCCCTCCCTTTCTCCCTCCCTCCCTTTCTCCCTCCCTCCCTTTCTCCCTCCCTCCTTCCCTACTTCCTTCACACCATTACTCCTCTTCTGATCTCCTTCTGGAGAAGACTGCCATGAACCTCCCATGGTGTACTGGCAATTAAGTAGCTTGGGCCCCAGAAATGAAGAAGAAGGACTTTCGCTTTTGCTAGAATGCCAGCTCCATGAGAGCGGTGACCTCCATCTGTTCTGCTCACTGATATAGAAGAGTGCCTGGCACAGGCAGGTATCTGGTACATAACGTCATATGTGCGTGGAAACCCTTTGGTGATTAACCAATGCTAGTCTCCTTCTTTCTGAAGGAGTAGAAGCCCTTCTTCACCTTCCACCTTCCACAGCACTGTCCTCTATGCAAAGTGTCCTGCCCAGGATTTGCAAATAAACAGTATACAAATGATACAATTGGATCTCAGTCATGATCCTTATAAAAATAATTTCTACATCCATACTTATACTTGCTACATTGGCCCGGAAATAGCAACCAGACTTGGAATATGTGTGATTTCGTTAAAAAAAGGAGATGACTTGGATAAACGTGTTGGACTTGGAATTCTTGCGAACTCTCAATTCATTTAAATTCACTTTTATTGCTGCAGGGGTCAGAATTTGAAGATCAGTTTCTGGTTCTAGGGGAAAGCAGGACTCAAACATTCTCCCCAGACAGGGGGTATCTATCAAAAGACCTTCAGTCACATGGCTCCCTTCATATAGCCCCAGACAACGTTTTCTGGCAACCCAGCTAATCTCAGTCTCTGAATGCAATAAATGTGTGCAAGAAGAGACAAGTGGAAAATAACAATCTTTATAATCCCTAACTCGTCTGATTTGTCATTGTGCCTTTTGAGTTTCTCCCCTTCTCCATCAGAGGATTTTCCCCCCCTATGGCTGGTTTAAGACAGCCTGGCTCTCTTGCCACTAAGACAAATGGTCAATTTCAAGGGCAAAAAACCCACAATTGTTTGTTAAGCTTCCTTTAGACTCAAAGTGGGATGGAGGAAAATGATTTTTTTTACTTGCCTACCAGGTGCGCTGGCTTGTAGATGCTGGGACATGGTTAACTGCATTTTTGAAGCAACTAGGTGGATAGAAGATTCAGACACAGATTAAACAAAACCCAAATGGCTTTCTCCTTGAACCACACAGAAAGAAGATGTCTTAATAATGTGCTTACTTTGTGGCACGACACTTATCCTTTGTTGAGTGAAAGTTATCATGTCATCTATCAATGCCCCAGTCTAGGAGCTTGGATCCAGTAAGTGGGCAATAAATGTTTAATAAATCCAATGCAAAATGCCAAATGGAAACTTACAATGTCCTCTCCATTTCTGGAATGGAGTAAATCAATGTTAATAAAAGTCGTAAACCTGTCATCTTGTCTCATATTTGTAAATGCCTCTTTGTTAATTAAAGAACAATGTGAGAAAGAAAAGACACCAAATTATAGGCATTTCTGAACCTCAGCACTGGAGTTTGATTTTTTTCTAATTGAACTTCAAGTTCGTAAACATGTAAACAGACCATCATTGGAAAACAATGGAAAGTATTCAGGTTGCTTTGTGGATACAGTATAAATCTTTAGTTCTTGGCATGAGGGAGACAAGGGAGGGAAAAAAAACCATAGGTTCATTATACTGGAAAGGTTCCCTCTTAAGCCTTATCCAGCATGAATCAAAGTGAAAAATCTGGTATCATTGCAACGAAAATTGGATTTAGCTCATAAGCTAAAAATGAGTTTCTCTCGAAGAAAACAGGACGAGAGCTTTTGGAGCAAATACCAATTGCGCATCTTGTTGACACATCAGCATTGCCAGCCCACCCACTCCCAACCTTCAGCTAGATTTATACCCAGAGCCTATTTTGGGGGAGGTTAACGGAGTAACCATCTCAGTTCACGGGAATGAGGAGTTGTATACCGTGGAACTCAATGAAATGGAAACTTCAGAGATGTAACAAGAGGCAGGCTGTGACGTGCTCAAGAATCAAAGCAAATCAAGATTTTTAAACGGAAAATGTGTGGGTGTATCAAGCAGCCAAATGGGCCATTTACCAAAGTGTCAACTGCTTACTGCCTGTCTCCCCCTCCAAGACAAAGCCCCTACCTCCCACCTTCTCTGAGCTCTGCATTCAATGTATTTACAGTGACGAACGCGCGTTTTCCCCCTTCCGTCTCCTTTTTTACGAATATGGTGCTTACCTTCAGAAATAAACACAAATGAGATCATCTCACCAGCCTGGAAATCCCAAGAGAAGAAACACAAAACCAGGGGAAAATACTTGAGGGTTATAAACTGCATATTAAAGTTTTAGAGCTCTGGGAGAGATGGAAGAATAGCAGATGCAAAAGCCGACAGGGGGGCAGATTCAGCATCAAAGCCATAAAAATATACAACCGCTTTAATGGGCAATTATTCTTTGCATTCGTGCGCTGGCTTGAATTTGCATGAGGTTGCCAGATGCCCTGGAAAAGGTGTGCCATCAGAACGGATGAGGGGGCTCTCTCTTTCTCCTACTCCTCCTCCTTCTTTGCTCCATAATGCCACTTCCCCCTACTCTTTGAGCATTTGAAGACTGAGAGATGTTCATGCTAATTTGGGGTTGAATTGTTCTGTGAGTAATTTATGGTAGGAAATATTCACTTACACAATTCTGGGGGTGCAGACGCGCTTTCAACAGCAGGTTCATGGTTCTGCAGGATTCCCCTTGGGGGATCTCCCACTCCATGTGCTGGACCATAAATTAAGAGGTCGTATAATAGGTAACATACCCAGGCGAGATAAACAGCCAGCTATAGCTCAGTTTCAGAGGCAGAGCATTGTGTGATAAACATCACAATGGATTGTCCAAAAAAACAGAATTTTTTTCCAAGTGGCAAAAATGTTTGCTTATTTTTTCATAATGAATCTCAAAGGTACATCGAATAGGTTTGTAACACAGAAGTTACACACAATTAGGTCACTATCTTTAATTGACATTCAGTGGAAAATTTAACACGATGGAGCATATTTAGTTCTAGGTTAAAACAAAAGTGAAAAGCCTTCCAATTTTGTTAAAAATCAGTAATTTCAAAGTTTGGGAGAAAAAGGGGGTGTTCCATCCATTCAGTCATTCACGAAAAAACCAAAACGGTCACTTAATTTGTCGGAACCTCTGGTTCTCCTATTTACATATATTTATGCCTGAAACCCACATTTGGGATCGACTCTTGTTCCATTTTTAAATGCATGTTGATATTAAATACTGCTGTTTAGAAGTGAATAAATCTACACTTTGGACAAACAGTTCCTTACAGGACATCCTCATTTGAAATGCATTGAATAGGAAAACAAAAATTTCTAATTAATGTACAAGTCTAATCGCCATTCTCCACATGGAAGAGTAATTTTTCACTGTTCATTTGCTCGGTTTAATCTCAAAACTGACATAACAGAAACGCAATGTCCTATAAATCTCTGCTCATTTGTTTCTTTAATATTCATATTCCATTGAACTGCAGCTGCTTGTTGCTGCCGTCCATTACAACTTGCAAAAGTGTCGATAAAAATATTATGAAAGGCAAGATGTGTTTCTTCCCGGCTGCGCGTGCCATTTATTTGGGGGGAAAGACAATAAATGGCTCGTGGATTGTCCCCCCGGCCTGCTGCTTGGTGGCTGATTAGTGATTAATTACCTGGCAGCAAATTGACATGGCACGAGGAAATTGACACAGCCCTGATTAATTAACTTTTTATGGGCGGTAGTTACTCACAAAACATTGCGCACCATAATTGAATCTCTTTACATAACGTCATGGTACAAAAGTTTTAGTCGAATCCAAATTAGCCAGAAGTTTCTGGGCTGTTAGAGGTTTGATTAGGATGTGTCGAAGGAATTGGCAAGAACTTGAACTTGGAGAGAAATGCACGTTTTTGTAGGGAAAAAAGATGGTGACACTGTACTGGCTGGATTGCCCAAGCTGGATTTTTTTGACCTAAATCTTTGCTGGGTGAGGCTAAAATGCCTCATTCTCCTCCAGCCTCCTCTGGCTGCTGTTTCTCAGTTGCTTCTGCAGGTTATCTTTCCTTTGTTCAGTCTTAGAGACTGGTTGAGGTCTTAAGGAGGTTGAGTTGATTCCCTAATTCAAATCTTGGTTCCAACATCACCTCCTCCTCCCAGGGCCCTGCCTGTCAATCTCACTCCACTTCTCCTGACCTCACCACCGTCTCCATCATATCACTCCTTTTACTTTTCCTTCACTTATCAGTCTCTTACCACCTCATTTGATTGCAACTTCATTTTATATCTCTCTGTTGGGGTATCCTGAGGACTTTGTTTTGTGTCTCAAGCATCTAGAGGGTTACCCGATCAAGGTAATCCCTGAAATGTGTGTTGATTCTATTGTCAGATAAACTCACAATGCCCTGGTAGTTCAGTAACAGAGGAAAAATGGGTGATGGTCCTTGAACCTGTAAGAGGTGCTGAGATGTTTATGAAGGAAGCATATTCCAAGACTGATAAGTAAATGACAAACAGTAGAATATACTGGAGTATATGAGGAAGCCATTTGGGCTAACACTAATCTGGCCTGACCTTGTTTTTCCAAAAGGGGCTACGTGGCATGTTGAACATGGATTGTATATCTGCCTTGAATATTTACTATGTCCTAAAGACAAGAACAATGCCCTTAAAGATAAGGATGTAACTTCCCCCACCGGGCATCTCTCTCTAAACTAAGGATTAATTGCTGACCTGCTGCGCTAACCTTGGACCACCCACCTTGTGACCACTGACCTGCTGTGCTGGCAAAGTGATCTTGTGACTATTTTAAAAGGGACATTCCAATCATACGCGATACATGCTCTTTGACGGTGTATGACCACTCTGTACACTCCACTTCTTTGGAGTGCTCCATTCCTTTGTCAAAGAACTGTTCTGGGCTATATGGTCCTCAGGGTTGGCTCATAATAAACTCAACCCAATTTTGATTTATAGATTGGTTATGAATTATTTGCATCGACAAGAGAAAGTCTGGTTTAGTGAGGACATTAGTGACAAGGGACTCTGGACCTCACCTTCTAAAAGTCAGGAAGTGGTAACTGGAATAACGCAAGCAAAGACGTGATTACAGTGGTCAAAATTCCAACCTCCGTTACTCCATTATTGGATGGAGGAGATTCAACTGTATGATATAACAGCTACCATTTGCTAACACTTGCTAATCACCCAACCCACCAATTAACCCACTAACTCTTCACAAAACCACAAGAACCATGTATTATTGCTATATTCACCTTCCTGGGGAGGAAAGGAAGACACACAACAACTCAGAAACTCACCCAATGATCTGAACCCAAGCAGCGTGACATGAGAACCTACCCTCTTGTCTATTGCCCACCAAGGCAGCTAGGACGAAGTTATCCCACGGCAGCTCTGGGCAAAAACTTCTCCTTCCCCTCTCTCTATACTCCTCAGAGGCTCTCAGTTTTTATTTCCCTCCTATTGCCTTTACAAGCTGCTACATCATCTCCCTACATCCATAGCACATCCAAGAGAACCAGCCCCAATTCATCACGGACTGAGTTAATTTGCAGGGGAATCTGCTGACAAGCCTCCCTGAGACCTCAATATGCTCCTTGTTGGGGGCAGGGGGTAGAAGTGGAAGGGGGGGCACGTGCCATTTCTTCTCTTCTATATTTATGTTCTGAGATTTCAAGACACCTGGAAGGGCTTTGCTCCTTTTCTGCTAATTGGATACAGGCCATGGGGATCACTATTGATTTATGTTCCTGATAAGATTCCAAGGCAAGCTGTTTCCCTTCTCCACTGGGGTTTATCTCCACATCTGGACGTGAGCCAGGAGGGTGGTATACAATCCCAAAATGTTGGGGAAATGGACTCTTCCAGCGATGGGGACCTGGGTTACATTAGTCTGAGGTTACACACACAAACCTAATTACTGTCAAAGTAATGAGCTCCCGATGACTAAATTCAACTAGAAATTTTCTCTAAGATTTGGTGAAGAAGCTTTCATAAGATTTGGGAGTGTTGCGCTTTTTTCCATCTACTTGCAATTTGTTAATATTGTTATGAAATATCACTTGACTCGCAACTTGGTTAGAAATAAATCTCTCCTTCAGGAGGAAAAGAAATGAGTCATCTAGGAAAATAAAAATAAACTAAATGCAATGAACACACAGGGACTTATTCTGAACAGCAAGTCTGGTGTTCCTGAAGCAGAAATGTTTCCTAACTTACAAACAAATTCAAAAAACCGCAACAAAACCCACGCACAACGCTCACATACGTGAATGTGCTTTCACCGTTTAGGTCTTTGTGACTTTGAATGAGGATAGCAGCCTGGGGTTTTAACTAACTGCCAGGTTCTTCCTGTTTACCTCCTGAAGTTAGCTGCCATCTCCTTTCTTCCAGATTACAAATGGTCGGGTTAGTCCAACCGACATGGGGCGAATGCCATGGCTGCTGAATGAGCAGTGATATGCTTTCACTGTGCAGAAGACATATTTGTGATCTGTCTACTCACAGGTATTGACAATACCCCCCTGGGCAGGATTTTGGTAACATTTCATTCAGCAAAAGGAGAATGAATCTCAATCTCGGAGCGTTTAACTTGGCAGAACGGCAGAAGGCATTTGCAAAGGTGCTTTCCATAGTTGGAAGGAATGGTGAAGACAGACAAAGCTGTGAGATGTTGAGATCTATTTTAATTTGGACGAAGCGATTTGCCATAACCTATTGGTTTGACAAAACCTGTACCGGTATCAATTTAGCTTTTTGCAGGCAGCCGTGGAAAAAAGCAAATAATTTATATAAATAATTACTTTATCGAGTGCATATACACAGTAAAGGTTCAATTGTTAAATCATTCATGATCTAGCTAACAGCTGGCTGAAACAGCAAGCTCGGTGAATTGCCTCTCTAGGTAGGAAACAGGGCAAGTGTGATAAATTAGCTTCCTTATGCTGCACTGGATTTCCCAGGGTTCTCTAGGGCTGCTGCAACTTCTGAACATGAGGCCCTTAGAGGGGGTTGGCGGTGGCTCATGGGGTGGGGACATGATGCAAATGCCATCGTTCGTTTCACTTCCAGCCATCGCTGTGGGTCTATCTAGCTGCTCGGTCCCCTTGGAGGCCATCTGATTTTGAGAGTCAGCTTCCAGACTTGAAAAACTGAGTCTTGATCCTTTGAGCAACACCCCAATCAAACTTGGGTGCCATCTGGACCTGCCTCATATCTGAGCTGGAGCCCTCCTGAAACCCCAAAAGAACAGACTGAAAGAGAACCATTCAGAAATAGTCCAACTGTCCAGTCACTAGACTAATATAAACCTTCCAAACCAGCTTCTTTGATGAACTTTCAAAAGGACCTGGAGAAGATGGCTTCTAAGAAAGAAAGGAAAGGTACAGCCATCTGTTTGAGGAGCTACAATGCCTCATTTAATGCTCACAGGCAAGTAGGTATTCATGAATATGTTCATGGCGGAGGCTTGGCCAAGGTCGCGCCATGAGTGTACCACGGCAATTTAGATCCAGCTCTGCCTGAATCCAGCTCTTCTCACTAATCACTTGTTGCTCGAGGAGAATTTTGTAAAACCAATACGAGGGACTAGGATGTGCCAGCAAGAAATGATCTCTGGGAATTGTTTCTTAGATCCGTGTAACAATTACCAAGGGTGTGGATGATACATATCCTCGGGCAGGTGTGCCTATAGAGACGGTTCTTGTACGTTTATTTGATTTTACATAAAAAGCAATTAGGCATCAAGAGCCTACATTGCATGCAAACAAAGCCCACAGAGACGGATCTAAAATACGTGATGTCTTATTTGGTCCTGAAAACTGCATTTTGTTAACGTTCCCCCCCCAAGTTCTACAGTAGCAATAAAATAGCTTTTGGTGTGATCGTACTTTTATGTAAATAAAAACATGATTTAAGAAAATGGTGGTTTTGGAGTTCTTAGTGAAGTGAGTGTTTAAATTACCGTGTTTAAATGAACTATGACAGGCTCGTTTCACTCTTTTCCTTCCAATGGGAGGCAAGCTCGGCTTCCTTTCATTTACCTTTGCACTGCATGGGAAGATTTGCTTTTGAAGATAAAACAGGCAAGGGAAGAGGGGGCTGCCTCTGTGGTTGGACATGTTCCTACACAAGAAGCACCAAGAACCCCCACCCCAGGACTTGAATTGGATGAGTGTCATTGGATGTTCTTATTCCGCTAAGATCCTAAGATGCCGCTCCCAGCTCTGCAGTCTTGGAGAAAGCTCAGTTTGCAAAGCTTGGTCCCCTAGGAATGCACACTTGCTCCATTGCATCAAGCTGCCCTCCTTCCGTATTCTAGAGCTGGATTCAGCTGGATAGTCTTATCTTTGGCTCCTGCAAATTTCATGTTCAGAAATCTGAACTCAGAATATGTTTTTTTTCCATGTTTAAATCCACATTAGTTTGAAAAAGCAAATGAAGTGCAGATGAGTGCTTAAAAAGATAAACTCTTAAAATAAGCTTCTCAACCCACGGAAGGATTTCCCTCTCGCCCCTGCCAAGGGCCGGAGGAATGTGGGCATGGTCGAGGAGTTCAATGAGGGAGCTGCACATGGAAGTCTGTTGATCCTCTTGAAAAATGTGAGCATTAAAAAGAACTTTCTGTCAATGCTATCACAGGACTTGGGGTTCCCAGGGAATTTCCCCAGAAGAACTGCCTCGCTGCTTTTTAGAGGCATCTCATCTCAGCCTTGTTCTCTGGCTGTGTGCGTGCTGAATCCCAGGGCAACGTAGTTTATTGTTTTAATATCTGTCTGACACAAAGCAAACCATCCTCTGGTGACTCCTTATCTGTCATATGTATTTCTGTGAAAGAAATATCAAGACAAATAAGATGTTTGGGGGCACACCACGGGATGGTAGTTCTCGCAATTGGCAGCCTTTTGCAGAAGTGAGGCCCCCATCTGAAGAAGACAAAAGTCACCACTCGGCATTGAGATTAATAACCAAAGTGCTGGGAGAGCGAGATAGTCGCCTGAAATGTAGCTTCTTTGCAGATTCTCCCTTTAAAGGACTGAGGGTGTTCCACTAGTATATTTTTTTAATTTTCCTGAAATTGGTTAAAAAAAAAAGGGAACAAAACAGTAACAACAAAGTGGTCTATGATTGTGATTCAGCCACTGGAACCAGAGACATCGATGAAGGAGCTAAGCCAGTTGGAGCGGTAATGGCGGGGATTGAAAATTCACATAAACCTGTTCTGAAAGCTGGTGCCCAGGTGGAATAACTCAGTTAACAGAAGAGCTAGTAAAAACCTCTTACAGACCACCTGCTAACAAATCAGAGCTATGCTGGGCCATGGGACAGCAGGTCAGATAAAGCAAAGCAAAGCAATGGTGCTTCAGTGATGGAGAAAGAATGGGTCCTGGAGTTCATCAGTCAGTCATGGTGGCTGGACAGCTGCGCCCACCCGTGGACACTCACTGTTCATTAAGTCAGGCATGTGCTATGATTGAGGCGACAGGCAGAGGATGGCACACAGTCAAAATCTCTCCATCCACAGGTTCAACGAGGGAAATAGGATCTCAGAAGCCGAATGTGTCTATCTATAGTGCAGAATAATGGGGAGAGCAGTGGTATTGATTCACCTACCAAGAGGTATTCAAATGGCAGTGTTCACAGTCGGTATATCTTCTGTTGGGTATGGCCTCCCCAAAACCCCTATGAGTAAAGTGTTTGCAATTCTGAGACCTTAGCATTATATATCTCTCTGTTATCTGTCTCATCCACAAGAATGTAGGCACTATAGAGGCCAACTTGCGGATGTCTTGTTCATGGAGTATTTGCAGTGAACAGAATGGTACCTGGTATATGGAAAGAACTTAATAAAAACTGGTTGAATGACATAATGCATTTTCACCCCGCTCTCTCATCAAAGGACTGATAAAATGAGTAAAGAATGAATTATTTCAGGGGTGGTGACAGAGGGAACATAGGTCTGCTGTCACCATAACAGTGAGCCACAGACATGGGAAGAGTGAGGCGCTGATGTTTGGCTAGAAAGATCCAGTCTGGAGGGCCTTGCAGACCAGCATTGTTGGAATTGTGCAGGAGGAAACAGAAGCAGCCCGGGCAGAGGACAAGGATCCTGGGTAAGTCAATAAAGTCTCACCGCTTTTCCCAGGGAAACTGAGGCATGTCTTAGAGAAGGCCAGCAGCACCAAAACACAGCCTCGAAATCCAGATTTGTTTGTCAGTTGCTTACTGCGAGAGCAAAACTAAGTCAATCCATTCTATCTAGACTGAATTTGTGCATCTATTTATGTATCGATCTGAATTTCTGTATCTCAACCGAACTTATGTGTATATCTTACTTTAATATGTACCCGAAGAAGGGTAGTCTCTTCATGTGCCTGCCTTACATTGTTTTAAAATGTGATAAAAGGGTAGAAAATGCGAAAGCTACATGCAAGGGCTCACCAAAAAGAAGTCTCCTTTTTATCTGCACCCCCAGGTAGCCAGCTGCCCTGTGTCCTGCCCTTTTGAATGAGAATGAGGGCCTGACAAAGGATTTGGTGACCTATGGCCCTCTGGCTGAATCTGGCCTGAAAATTATTTTTGTAAATAAAGTTATATTGGAAGCACAGCCACCCCTATTCATTTATGTATTGTCTATGGCTACTTTCAAACTATAATGACAGAGTTGAGCAGTTGCAACAGAGACCAGACAGCCTGAAGGCTGGAAATATTTACTAGCTGGCCTTTTAAAGAACAATATTGCCAACCCCTGGCCAACAGATCAGATAGCGAAGGACTGCTTCTCCAGGAATCTTGGGATGGGAAGGAGAAGCAAAACCTTGGCTCGAAGGCGGGGGTTGGACAGCTGCTGAGAGGTTCCAGGTGACCACTCTCTGCTGAGACACTTCCAGGAACAGCGTAGATGGATGCTTCCATCTCTGGTGTGTAAATGTATAGACAGGGATGATGGAAGGCTTGGGATTCAGTTAATCTGGGCTCCAAGTTGATCCAGCTGGGTCACCTCCGACAAGTTCCTTAATTCCTCTAAGTCTAAAGTTTCTCATGTAAAAAGCAAGCGTAATAATCATCCCTATTTCATAGTTTTCTTGTGATGATTAAGTGAGAAAGTTCATGTGAAGGGCTTAGCAGAATGCCTGACATATGGTAGTTATTATTACTATCGTTGTTGTTGTTGTTATTGTTTTTATTATTTCAGGGCAGGAACTAAGGGTAAGGCCAGTTAGGCAATCACCTTGGGTGCAAACTTTAAGAAGAGGGGCACCAAAAACCCTGTAATCAAGATAAATCATATTTTAAGGCAATATTTTAAAAAGTTAAAATTATTATTAAAAAAATCTGTGATGAACAGACTATCAAAACTTAAAGAAAGAAGTGCTCTGCTGAGCCATATTAGATCCAGAAGCAAAAGAAAAATTAACATTCATCCTGTCTTTATAGGAATTTTTAATACGTTGATCACCATGAATTTTTTCCGTCAATTTCGATTCTCAAAAATATCGCGTTAAAATGTCATTTATACTGATGACTGAGTTTTTTGGAGCCTCTGTAAATTTTGTCTGAGGTGAGTCCCTCACTTGCCTCAGCTTCATCCAAGCATTGATTATTATTCTGTTAAGCAATCCTTCCAGAAAATATAAGAAAAAGTCTTCTCCGAGGGCACCGCAAAGCCCCGAGTTACTGGAAAGAGAGAGCGAAAGAAGACGCAGTTCTTTAAACGATGTGTCAGTAACACAATGACCTGTACGTGCACTTTCTATTAACTAAACTCATTCTACTGACGTTTTCTGTGTTTGGCAGAAGAAAGCAGAAGCCATAAATTAATTTAGGCTGTTCCTTCAATTATAGAAACCAATGGAAGATCCATCAATTACCTAAAAGTAGAACAATGCAGGCCTGATTTATGTATGTTTCTGCCACTTAAATCATTGTTTTATGAATTCCACACAATTACTTCCATAAAATCTGCCATCAATACATCAATTAAAACTATGCCACTACCACTTGCCCTTGAGTTCCATAAAAGGGAATAAACAAGGAGATGATTTTGCATTTTGTTAACATTTAGGTTCCTAAGCATTTGCCTGTGATAGATTTTTTTTTTCCCTGTTGTCAGGGGTGAAAATTTTAGGGGGAATGAACAGTCATCTTCCTTTTAATTTAGTATTTGTCTTCACATAGATCAGAAATTCAGCTGTGGCATCCATGTAACTGTTTTTATATTTGTTTGCATTGATAAGTGTATGGAAACACACAGAAATTTCCGCTGGAAAATGCTTTTCTAGCCTTTGATGAATAACACTGGCACCTCTGTGTCAAGGTACTTGCTGTGGACAGAATTGTGTCCCCCAGCCCCCAATTAATCTGTGATGCCCTACTGTCCAATGGGATGGTATTTAGAGATGGCGCCTTTGGGAGGTGACCAGGTTAAGATGAGGTTATGAGGGTGGGGTCCTCACAACGGGATTAGTGCCTTTATAGTGTCATGTGAGGACACTATATGTTGCCATGTGAGAACACAGTAAGAAGGCAACCGTCTATGAACCAGGAAGAGGGCTCTCGCCAGAACTCACCAAGCTGGCACCCTGATCTCAGTAACAAAAGAAAAGACAGATATATTGGCCTATATAATTTAAAATGCATCCTAGAACGTAAGCAAAATCGAATGGCCAAAAGAGGAAATGTTTGCAACACTTCCGGTACTCACAGGTCAGTCTCTCTAACGATTAATTATCTCTCCATGTGAATTAAAAATAAGATGAGAAAAACTCAGAGGAGAGATGGGCAGATGTAGACTGGAAATTCACAAGAGGTAAAAGTCCAAATGACAATTAAATATGGGAAAGATGATGCTCTTCACAAGAGGAAAGCAAATTAAACGAGAGCAAACTGAGATACTATTTTTCATCCATCCAGTTTGTGAAATTAAAAAGAGCAAAATATGCAGGTGCTAGCAAGAACAATGGGATGGAAGCAACAATTCCATGTTTAGGAACATAGATGTGGGATGTGAAGGATTGGTGTGTCAGGGCATACACAAACATGCTTGCTGCAGCCTCTATGGTGGGCCATAAAAAGAAGTGGCTTGAATGAGTGTGGATAGAGAACGGTTTAATAAATTATGGACCATCAACACCATGGAACAGCATGAAGACATCAAAAAGGCTGAACGGGAGATAGCTACAATGTGTTAGTAAGTGAATCAAGGTATAGTCAATATGTGTAATGTGCACTTAATATGTATGTGTATACGCCCCTCTGTAAAATCAGACTGCTGACACTCTCCCATTGCATGTGTGTATGTCATTCTTTGCATTGTTATGGAGAAAATGGGGAAAGATACTTACTAGGGAGTCAAAAGTATTACTTTCAGGGTTTGTGTTTTTTGGATAGAGTGGAGATATTAATACACATTATTCCATATAATATGCGTGTGTATATGTGTGTATTTGTTTGCGTGCTTCCCTGATTATAGTGAGCACATGTTACTTTCATAATTTAAAAGTTATTCATAAAATTGTAAAGAAAACAAAATAAAGCTGATAGCATTTCCTTGCTTCTGGAAACATCTACTTTATATAGAAATAAAGATCAGTGATAGCTGGCTTTCTAATCCAAATTAAAGGTGGACTTTCCCATTCATGAAACCAATCATTTACCTCTTGATATTTCAACTCGTAAAAATGAAGGCAATGTTTTCATTTTGAAGAAAGGTGATAGGTTCTTTACCTTCCTATTTCCGCCTGGTCCTGATTTTGACATCAAGCCTTCACTGCAGACAGTAAACAGTGCGGACAATACAGCTGGTAGCTTTCCCCCAGACAGGACAGGAGGAGCCTCCAGACCACTGGGCCCAGGATTGAGTGGGCACTGAGCAGGCCCATCAGCCCTGCCCCCACTTTCACCAAATCTCTGTGTAAAGGGCTTGTATTGTTGGCTACTCCAAGCAAACACAATGTTAATGAATTAAAATTATTTGAAAATTAGTAAAGTTATTTTATGTAATTGGTTTAATTTACTTGATTAAAATTAATATTTTTATAATGAAAATATTAGGATTAAATGTTTTGCATTTGGTACAAGGTGATCTATTCAAATTCTTGGGGGTTTTGCTCTGACTTAATTTAAGTTAACAGAAAGCAGGTCCGTTTGACACTCTGGATGAGAGTGGTTTATTAGGACACGTAAGAGGATGTGTGATGTTCTGTGACACAACTTGAACTAGGGTTTCACCGCAGGATCAAGTTTGGGGGTGAGGAAGAAAGACTGGAGTCATCTGGGGTGACTGGGAGAATTGTGGCATTAGGTTTTATTGACACAGAGCCGTGAGTGAAAATCCTTCTCTTAATGATTTCATATCCTGGGTCATATTATTAGGATGATTCATATAAGAGAGGGGAAAAACCTATTATGCAAAAATGCATCTTAAAAAACAGATAACTTCAGTAGGAGTTATTTTCATTACAGACTAATTCCACAGGGTTCCTTTAAAAACCATCTCTCCTACTGCATTTAAGGGTGTTATTTACACATGATTAGCTCTTTGGCTAGGCAGAGGGGCAATTTAAGTGTAAAACATCCAAGGCCAGTTAAAGATCCGTGAAAAAAAAAAAATACAAACTCAGAAGTAATCACGGAAGTCAGTCGACACACAGGATCTAATTTACAAAAGTGTAATTTATACACACCTTTCTGCAGGAGCACAACTATTAGATAAAAATGAGAAACACATGCATGTTCAAGTCAAAAAACAGGTGTATCCTAAAAGATTGCTGAGAAGAAGGAAGCCTCAGCTTTTGGGAAGAAGGCAGGATTTTTAACGAAAAAGAGACAACACCATTCAGAGCTCAAAGATGAGACCTGTGGCTCTCAGTTATGTGTATGTCAGACCTGGAGTAAGGAAAAGAATCTTAGGTGACTGTGTGGGTATCCTCTGGGTGTGTATGTGTGTGCAAAAATGACCCTTTATGTGCTGGTTGAATTATTAATAATGGCATGCGACTTTGCACTAAAATATACATCTTCATCTGGAAGAAAAAAACCTAAGTGAATGTTACAAAGAAGCCAGCTCATTGCAAACAGCCTGGCCGAAAAACGCATTGCTGACTTTGAGAATTAAGGAGAAAGGAAACCTCAAGCAATGCATTTTAGGGAAGAATGGATGCTCCTTACCCTCAGCACCACTGCACAGCCTCAAGATGGAAATAATCTAAGGTCCCTCTGTCTACCCAAGTGGAGAAGGAGAGGTCTCAGAGTTGGAGGCCCTTATGAAATGCTCATTGAGCTTGTCAGTCTGAATAATGTTGTTTAAGGGATCTAGTAAGAAATTAGGGATACCAGTGGGAAACTAGTTTTGGTTTTGTTTTGTTAAGGGGAAGTAGGATTAGCTATTTGTTAATTGTTTTCTTTAAAACTACTGTATACAAGGACATTTATTTTCTGTGATATTTTTGAAAAATTGCTATCAACCTAAATACCCAACAATGAGGGGAACAGATTAAAATCTAATATCATTAAACAGTAGAATATTATGAAGCTGTTAACATATTTTCATAAAATGCACATGACAAAATAAGTGGAAATAGGATGAAAAATGTGTAGGTAATATGACTGATCATGCAATTTAAAAATGAAGCATGTTGGATACACATTATACAGTTTCTACAATTATTATAAATTTTTACTTTTAAACTCAGAGAAAAAAGTATAATTATAAAGTGATATTCCCTTTTTATATTTTCCATAATAAAATGGACTCTTTAAATCAGAGATCTGCACACTTTTTTCGTAAGAACCATCAGATCATCATCGACATTTTAGGCTTTGCGAGCCTCCTATGTCTCTATCACATATTAGTTTTTGTTTTTGTTTTGTTCTTATAATCCCTGGGAAAAGCTACAACCTGGTCTTAGCTCACAAGCCTTAGGAAAACAGGCTGTGGGCTCGATCTGGCCCTCAGGCTATAGTTTGCCGACTCCTGCTTTAAATTGTTCTGTTTCCTCTGTATGCTTCAGCTGTTTTAACATGGAGTATTTGTGACATAATTCACGTGTGCCATTTATGATACACACTTTCTACAAGTCACTTTAGAATAGCTGTACAAATTCAAACTAGCCTTTTTCTGGACTTAATTTGTTTTCTTCACTTCTGAAAGGCAAACTGAAACAGAAATACAGCCTACAATTGTAGAGAGCCACACTGTCCAGTATGGTAGCCATGAGCCCCACGTGGCTAATTACAGTTGCATTAATCAACATGAAATAACATTAAAAAGTCAATGCCTTGGTTCCAAGATCACATATACCAGACAGGGCAGATATAGAACGTTTCATCCCAGACAGTTCTACAGGACAACAACAGCAGAGAAAAAAACAAAATCATACTCTGGAACTCAACCCTATGGTGAGTTTTGGTAGACGAACTCTCCATCAGAAAATAATATTTATAGAGATGAAGGAGGGACAGGTACAGTGCAATGATGATGAGATTTAGACTCAAATGGAGCCAGAAAAGCAGTCAAAGGTTGAATCATTTCCCCAGGTTCAAAAAACAAATCTACCATACACTTGGCTGTGTGATCCTGGGTGAGGTACTCCGCCTCTCAGCGCCCTCCAATTCCTCAGCTGTAAAGCAAATATTATGATACCTACCTGGTGCAGATTTTGAGAGGTTTAAGCAAGGTTGAATATGTGAAAATGCATAGTAGCATTCTAACTCTAGGAGATATATGTAGATGCATTTACACTGGCCCAAATGGGACAATTTTCATAAATTCAGAAAGAGCTTCTTCTGGCCAGTATGGTTAGATTTTGGCTTCTCGGGGCACACGGAAAATACCTTTCATGTCATGAATGTCAAAACTGCTGTTGAAGGTTATACTCTGGTTGGGAGAAACAACTGGTTGGCCCTCCTTGAGGGACCCTCGGGTTTCTCATAATCATTATATTTTGGGGTCCCTGTGACTGCTTCCAACCTTTGATCCCACAGCGAAGAGCTGGGTTTGTCTCAGCCTGTGGGAATCAAGATGCTTGATCTTGGCACACGCTGAGGATTCCCCTGTCCGTCATCCTCTTAATCATCATAAGCCTGTTACCTCCGCTCCCCTCCCACTCCCCTCTCTATCCTGTCTCGGAAGCAGCCCCCTTTTCCTCCTGGCCCCTAGACTCATTTGTGAGCCCTGACCCCATTGAGGACCTGTTTGGCACTTGTGGGAATTTCACAGGGTGTACACACACTGTATGGAATCGATGATCAAGTCTTGGCTGTGGCCGGGGGACTCTGAGGAGGGGCAAACTTGCTGGGGAACCATGGTGGAATCAGTGAGCACTTTAATTCCTCACTGTGCTCTGGGAACTCGGCTGGGAGTGGGGTACTCTCCACCCCAGAGCATCCAACTCAGGCAGAGAATTCCTTGCTCTTCCACCTCAACATTGCGATTTATCTTCCGTATTTATTTCTGGTTTCCTCCCCCTAGCACTTGATGGCTATATTCATATTTAATAAAGTGCCTTCTTGTTGTTATTTCCCCCAGTTAAGCAGGAGGAGAGACACATTCTTCTCTCTCCTCCTCCTCCTCAGTGGAATCACACAGCAAAGGATAGAACAGCCTTGCAAACAAGTCACTAGCCACTGGCTAGTAATATTTCCCACAATGGGAAAATCGGGCTCAAGAGTACCAATCAAGCACCTTTTGCTAGGCTAGGGTACCATTTGGGCAGCCTGCATGTTTTTTACTTCAATTAGTTTCATATTAATTTGCAGAGCTGTGATAGAAGTCAGGCAATGAGCTATAGCATCCTCCCTCCCGTCACCCTCCGCCCATCCCAATGCCCCATGTCCCACCCATTGGACCCAGTCCTGGCAGGTCTAACAAAGAATGGCTGGGACATCTGGGAGGTGGGGATTCAGACGTAATGAGCAGAGGGAGCAGATGCTAAGGCAACAGGGAAAACAGACATGCTTATGAAAATCAACTTCACCTTGTAGAGAGCCACAAGGCAGGGGGGTGCAGAGGGAGGGGGAGAGCACTGACATGGCAGGGAAGGTGATTGGACTCAGATTTATGTCACAAAACAAAAAGAGAGCCACAACACGGGCTTACTTGCGGAAGTATATACAAGTGAACTGGGGGCACTGTACATGGAAGATCCCTCCTGGTTTGCCTGGCACAGCAGCACCGTGCCTACGAAAGAGAGAGAGATAGATGGTATCTGGTTTGGGAACAGGCACACTGCACCTGAGAGATCACGGCAATGCAAACAAAAAAGGCAGAGAAATGACAACATAGCCACATCCCAGAGCGCATGTTCCCAGGGGACACCCACGGAAGCCCCCTGCCATAGCCAAAGGGAATTGGTGGAAGCCCGCCCCCAGCCCACCAAGTGCATTTCCTTTTTACATGGGGTTTGAGTAGTGGGGTCTGGATGCCCCAGGACCCAGTTTCAGATCAGTGATGGAGGCAGCACGGCATACTCAAGAGGTAGCTTTAGAAATATCAGAGAGAACTAGACCATAAGCCTGGCTCAGGCACTACTTAGCTGTGTGATCTTGGTAAGTCACTGTACCTCTCTGTGCCTTGGGATTCCCATCTGGAAAATGGGTGAATATACCTACCTCCAGGAAGGGCTGTGAACCGTATAACTGGAGCTGTGCCCCATTCAGGGGCTGGCATGTGATCATCACTCAATAAATGGTAAACATACGCACGCATTGCTATGTTTAGAGAAAATTTTTCCTCCCCCCACTTTAGTCTTTCTGAATAGATCTTCAGAGGAAGAACAGAAGTAAGGCAGGGAAGAAATAAATGCAACTTTTGCCATCCCTGTGATCCACCCTGGACCCACACCAGACTCGGGGTCATCTTTGGCTTCTGCGTTCCATTTCTTCCCTAAAGCTCTGTGCCTTCCAGCGGGAGAGGCTGCTTCACTAAGCGGCTGCACTGCAGCGATGACTTTCCTCTGCCTGATTTAAAGCAAAGGTCACTGGGCTTATCCTTGCAAAGTGGAATTTTACAGCGGGGGAGAACGGTAGAATCCTGAGATAGCTCCTCAATCGATGACATGTTTTGAACAACCACCCACTCCAAGGGAGACTAGGTTCAGGAATCTTTAGGGCACCACTTCTGCCCTCCTGCTGCTGCAAAGCTCAAACTCAAAGACGTTGAAAAGAATGAGAGAGACTTTTGAAGAGTTTTAAGCCCCATACTGATGATGGAAATGTATTCCTGTGGTTTCTGTTCGCTTCCCTGGCTGGGCAAGGTCAGCCTCCTCCATTTGTTTGTGGATTCTCCTGTCATCATCACAACTAGAAAGCAATTTCCCATGAAAAGAAGCCTACACCCCCGGGAAGCATGAACTCACCTATGTCCTTGAAGATTTGACCTGGGGGGGGGGGTTCTACAGTCCTTTCATATCTTGCCCAAGATCAACAAAACTGTAGTTCAAACTTCCAGAGTAAGTGGGGTGTGCCAAATAGAGAGGCACTGCCACGTGACTCCACGAAGAGATAGGTACCTTTTCTGAAGCACAAAACCAGACCCCGTTCCAAAGGTGGTCTCCCCAACCCCTGCTCCATCATCTCTCAGGTCCTGAGCCAAAATACATGGATCGCTTGAGGAGGACTGAGAAGCATTCCCCAAATTTCACTTCTACTCTCTGTTTCTCTAGATTTTGTACATTATTTCCAGGTAAAACAAAGATTCTATTAAAATTCGTAACTCTTCTCACCCTTCCCCTATCACCAGGTCAGCCAACTCCATCCAATCTTTGACAAAGAGAAGTAGCCCATGGACAGAAGTTCTCTCTGAGGGAATGTCCCCTAGTCTTTCCCACATTTACCCTGGTATCCCCGGCTTATGGCTATAGAAGACCCCCCCTTCCGCTCTTTCCGCAGAAGCCTGGATATTAGAGTGAAATTAACTGACGTTCTCTTGGGAGTAAATATATTAAGAGTCTGGATGTGCCTGAGTCATGATCAGCTTTTGTGAAACTGACAGTTCTTTCTTCTTTCTACTTCATTTAAAAACAGTTTGTCTCAACATCTAAGATGAAACTTCATATGGTCTAATTTCTACTCAGTAGGTATTTCCAGTTCTAGCAGGAAACTGGCATAGTATGGGGGTCAATAGCAAACCAATCAAACCCCAGATCAAGGGGTGTGGGGTCTAAAATCAACCAATAGGAGACAGGACACCCACCAGGAAAGACATGGGTTAGAACTCTGCTTTATCAGTGAAACTCATTCTGACTTTGCAGAGGTCGTCTGCATGCTTTGGCTTATTGCTATGAATCTTTGAGAAAACTAATATTTCTATAGGATACACAGAGTTACCAAATTAGAATCTTCTAGGCTGCAACCCAAGCAGGTGGATCATGAGAAAGCTGCTCAAAGGGGCTCCTATGTGCACCTCTGGTTAAAAACCATTGAAATGAGATCTGAAGTTTCTTGTGGTGCCTAGGTTTCCAAAGAAAAATAATACAATTCTTGCAAAAATTTATTCAGAAGGAAATTTCAGTATTGTGCAATTAAAACCTTAGGGTCAATTTTCAATGCTCTCAATTCAATCTAGAGAATCCCATTGGGACACAACACAGAGTTCCTCTGGAAAGCTAAATCCTGGAAAGGCATAATGAAGCCTTCCTAATTTTCTTATCCCGTGGATCCTGAGATACTAGACTGAAATAACTTCTTTGAATGTCCTCTTAGTAGCAAAAAAAAAAGGAAAAGAAAATCTTCATGCAATGATTTTGACCTTTGTATAACAGAATCTATACTGTCACAGGACTTGGTTTTTATCTTACCTAAAAACATCCTCCAATTTAATTTGCAAAGTACTTATTGTATGTTCTCTTAGTACTTTGTGACTTTTTCTTAAAAGAAAGCTTTGAATTAAACAAAGACAAAGCAGCAGAGAAGAACGTTATAACCTCCATGCATTTGGGGATGCGGGGAACAAGTAATGTGTGTTTGTTTTAAAAAGTAAGTCAAATAGATAATAAGGTACAAGCAGCAGCATGAGGACTGTTTACAAGGTCATTCAAGGCATTCAAGGCGATACACACCAACCTAGCTTTCTAATGAGTCTTCCTTCTGTCCCCCATCACCCCCAGAGACCATCTACCTCCGACCGCCATGAACTCTCTACCATCATGGCAACATCTTGTGCTTCTCACACTTCTGTATCTTTGCTTGTAAATCTCCTTATAATGTAAGGATGGCAACTATGTTCAATTTATACCCATCCCTTAGCCAGGACAGACCATTAATCAACTTCAATATTATCCTTTCCTGTCATCCTGGAATCCTCAGAATCATTCTCAAGACAGTTTCTAGGCAGATACTACCATTTGATCAGAGTTGGTGGACCGTATGGAACCACCATGCTAGTCGTGCCCTTACTGTTAGGCTAAATTAGATGAAGTTGCCATTTTTACGTCAAATAGAGTTGAATGTTGGCGATTCCAATCCTATTTGTGGTTTAATTAAAAAAAAAATGCCTCCCCCACTCCTTTCTGCACCCTTTAAAAGTCACCTCCTGTTTTCCCAGTCCCTAGGAGTTAAGTGATTGCTCCCTCTTCTATACTCCTATGACATTGAAAAAAAAATCTCCCTAGTAGATCCTTTGTCATGCTGTATTACAACTTTTTATTTATATATGGGTCTTCTTGGCTACAGAGAATATCCTCTGGGTCAGAGGCAAATCATACTCATATTTTTATCCCTTGCCCCTAGCAAAATACTTGGCCCTCAGAGGGATTAACGAATATGATTGAATTATTACAGGTTTTTAAAGACCTCTTCATTTCTGATCTTTTTGTTAAACATGGTGCTTTTTCTAGCCAACTTTTTCTGCCCCTTGTTCACGGCTGGGAATTTGCCCGCCTAGAGTTTCCATATAGTCACAAGCTATATCTATGGGATTTATTTCCTCCTCTTTTCTGGTTCTTTTAAGATGGACTCATGCAGTTTCACGTGAAACCTGGGCAGCCTGGTCATCCATTTCCTGGAAGGTTGATGACTGTATCTGCAACGGGCAGGGACAGGGCTCCATGTGACAGACCTCGATCTCGGAATAATCAGAGACTTTTCCAAAACTAGCCACACTCGCTCACTCAGAGCACCATGATCATCAGCATCCGGAATTCTGGCAAGATGTCCACTGGGCCACTCTCAAGTAGAATTTGGAATCCTCCAGCTAGGAGAGGGTGAGCCAGGGTCAAGGTCTCAGAAGGGGCATCCCAACCCTTCCTGCTCACCTGGAGACACCCTACAGCATAGGGGATCATTCCTGGTGTCTGGAGGGAAAGGGAGAAGCCTGGTGAGGTGTATCCTATCACGGACAGGAAGGAAGAAAGCATCTAAACTTTTGACTCTGCTGCCAACTCTTAGGTGAGGAAATTGGACTCAAACCAACTGGAACAGCAGTGTAGTTTCACACCTCCGTGTCTTTGCACAGGCTGTTTCTTCTCCCAGAAGCCGTTGCCCTCTCCCTAGATAATTCCCTTCCCTTCCCAACCCAACTGTGGCTTCCCCTCCTCCTAGAACAGAATCTATTTGCCTTCACCTGGCAGGGTTCTACTTCCTTCCTCTACTTTTCTAGATTGTGTTGCAATAATCTATGTAATGAATGTCTTCTCCATGGATGCTACAAACTCCAAGATGGTCGGAATCATGTCTTACTCATCTTCCTATCCCCATGAGTCCAGGGACCTAGGCCAAGAGGCAGGAAGCACCCGAAGAGAGAAACTTAAAGGTTTCTGATAGGCAGCCATGTTACACTCTCAAGATACAAAATTAAAATGAAGCAGGTGGAGGAAGAAAAGAAAGGCTGTTTTGCAATGTCTGCCCTTCCATTTTAGCATCAAACAGGCAGAGTTCCAAACCAGCCCAGTAGTGAATGACTAGGCCTTTTGTATGATTTCTGGATTTAAAAAAACAGTCAAAGAAGCATTCCAACTCCTTGGCAACTAGGAGTGGCCCATGCACTTCATTAGCTGCAAGAGGAAGACGGGCTAGGAAATTTGGAGAAGGATGCTCTGATCTCTATTGAAATGCGAAAAGCAAACAAAGACACAAAGAATAACAACAACAGAACTATAAAACATCTAGGAGCCCAGGGGAATTCGGAGCACCTATTATATGAGGTTCTGCCTGTGTCACGTGCTCTCTATCTCGGCAGACATCTACCATGGGCTAGTCCAGAATCTCTTGAAAACAGAGCCCTTTGTTAGGGTCCTGCTTTCCTAATGTTACATAGCCTAGTGACTCTAGCATGAGGGCTGAGAGGGAAAATCCCACCTGCAAATGGTGAGTCAATGCAGGAGACCAATACAGAGCTTCCTCCCTCGGTCTCAAGAGCTCAGCTAGGAAAAGATGGGGCTACAAGTAGGATCATTCATTCAGCAGATATTTATTGGCATCTGCTATATGCCTGGCACTGTGTGGGTTCCAGGGCACACCCACAGAACCCCATGTGCTTTTAAAAAGCACAACATGCCATCTTTTTTAGTACTCATACATTTAGGTTCAGAACAAATACATATGTAAGAAAAGGAACAAAGAAATGATTCTGAATATCAACCCCAAATCTTAAACTATATGGTAAGCTACTTTGCTTGTTGAGATAGATAAAATTTAAAAGTAATTTTGGAACAATATTTATTGGATATGACTATGATGACTTTGGCAAAGTATCTATTCCATATTTCTGTTATAGATTGCATTCATAACTGAAAATGTTTAACAGTAATAGTAATCACCACCAGGAATACTTTGATTTTACATTAAAAAAAAGTTGTATTTGATATTTACCAAAAAATGTTTACACTGCCTTTGTGCCTCCCTAATAAGAAGGGTCAGATAGTAATAGCCCTTCCTTAGAGATGGAAAAAAAAAGGTACAGAGTAAGGATATCATTTACAAAAAAGCCTGATGGTCCGTCAGAGGAAAATTGCAGGTGACAAACAAGTGAGCCAGGTTCCTCAGCCATTACTCACTTTATCAATGACTTCTTCCTAATAATTTTTAAAAACTTTTAAAAAAATCAGAATAAAAAGAGGAAAATGTTGGTCATCATTGAAAGAACAAGCTCTGAGTGGGTGAGAAATGGCTACTTCACCGAAACAGAAACCCACAACCTTCCTTTTTACAGGAGCAGTCCAGTAAGGAAAGGGGCGCAGTCACCCAGGGTGCCATCCCTTGCTGGTTCTCAGTCCCTCACCTCACCAGAGTCCCCTCCTTCATCAGAGTCACCTGGAGAACATGTTAGACGCAGAATGCTGGGCCCCACTCTCAGTCTTCCTGATTCCATAGGTCTGGGGTGGAGCCTGAGAACTTGCATTTTTAACAAGTTCTCCTGTTGTCCAGGGACCACACTTTGAGAAACACTGGAGGACAGCCGGTTCCCCAAATCTCAATGCCACGAGTTCTCCCCTTCATTAAATCAGAGGTTTTCAAAGCCTGCGAGGTTTAAGAATCACCTGGGGAGAATGTTCAGTGCCGCCCCCTCCCAGGTCCCACCTCTGAAGATTGTGATTCAGAGGGTCAGCACCCTAGGTGAACCTGCTGTTCCCATGATGCACTTTGAGTGATCCAGGCCTGAGGTTACCTCCACATATTTAGAAGAAAAGTAATAATGACTAAATTTATCTAGCCTGAGTACTTCTGTGGGCAAAGAGGTAGAATTTATTTACTTTTTAATCTCTACCATTTTGTTCGTTGACAAATTTTGCCTTTATTTTGCAGCACTTTGAACAAAAAGAGTAACTCACTTCTAGTCTCAGCTATCCTGTCAAAGTCTCTGGAGACAGGCTGGTGAAGACGGGACACAGAACCACCAATGGCGTAATCCTAGAGAGATCACTTTGGGTTTCACATCCACAAGAAGACATACCCCTTCCTGCCCTGCTGACATGGGCTGAATTGTCTCCACCGCCTCTAAGGTACACGTGAAGTCCTAACCCCCAGCACATCAGAATGTGACTTTGGAGACAGAGCCTTTAAAGAGGTAATTAAGTTAAAATGAGGCCATTATGGTGGACCCTAATTCTATACGACTGATGTCCTTATAAGAAAAGGGGATTAGGACACAGATAGGCACAGAGGGAAGACCATGTGAAGACACAGGGTGAAGATGACCATCTACAAGCCTCAGAAGAAACCAACCCTGCTGACACCTTGATCTTAGACTCCCAGCTTCCAAAATTGTAAGAAAATAAATATCTGTTGTTTAAACCACCCAGTCATTGGTTCTTTGTCACGGCAGCCCTAGCAAACTGAGACACTCACCTACCTTATGATGAACCCTATCCGAAGGACCAGTGAGGCCCTATACATGAGGCTCCTCTATGAAGCATCATACAAGCGTCAATCTTCTGTTAGATGTAGAGGCCTGGGAGGGTGCATGCGGTCCCTGTCAATGGAGGTTCCTGCTTCCAACTGACAAATTTATCCAACTCCCAGATGGGCCGTGGGTGCTTTTGCCTTCTACATTTTTGAACATAGCTAGCATTGAGCTGATCCATGTAAGAATATTTTCACAGATAATACCTAATGCTTTTATACATGCCTGAAAAAACGAGCTTTTCTGAAGGGTTATGGTAGAGTTTTAAATACAGAGTGTCTCCATTTAGGCACAGATGTTGCAGAAAAATGTTGTATGTGTGTTTAAGTCTTACAGATCAAATCATATTTTAATGGTACCAAGGGATTTCCATATTTAAAGGAGACCTGAAGTGGATCTGTGTATAGGGTAAATAATCCTTCTCTCCAATTTATTTTGTAAGTTTTAACTTTCATAATGTTTAAAAATACATCATTTCTCGCTTTCTTCTTTTCTCTTTTTATTTTGACATAGTTTCGGACTGTACAAAAAAGTTGCAAGAAAACTGCGAAGAATCTCTGTATGACTTTCTCCCTGATTATTTACTGTATAGAAGACGGAATGATTCACTTGAACTGTTCTCTTATTCTCTTGCCTCCAAAATTTAGGCTAATGGCTTTTACAAAAAAAAATTGAATTGACTCAAGAGGATAATAAACATTATCAACAGTAGCTATTCCAAAAATTGCTTTCTGAATAATTGATAAGTGCCAAACAGACCCACTCAATCTTTAATGTATATTATCTCCTACTCTTAGCAACCCTATAAGACAGGTGCTGTTACTATCCCCATTTAATACATGAGGATACTGACACAGAGGGTTTTAGGATCTTCCCCAAGTTCCCACAGATAGAAATCTTGTGGTATTGAATGCAAATCAAACCAATCAGACTCCTAGACCCATGGTTTTAAGGCTAAGCTTCTAAATGAGGCATAGGCAAACTACAGTCTTTTGGCCAAATCCAGCCTACCATCCTTTTGCATGGCCTATAAGCTAAAAATATTTTTTATATTTTCAGAGGGTTGAGAAAAAAATCAATAGATGACTAATATTTGGTGACAAGTAAAAATTACATAAAATGCAAATTTCAGTCTCTATAAAGTTTTGTTGAAAAACAGCCATACTCATTCATTTCCGTATTGCTTATGGCTGATTTTATGCTTCCAGACAGAGCTGAACAGTTATAACAGAGACCTTACGGACTACAAAGGCTAAAATATTTACTATCTGGACCACTACAGAAACAGTTTGCTGACCTCTGTTCTAATACCCCTTTCTGTTTGGAAAAATACTACCAGTGATCATCTCTCAGGACAGCATTAGTCCCTCCCCAGGAAGCTGTCAGCAAATATTTCAGAGGGTATCATCTTATCATAGTTGCAAAATTTTAATTTTATTTCATTTTTGTTAAAAGTGAACATCCCAAATAATTTTAAACCCATGTGTTTTTCAATACTTGCCCCAAACTTCTTTTTAATTCATTGCTGTTCAAGACAATGAAAAAATGTCTCCTAGGGTATTTGTGAAAGGCTAGCAATTCAGCCACAACAAAAACCACGGAAAAAAGTTTTATCTCCTCAGATATTTGGCCTTCAGGGTTCTAGGTGTCAGTACATAGATAAGGGCCATCTAGGGCTTTGCTTCTCAAATTCTAAAATGTACTGAATCACCGGGGACTCTTTTAAAAATGCAGATTCTTATCTAGTAGGTCTGGGGTGGGGCCTGAGACTCTGCATTTCTCATAAACTCCCAGGGAATGCTCTTGTTGCTAATAGCAGTAAAATGCTAGGGACCACAGACCCAACCTCAAGCATAGTCAATATTAACAAGAGTGACCATTAAGATGCCACTGAGTTTCGGATACTATACCAGGTATGCTCCAGATGCATTATAATGTTTTTCCTTATCAAACCCACAAGGAAAGCAAGGCTCAGAGGGAGAAAAAAACTATGAGGCAAAACTGACATCTGAGAGCCAGCTTTGTATGACTCCAAAGCTCAGACTCCTTCACGAAGCTATACCCAGTTATCGATGGTGATACTTGTTCCTGAGTTGATTAAACATCCTCTCCAACCTTGGAAGGATAAATACGCACCAATCCCATTTCAACGATGCCACATCTAAGAATTCTGAGGTCACCTTTCAGTTGAACACACCTGACTCTTCCAGGCTAAAGGTGTTAGCCAGAACCTCATGCTCATGTTTAAGAATCGGTAATAGAGTTTTAAATCCAACCAAGGAAGCCTCTGGGCGGGATTTATCTCCTATGGATAAGAAAAGCCCACTTGCAGGATTGAAAAAAGACATGGAGGGACACAGAGAAGAGAAATAGTGAACTCTGAAGGTCTTATAGTGTAGCGGAAAAAGCATGGGCCTCCGAAACTTTTAACCTTAGCTTTTGTTTTCCGGCTTTGCTGACCGTAAGTGTCTTTGACCTTGGGCAAGTCATTTGACATTCCTGACCCTCAGTTTTCCCATCTGTAAAATAAGGACAAAAATATCTACTTCAGCCAGTATTGTTGTAAGGATTGGAACTATTACAATGGAAGGGTTTGACAAATACTAGTTGATAAGTGATCTCAGTAATAATAATGGAAGTAGTAATAATGATTATATATAATTATTATAAAGTAGTCTCAAAATCTGGCACTTCGGGGACTTATTTTGTTCCCTTGTTCCTTTGAGAAAGAAGTAGACAATTGATAACTAGTGAACTCTTTTGTTTGACCATTAACATAATGCCTAATGTAACAGAATTAATGGGAAACCTTTTAAGATTGGGAATTAATTGCAAAGATTTAAATTTAGGAGCTATCATTTTATGAGACAGATGTCTGACTTCTCCTGAGGAATCTGGAGATGGGGCCACATGGGTTTGGGCCAGTATTCCTGCCTGGCAGGGCCACTCAGGGTGATAGGAAGAGACCACTTCTCCCCCAAATTGAGACATGTCCCCTCCCATTTGTTCATTTCATTTACATATCTCACAGTCTGCTCTTAAAGACATTTTAGTTTGAAATCTTTGCTCAAGAGGAAAAAAACATAGAAATTGTGCTTTAGCTGAAATCAGTGGAGTTTCTATGACTCTGTAAGAACCCAGATGGCCTTCCTCACTCTCTCTCTCATCTTCCTAGCGACAGGACTACTACAGAACTGTATATTCGGAGGAACTGGATGTATTTGTGGAATGCAGGTAGAAATCTATCTTGAGTTTCCTTCCTATCTCAGATTAGGTTTCAAACCCAGACCTCATTCTTTTGTGAAAGTAGAAAATACACTTCAACTTTGAATCTCTCAAAGAGTCGTCAGATACATTTGTTTAAATATGCCTCTCACACCACAAACACACACACACACACACACACACAAATGGGCTGAAAGCAAATAGAATATTTCACTTGGTGAAAATTGTTTTCAAAAAATGACAGCGAACTAACACAGAGGGCTTCAATCTTTACAATATCACACGTACGTATATCAAATAAACACTAGAAATAGACAAACAGATTCACACTTTTTTCTAGAGCAAATATAAGTGATCTTAAGGTGTTTATGTTTTTAAAATGATGTTGGGTTTAATACAACGATAAGTGTACGTCAATTAACCTTTGCGTCAGATTTAAATGTATAACCCATTAACTAATTTAATCTCTGAAAAAAATAACAGCCGTTGGCATTATTCTTTGAATAATCCTTGTTTAGTTTCCATAATGGTATACAGTTTAATGAAAAACTCATTAGAATGTAGCATACGGCATAATTAATTCTGGCTGATTCTTTTGGTGTAAATAGCTAATGCAGATGCTGGGTTCCATTTTCCACTGGCTTTATTAATTTTTCATAAACCAATATTTCCACTGTAATGGGTTGTAACAGTTCCGTAGAAGTTCTAGAAATACATTAACTGTCATCAGTGTAGTTAATCTAAGTAGGATTTTCCAATTTGTGTGTTGGTTCTTCAACACTACATTTTTAAAAGACAACGGGACAGTTTTGTTTTACACTTGGAGAATGAGTATCTACATATAATTAACATACAGGGTATTAAACAATATTTGGTCAATTTGTCTCTATTTATACAACAGCTTAATTGGTTGGGCTAATAACAGTGAACTATAAATTTTGAAAAGAATGCTAAAAGTAGGAAGCAAAAAATCTTCAAAACTAAATAGTTTATAAGAGAACGGCAATGCAATTAAAACATTCAAAAGAAAATGAAATCACATCATTTTTGAAACCTCTGGTAATTTACTCTCCTAGAAAAATATCTGGACAAAATTAGGAGGCAAGTTTTATAACAGCCTTGGTGTTGGGCACCAGTTTATAATCCTGGAGTCTATTAAAAACCCAGTCTCTGCGATTGGTGAGCAGTTGCGGATGTGGTCTTATTTCTTTCAGCCCTTCAGGGCTTAATCCACATCTTAAAAATAGTCCTCATGATAAGACTATTATTTGTTTTGAGTGTAAATATTGGACTAATACATCCCCAGGTGTTCTTTTTACATTATTATTATTATCATCATCAAAGTTTGCAATGGTTGCCTACCACTCAGAGGGTAAATTCCAGACTCCAGGTTACTTTGTATGGCATTATTAGGACTTTTGCAACTTTTCTCCAGAAAGTACTCTCCAATCTCAACAGATCGATATTTCTCAGCCTTTGGAGAAACCTGATTTTGCCCCAGAAATTCCCATCTCAGTTGAAGATCAGCTCTTGTATTTATTTCCGTTTGTTTTTTAACATTTCTCAATGGATTCTGAAGACAAAGGTTGAGAAACTTTCGACTCTATCAAATGCCTTCTTACTCTGCAATGATCATTCTCCACCTTCTTTCCAGGCAAATTCTTAGTCAACCTTGAAGACCCAATGTATACCACTCTGTTTAATACAGAGAGAGTTGTTATTTTTCGGTGCTCCAGCAGGTACCATCATTTATTATACACTGAGCTTATTTGTCTGCCTCCTTTTCTGCCCTGCTGAATTCTGGAGGGAAGGATGCTCCCTGAGTGCCTATCACAGTGCCTGGCACTTCCCAGGCCCTCAGTGCTGTAACCATGAGCTAAAGGATGAATTAATGGAAGCCAGTGGTACGTGTTAATTTATACACGGCCTCTCTCTTTGGCCCTTGCTTGATGAACATCACAAAACTGAGTGACAGCCAGCTGTCTTACAAGTCCATGCAGTGTTGTGTAATTGCTGCAACAGTGCAATGCTAAAAAAAAAGTCTCCCCAGGGCTTACGCTGGTGGCTTCGTGCGTATTAAATCTGGACTCTCTAAGCCAGGGCCAACAAAATAGTCATGGCTTTCACATTTTTACACATTTTGTGCGGTGGGGAAGATGACTCTTTCACGACGTGTGAAAATTACATGAAATTTAAATGTCTGTATCCTTAAATAAAGTTTTATTGGAACACAGTCATGCCCATTCATTTACGTATCACCTATGGCTTCTTTTGCACTACAACCTCAGAGTCAAGTAGTTGTGACAGAAACTATATGACTCACAAAGCTGAAAATATTTACTAACTGGCCCTTTCCTGAAGAAACTTTCCGTCCCCTGCTCTAGGTGAAAAACCACACATTCTTTTCTCTTTCATAACTAAATTCAGCTTGATCTTTTCTCCTAGGACCAAGAAACACAGTGGCATGACCATCCTCACCGCTACCATCATTATCACCATCACTATATATTCTGAGCTTGCCATCTTCATTTTTTTTTTTTAACTGTTGTACAGGGAAGGGTTAACTCAGCAGGTCTGGGCTGCTGAAACCCCACACATTCCCGAAAAAGGGTTGTCTTTAGGATTGGCCCTTGATCAGCTCCTGCTAGATGAGCTCTAAGCCCTTGGAATACTCTACCTGCTAAGACTCTTTTGGGATGCCCAAGGTCTCGGTCCACACAGCCCCAGTTTGATAAGATAGTTTATGGTAGCAAAGTGATTCATGGTGAATGCTTATTTTGGCTCTTTGGGCTAAAGTTTGAGTAGTTGAAGTCAGTCACACGGATGCTCCAAGTCTGTGTGACTGACTCCCAGTAAAAACCCTGGACACCAAAGCTCAGATGAGCTTCCCTGACTGACAACCCTTTGCATGTGTTGTCACACCCCATTGCTGGGATAATTAAGCACATCCCTGTGACTCCAGTGAGAAAGCACAACCAGAAGCTTCTGCCTGGTTTCTTCCGACTTCATCCCATGTGCTTTTTCCCTCTGCTGATATTTAATCTGTATCCTTTTGCTGTAATAAACGGAAACTGTGAATATAATAGCCTTTCTGAGTCCTGTGAATATTTCTGGCCAATCACAGAGCCTGAGAGTGGTTTTGGGGACCCCTGACACAGCTCTGCAGCATCAAATCAGCCTTTAAGCTTTTCCCGTCTGGAACCCAAAATCACAAACTAATGCCCAGAAGGGGAACCATTTGGGTGGATTTCTCACTTTACATTCTTTGACTGCATTGATCACTACAGCTGCTCATACATCTTTAGCGGTAGCAATTGGTAGAGCATGAGAATTAAGATATTGGGTACATAGGTCACATCTTCACTAATGTGTTTCTATAGAACAGGGTTTCTCCACCTCAGCACTATCAACATTTTAGGCCAGATCATTCTTTGTGGTTGGGGCTGTCCTGAGCATTGGAGGATGTTTTGCAGCATCCTCGGCCTCCACCCACTAGATGCCAGTAATGAACACTCCTCCTTCTAGATAGAACAATGAAAAATGTCTCCAGAAATTGCCTAATTCCCCTGGGGGGCAAATCACTCCCAGTTAAGAAGCGTAAATCCAAGATATCAGATTAACTAAAGCATGTGTGGGAGGTAACCGGTCGTAGTAAAAAGGCTCTGGCTCTAGAATCACACACATCTGGGTTTGGGCCTAGCTCTTTAACTGTGGAAGTCAGCAACTTTGGGCAGCTTAATTTCACTGGATTTCTAATTTATCTGCAAAATGAAGAAAATGATCCATCCTCCAAAGTTGCGATTTCTGTAAACAAATGGGAAGATCCCATCATGGAGTTTGGCATGCAGCAGGTAATATTAAATGCAAAGATATTTCAATTAATTATCATTATATTCTATGACTTGATGAACAGAAGACATCAAGGGAGTGCCCTCATCTATTCCTACGTCTATTCCTACTGAGGAAGCTGCAAGCAAGGTGATGAGAAATATGGGCTTTGAGGTTAGAAAAAAGACCTTTATATAATGAACAGACTTTTCACACACTTGCTCTGTGATTTAGGGAATGAGACAAACTCTCCACGAAGGCTTGGTTTCATAATTTCTGTAACGAAGGTAGTGCTCTAACATTTTTATGAGGATTCAAGGAGATGCAAACGGACTAGGCCAGTGCATGGCACAGAACAAGCGCCCCAAGTTGGCTTCTTGTTGCTGATGTTCTGAGTCGCTCAGTATATTGATGATGTCAGCCTAGAACTTTCTCTGTGAAATTTATCCAGAGCCAGTTATTCAAACCTCATCTTCCTCCCACAGCCTAGAGGAGGGGCGTCTCCTACAAGGACCATCCTGAAACTCCTTGCTTTTCAGGGAGCTCTCCTTGATAGCCTTCCCATGCAACAGAATGAGGACTAATTTATGTAGGAAATGCAGTTTTCAGCATATAAGCAAGTTCTGATCCTATTTGAAGAGGAAAACCCCCCACAGGCTCCATCAAAGCCGAGCTGCATTCCCTCTGTGGGACAGGGAAGGATGCAGACAAAAATTAAGGCCAAATGTGGGCAGAGATGGAACAAAATCTGATAAGACAAAAGGGGAGGGGGGAGGAGAGGAGAGAGGGAAAGTGAATTGCAAGGAAAAGGGAAGGAAAGGTAAACAGATGTACGAGATAAACTCTTTGAAGTGGAACATTTCCAGGCTATAAATCCTTTGCTTGGGGACCTAAATCTGGACTCTTCTGTTCCAGTTCACTGAAGTGCACTGCATTGGAATCTGGCAGATATGTAAATTATACAAAACATCGCTGAGCCAAAGGTCATTGCTCATAAGTAGTGGCTCCTTCCTGCCATGACTCTGAGTCTAGGGCAGGCTGGTCCTCTGGGTGGTTAGGGGAAATGTTAGAGCCATAACAGCATCTGGATATTTGCTGCTTTGAGGGGCTCAGGGTGGTAGCAGGTATCTTTCAAACCCACATGACACTCTTTCAGGATGCTAAGGTAGTCACCCCAAACGGGGCATGTTTTGTACCCAGTGTGTTGGCAGATCAAGATAAGCCCAATCCAAAGTTCAGGACTGTGACCAATAAAAGAAAAGCAGCTTGGGTCAGGGACCTGTTATCACAGGTTCTGGACAATCTTACTTTTTTTTCGGATGCTATTGTATCCAAATAGCAGGAAGGGAATTGGAAAGAAGTCCATCGAAAAGTGTGGTTAAAGGTCATTCTCTTGACTGTAATGGACTCAATGAAGTGAAGGGGGGAGCACCTGGGAGGGAGGTGGACATCTACCTTCTTTTGACCTAATTCTTAAATGAATCATGGTTCACAGTGGCCAAAAGCCCAGAGAAAACCAATACCTTTGTATGGGTAATCCAAGGTCAAATACAGCTGCCCTTTCGAGATAAGCAATCACAGAATGCTACATCCATCCTCGTCATTTTTAAACTTTATATTGAGATCCCAATCCACTTTCCCATCTCCTAGCCTGGCATCAAGTCATGTGGTCCGTGCCCAGGTTTTTCCCAATGTGGACATCATCAATCGAGGTGACTTCAGTGATCACACTAATCTCTTATATTTTTATTTTACTGTACTGTCTATAAAGTTCTTTTATACTCATTATCTTATCTGATCCTCCCTCTAACCCCAGGATAATCTAGTTTCAAGACCTGACCACCTTTCAAATATGACTTTGCAGCCAGGTACGCCCTTCTTCTAGTTCTTGTCATTTTTTTCTCCCCTCTCGAGACCAGAAACTGTTTTTTCAAGAGAAGTATCCATTCAGGGCCCTCTTCTTCCCACTAAAAAATCTCCGCTAATCATAATAGTGTCACCAAGACTATTGCTCATCACCATCTTCAAGGTTTTCAAGTTGATTTACTGTGCATCTCTCTATTTTTTCCTTTAATTGTGTTTCTTGCCATCAGGACCTAACTATGTCTTCGATTGGCATTGCATTGGAAGATCTTTTTCCCTTGCCTATTGATCGCGACTTGTGGAGTAATTTAACTCAATTCCAATTTTCCTCTGCAGGCGAGTGCTCTCCATCCACGGAAGTGAGTTATGTGTGTTCAAGTGGTGCATCTTATGAATCTTGTTAAGCTTTGCCGCCTTATAGCCCCACTGATGGAATATTTAATCACAGAAATGAGTTGGCAGATATGATATACAGTGTGGGTGAGCCGTGCAGTGATCTGGCTGGCAATTGAGAAACGGATGAATTTGCTATTTGTCAGTACCATGTCGACATCTTTGTATAACCTTGTGTTATTTATTTTTATTTTGTTTTACTTATTTAGGAATATTAAAGGTGCTTTCAATCAACAGTTTCGTTGGCTAGATATCTTGATTATCTCTAAAACACACCATTTTTAAAAATCTTTTTATTAGATGGCAGAGGGGATTTCTCACAATGATGGGAAAACTGTAAGAATCCCCTTTGAGGTCTCTTTGTCAAGATTCTTAGAAACACTATTTCTAATTACACTGAATAACTTGAAGCATGCTACTTGAAAATATTTGCAAATAGTCTACTTCTATTAGGTGCCTTTAATTTTATTTAAACTTTAAAA
Source organism: Equus asinus (assembly GCF_041296235.1). Taxonomy (NCBI): domain Eukaryota; kingdom Metazoa; phylum Chordata; class Mammalia; order Perissodactyla; family Equidae; genus Equus; species Equus asinus. Next base: position 43,382,093 of record NC_091803.1, read on the forward strand.
TGGAATGGCTGTAGATGCTGGCTAAGCACTGTCTTTGAGACCCACCTGGACTTTTTTATTTTTTTGCTTTTTATTGACATATCAATCATTTGTCTTGAGAATAAGCCTCAAGGAGTCTGAAGATGATTAGGCTTAGGAAAAATAATCAATGCTGTTTAGCTTTATAGGCAAACAGACGCTTGTCTTTGGAGAAGATTTATATATGTTCATGGGATATGCTGATTTATGTATGTCTGCTTCTGGAGACTGGCCTTGGATAAGCATTTAAAAGAGTTCTTCTAGGTACGACTTGATAAGAGTTCAGAAAACCCACCCAGAATGAAAGACCTTCCCCGACAGCTTTCTAAATGCTTCCCCTGGAATGTGCGAGTGAGGGAAAGTGCATGTCATAATTTATCAAAGCAAATTAATACTGTTCAGCTAGTAATTAAAGATCCTCATTAAGAGGTGCGACTGCTCTCCCCTCCCCCACCCTCTGTGAGCAATAAAAACGCACTCAGGGCGTCAAGAGGTTACATACGAAAATCAATAACCTGCCATTTTATAATTAAAAGAGAAAATAAATGTTAGGGAAAAGTCCACTAAATTAGGAAAATTACCTTTAGGAGAGATTGAAAATATTGATTTTAATTTACAAAATATGTGAACTTTTCATGCCCCATTCTGGGAGACAATTGGAGGCCGGGTTGCTCATTCTGCATAAGCTTCATAAAATCAATAATTATACTATGGGAATATTATGATATTTGTCATTAACACAACATCTTATATACAGAAATGATAAGTAAGTCTGGCTTTCTATCTCAGGCAGATACAGGGCTGGCTTGCTAAATATCCAAAGCAAATCAATGACAAGGTCTTCATTTCAGCTTTGAGGCACATTTGAAATTGCAAGATAAATCCAGACTATATTTTATAGTTGGGGAAATTTAAAATGCCCCCTAAATTCTTAGTCATGGATATTTAAAGGGATGACATTAAAATTATACCTGGATATGGGAATGAATGCGTTCAACGTCTACATTTTGCATATATGCATTGCAAAAATACAGGTGCCTGAAACTTTCAATTTAAGCTAGCTGGATTCCCAGCATTTGTAGGTCTTCAAATATTTCAAAGGAATTATTCTGGAGCATTGAATTTGCAGTGATATTTCCCCACATTTCTGAATATCATAAACTCTGTCTACCTACATACACACCTATGAAAGCAAAAAGAGTAAAGCTTCTGATTATTAAGGATAGCCTAGATTTGGTAACACAATACACAAATATTCAGGTTTCTCAAGGAACACTGCCTTATCCACGCCCCATTATTTTTAAATTTCAGTCTATTGGAGCAGCTCATAGAAATCATTATTTGGTTGTCCAGACTCTTTAAAGCTTCCCCTGACACAACCACCACTTCACACATCTGAATATGGTGGTGGTGGTGGTGGCTGGAATAATCTAGAATGATTATCTTCTCTTCCTTCATTCGACTGGTTTGGACATCGAGCAGAAGCATGATCTAATATTATAGGGGTAGTCACTAAGAATTACGACTTTTAAGATTCATGAAAAATAAAGCAGTATAACCTGGTTGGGGATGCATACCAGGTTCTGGATTTCAAATTCTAGCCGGCTTCTTCCCAGCTGTGAAATCTTAGTCCTGTGATGCAAACTCTTTGTACCTTTGTTTTCTCATTTGGAAAACTGCCATGAGGGTTTAGCTATATTAATTTAGGTAAAGCGCGTAGAACAGTGCCTAACCATAGGCAGTACTCAGTTAATATGAACCCTTCTTACGACTTATTCTTTCCCTTCTGGTCCAATCGTCTAACTTCCGCCACTGGGCTCAGGGCTAATTTGACTGGCTGCTATAATGTTCTCAAAGTTATGCAGATTGATTTATTCTAGTATGTGAAAGTCAGAATGAATTCTTTCTTCAGTCCTGACGTCCTCTTCAACACCCACAGATATGCATATAGGTTTGAAATCACATGTAAAGGAGATATTTGGTGTTTTCTCGGTTGCTTGAGCCAAAGATGACCAGCAACCACCTTGCACGGGACCAGAAACATGCACTTTTCTCTCCATCACAATTCACACATTGATACCCTCCCTCCTCACTGGATAGCTCCTTGCTTCTTGCTCTTGATACTGTTATTTTGGGGAAAAAACATGCACACATGTGTGTGCACACACGCATACGGGGAACCTGCCACCTCTTCGTTCCACCTACTTGATTTCACCAGGCAGCGCCTACAGATGCACGGAAGCTGCTGTCCAACTTTCTCTATGCCCTTTTCAGGTTTTTCACGTCTTTGAAGGTTTGGGCAAGGATGCACCCCAGCAATATCTGTGCTCCCTGAACAGAATGCCTTACCCCTGATCCCAGAAATTAACTTCCCCTAAATGGACATGCTGAGAACGGAAACACTGGTCCCCTTATGAATTAAGAAAAGAATCTCTTAGTCTAGTGGTGGACTCAGAATTCAACAGAATCAGCTCTTGGTTACTTTTCCCTTTATGTCCAAGAGGTGGAACCTTAACTTATTTATTTTTATTTGCCCAACATTTATATGGTGCTGGCTATGTACCAAACACTCCTCCTATATTAACCCATTTAATTCTAATAAACACCCGTGAGTTTGTTACTACTATCATCTCCCGTTTAACAGATGAAGACACTAAGGCACAGAGAGGTTAAGTAACTTGCCTAGAGTCACACAGCTGGCAAGGAGGGAAGCCAGGATTCGAACCTGGGCTGTCGGAGTGCAGTGTCCACGTTCTCACTCCACTATGCGTCCTCTCAGGGGGTGGGTTTCACCGTATAGTCATAGAAAGTCTTATATCTAAGTTTCTTTTCCCTCATGAGAATGAACACAGCTCCGTCACAGTCATAAGTCCCTAGACGTAATCCAGGCTTGTGGTAAAGTTCATGCAGGAGGAGACTGCAAATACTACCTACCTAAAATCAGAACTCAGCTACCATATTGGGCCTTCCCAAATTTACTAATTTTTTTTTTTAGTCAAGTTGGTTATTGTGCTGTAGTAGCTGTGTAAGCTTCCTATGTCCCTTTGTCATCTCCTAAAATTGATGCTTAGTTCCAGGAAAATAACAGAAGGAAGACAGAAGGGACAAAATGAGGTGTGTGATTTACCATCAAGAGATCACGAAATGAGTGGATCTAGACCAATTGGTCACGCACTTCTCCTTATTAGAAAGCTAGGGCCACATCAAAGAAAGTCTTTCTTTCAATATCCATGTGGCAAATCTACTAAGGTTCTCGGGTGAGTCATGCAGCCTTGTTAACGCATAAGGAGACAACAGGCAGAAGCGACAGGCCAAGCCAAGCAAAAATCTCAGCCATTGTTGCTTCTGGGTTACTCTCTTTCCAAAATTGATGACTACGTTTTCTAGGAGAGTGGATTTCCCAACTGGGTGGTGAGTTGGTGGGTAGCAGGGAAAGGATGAGGAAAGAGACACATTCTTGAAGGCAAAGCAGAGAGAAATGGAATTGCTAAGGGAAACTGATTAATGGAGAAAGAAAGACAATTTAGTTTTTTCTAATTTTCCAAATAATCCTTCTCTTGGCAATTTCAACTCACCGCCACATTATTGGAATAAGTGAGCCAACTCTCTGCTTTGCCAGGGGAAAAAAAAAAATGCAACCCCAAATGGAAATGTATGGCTAAAAAAGCACATCCAGGCATATTGAAATAAAATGGGCGTGAACAGCTCTCCATTTCTTCAATATGCTCTTGAACAGTCTCCATGCTTTTTTGAGGCAAAATCATTGTGCAAGGTCACAAGGAGCAGTGGCTCCACACTTACTCCACAACGTAACTTACATGATTCCCCTTTATTTTTCAAAGGGTTTTAAACACTTTTGGTTTTGCCAAAAAAAAAATCATTCATAACTTCTTGGGATAAGGATTTACTTGGTTCAGATTATTTTATGAAACCTGTTCTTTATTGGCAGGCAAAGCACATTTAGAAAAGACCAAAAGGAGTCATGCAAAGGAAAACTCTTTACCTGCATAGAATTCAGGACTGTAGACTGCACCCACAACTGGATTCAATTTCCAGCCTTAAAACAAATATACAAAAATGTTATTATCATAATCGATGTAACAACCTATTGCAAATTAACTACAAATCAAATGGATTGGTGTTTTTTTAATTTTAAAATTTAGAGGATACATACTTTGGGTATGCATAAAAATTATTTGGAAACTACACATAGGAATATAGACTCATGCTCTCCTTTGTTATTTTACCAATACAAATTAATGATATGGAAATTACTGACCAGCTCTAGGTGAACCTTTTGAAAATGATGTGGTAATTAATTTTTTACCATATCAATATTTTCTAGAGTCCCTATAATAATTTCAACTTTCTGTCTTCTTTCATGTATCACTGCTAGATAATCTATCACATGTCCCTTGGCATTAAGTTCACAAAAATTTGAAAGCTTGCATAAGCAGAATTCTTCACAGCAACATATTTCGATAATTGTCATTCCTAATTATGACGCAGAGACTCTATAGAATTCTGAAGTGCTTCTTAAATCCCAAAGTAAATGACATTTATCCACTAGAGATTAAGTGTGGAATACATTGCAGTGCATTCAGGAACCATAAAAATTCTTAATCAATGCACAATATCTAAGGTAACTTTCAAATAACCTGTATATAAAATTAACAGAATCTTGTAATTTTCCAAATGTTCTGGATGAAGCATTTCCTATATAATGAATCCTGGCTCATGAGAAACTTTTACTCAAGAAAAGAGTATACAAGAATATTTGCAAATTAAGAAGCTACCCACGTTAGAGACTCATCAGCCTTATTTAGCGAACAATCTCTGAAGAATGATCACGTTTTAGGGTTTGGTGATCATTTCCTGCTCCTGCTGGTAAGCCTTTATTGAAACATCCATTACAGGATTCCTAAAAGACAGAGTAAGACGAGTGTGCTGCCTCTGGATGGACTTAAGAACTTTCTAGAACGTTCTAGAATGTCTTGTTTATGAGACTTTTCAGGTCCAACTTGACTATACTAGGCAGATTACAGCCCCCGTGATGACCTTAGGTTAGGGTTTTTCATGGGGTTATCCTTGGATTACTTGGAAAGCTTATTAATGGAAACTCCTGGGCCCCATTTTAGACATACAGAAAAAGATGAAATTCTGAGACCTATTGTCCCAATGGTTTCTGAAACTTCATACTGACACCTTGCCCTCTTATATATTAACCACATCTTGTCTTATAGGAATTTCTATAGTGATATAAAAATAAAAGTTACCCCAGACGTTTCAAAATATATGTTTTATGAATGTGGAAAATGACTTCAATTTGACCAATTGAAATTCCACTGCTTCCTAAAAAAGAAAATACTGAATTCCTGAGGACATGGGAACTAATGTCCATTTTCAAGTCATTTGGAGCCTAAGAGAAAGAAGAGCAAACTAGTTGAAAATAAAGCTTCAGGGTTATCTGGACATCTTTAATGTTCCCTTTCTAGTCCTTCACAGAAATCTAGAGTTTGTGAAAGAAATCTATAAGGACTCATATTAAATTAATAATTAAGTTATTAATTTATTATTCCTCCTCTTCTTCCCTCTGTTCCCCATCTTACACCCTGCTTATGCCCCTACCTTTTACTGGTGGTGGACGCAGCCAGTTTGGTACTACTCAAGTAAGGTTTTATTTATTGTATTCATTTTCATTAGCACCCTTAAATAATTCTTTTTGCTCTCAGGGCTGAGACACACCATTCACTGAATGTGGACCCATTGATTAATTTTGATGTAACTCTTAAAGATCATAAGTAATGCCAATGGTCTTTCATTTTCTCAAAGAAACAGACTCCCAAGAGGTATCTAAGAATGTCTAAATCATTTATCTCTCATCTGTCTTTATCTTTCTTATTTACTTGGGCCAAGAAACATATCTATCTCTCTATCCATCTATAATCCATCTATCTGTCTATGTATCTATCCATCTATCTACCTATCTATCTGATCTATCTATCCATTTATCTTTATCACTTATCATCCATCTATCTATCTTTCATCTATCTATCTCTATCATCTTGCTAGCTAGCCAGCTCGTTATCATCTCTCTCTCTTCCTCTCTATATCCTTTATCATCTATTTATCTGTCAATTGATTGATCAGCTCTTGAAAAAGTTTATCTGATATTATTTAGGTCTCCATAGTCTTCCCAGGGCAGGATACTTAATGCCACTATCTATTATCTATCTATCTCTATCATCTATCTATTTATGTGTCTATCTGTTATCTCTGTCTCTCTCTTTCCCTCTATCATCTATTTTCTATCAATAGACCGATTGATTGATCAGCTCTTGACAAAGTTGACCTGATGTTATGTTGGCCTCCAAAGTCTTCCAGGGCAGGCTACTTAATGCCACTATCTACCTATCTACCAGTTATCTACCAGTTTACTAAGTCTACTTATGGAAAACTTTCATTCAACACAAAAATAATAGAAATCAAGTGATACTCTCCCTGATTAGGAGATCTGTGTCATCTCATGTCTGCAAGTATTCATTGAGAGAGGTAATTGATAAGGTCTCTATAAGAAACCAACTGGGAATCTGTCAGCAGCAAAATGAAACAAGACTGCTCAGGTCATCATGGGAACATTAGGGGAAATTTTCCCCTTCTCCTCATCACTAGTGCTTTCTCCTAAACAAGACGGCTCTACTCCTACTATAGGGAAAACAAAGGCCTTTCTGAACCCAAATTCTCATCTCCTTCCTCTCCTGAAGACTCTTCCTCACCATGTCTTCCTCTTCAGCAAATGGCATCTCCATCCACTTGGTTCCTCCAAACAAAATTCTTCATCAATAATTCCCTGATTCTTCCCTTACCCTCATATCCCATGTACCATCTATTAGAAAATCCTATTGTTTAGACTTTGAAAAGATGTTTCCACTCTCTCTACTTCTCTCCCTCTCCATTGCCACTGTCCCAGGCCAAGACACTTCTGTTTCTTTCCTGAACAAGTCTACAGCAACAATGTCCTAACTCTCACCATCTCCTCTTACTCCTTCTCCCTTCCATCCTCCCTTGCTTCATCCTTTCTATTCATAGTGCCAAATCAATTTTTAAAAACTAAGTCACCTATCTCATTCTGCTACTCAGAATTCAACAGCTTCCTTCTTAACTTAGAAGAACACAAATTCTTTACCTTGGCCTAAAAGCTCACATGAGCTAACCTCTGTCCACTTATTTTGTACCACTGTTCCCTTCTCTTCAAACCACAGTGACACAGGCCTTTTTAATATTTATGAAATCACCCAAGATCATTCTAGATTGTACTCACTGCTGTTCCTTCTACTTGGAGAACTCTCCCCAGTTCTTGACAAAGTCGACCTGATGATATTTAGGTCTCCAATGTCTTACCAGCACAGGCTACTTAACACCACTCACCCTACTCTTTAGAGTTACTCCCTGATTCAACTCTTATTTTTCTTTTCTGCATAGCTGTAAACACTACCTGGGTTTATCTCTTTTTCTTTCTTTCTTTGTTCTTAATTTTTTTATAACCATACTCCTTCATTAAAATTAATGGTAAAGTCAGCAGGACTGCCGTCCGATGTAAATTTCCAGCATCTAAAACTGCATTTGGCAGATAGTTGGAGCTCCATAAATCTTTACTTAGTTTTGTTCTAAAGGAACTGAAGGAATAGAGAGCTTCTTCTAATGGACTCATTCCCCTTTGGCTAGGATTCTTTCTACTTCCACCCTCCAATGACCTGCTTCCTGACATACATCTAATAAAGGACCCTTTAAGAGATGACTGTCTTCAAGGGGAAGACGATGAGAATCCAGCCCTTGAAAATCACCTCCACTCAGACTTAGAGAACTCATGCAGGCTTATGTAAATATATGCAAATCACATGCAAATAGCCCCCTAGTCCCTGTGACTCCTTCTAGTACCTGGAAGAGACCCTTGGGATAAATAACTGCTGGAGACATGAGCCTGCACTGTCTGGAAGACGGACCAAATGATCCCAGTTTTAATTTCTCAGGCAGTCTGTGTATGTCCCCAGGCCTTGCAAATTCAGAGATTTTGATCAAGGACATTAAACTGAACAATGAGGCTTACGACAAAAGGAGAACAGCTGATAAAACCCACCACTCCTAACCTCCCAGGGCCCTCCATACAACAAGGCAATGGAGCAGAGACCAGACACATGGGGGTCTTGCTCCATATCAGACACATGAGCAGTTTAGAGAAACCCCTCTGAGGCTGGGCCTTGAGGGGCTGCATGCAAATCAGAGCTCTCCTCAAATTTAGCTTCTCAAAGGTCATCTGCCAGCCTTCTTTAGAAAAATGCTGGCCAAGATCCCCAGTGTTAACTATGGCTGTATTTGATGTTAAAAGGCAAGTTTAAATGTGCACACAAAAAATCTGCTGTCATCTTCTCTAGGGCTTTGCTGGGTTGGGTAGCAAAGAAGCACATTCAAGAAAGTACCCTTAAAGACACCACAGGGGTTCCCAAAACTGCACACCAATGCTTTCTAAAGGCATGTTCTAAAGATGCCCGAGACCTGATGGCTGAAATGGTGCAGGAGTCAATGCCCAAAATGAAAAGTGCACATTGTGCACAGATGTATTTTGTTTGGTTCACTCAGTAATTTTTTTCTTTTTTTTTTGCAACATGTATTCACTGCCAACATTTAGATTTCATCTAAAACACAGGATTTCTGTTTCTTTTGAAGCATTAGTAGAAATGGCAACTTTAGGTTAAGACTCCTCCATAGACCAATTTGCTGGGGGTGAACAGGGACCACCCTACTTAACTCCCCAGTTAGTCATAGACACCCCTGCTCCCTAACGTACACCTGGCTTGGAGGCCAAATGCCAGCCATCTTTTATTGTTGCCCTGGGCTGTTTTTTCTTCTAATAGAGAAATATTTTGCTTTTCTCAGTATGAAAATGAAAGACACTCTAAAAAGATGGTGAGTTTTTCAGACCCTCTCTCTTTGCTTATTTATTTTTACCTGCCCTGTTGGCATTTGAATATTTGATCCTTAAGCTAGTATGTCCATCAGGCAATTCAACTTACTATCTACAGCCTAAAAAGGAACACAATGACTGCTTATTATTGAGATTAGTATGTAATTAATTTTTTAGGGCACTTTGTACCCCTGGGATTCTGTTGCGTACTTTATCTCCAGTAATGATTACCAATAGCCTATGGAATAGGTCCCATTATATCTACAGTTCCTACTTGAGAAAACTGATGTGTAGAGAGTTTCTAAAACTTGTCTGCAGTTCAACAGCCAGTGTACGGCAGAGCTGATACGAAGTTCACCTCTCCATATAGTCTTGTATCTTTTTGTCCAGTTTTCATCCTTCCTACGATCTCTAAGAGAAGAAAAGATCTATACCCAACACTCATGCTTCTCCAACCTCCAGGGAATCCCTGAGAATCAGGTCCTCAACTTGTTTTACAGAGCAAACATTTCATCTCCAATGAGCACAGTAAAGCCCAACTCCTCTCTGAGGGTTGGCGTCCTCAGGAAAAATCAGCAATACAGAAGAAGCCCAATTCCCTCTTTCTAGAGTGTTCTGAAGGGTAGAGTTCCAGATCCCTATACGTCATTCTACAGTCTTCTCTTACAGCCAAATCCAAATGTCCTGGGAAATGGAATCTGCATCTTCCATGATGTTATTAACTGTGGTCCTCTATTGCAGAGCCTCCTAGCCATGTGTCTCATTGCATTTAGGGGCCAATCTTACTCATTACTAGAAACTTTGCAGCTGCTTAAACTTTGGTTGGAAACACAATTGAAGGAATGCATGAAGGTGATGCTGGCATTGATCGCTACATTTCACCATTGCAGGACGACCTCAAAATTTGATGACTCTAGTAATGTATGATTTTGCTGAAGCGTAAGTTCGATGGTTTGTGAGAGTGAATTAGGTAGCTACTGAACGAATCTCCCTGATCACTTAATTTTCTTTGTTCAATATGACTTCACTGATCCTCTTTTGTTTTCCCGCAGCTTTATTGAGCTATAGTGGACAACTGAAATTTGTATATATTTAAGGTATTCAACCCACTGATTTGATATACCTATACTTTGTAAAATACTTGCCACAATCAAGCTAATTAACGTATCCATCATCTCACATAGATACCACTTTCTTTTTCTGTGGTGATAATATTCCCTTTTAATAGAGTCACTCTTGTTAAGGCTCTGAGAGGGCCCCTATATTTTCAGTTATGTTATATTGCAATTTATGGGAAAATTTATTTGTAGTGATGATATGCATGAATTAAAGATTGGAAAAGCTTCGAGAACTGCTTTTCTTTGAATACCAAAAGTCTCCGTGATGTCTTCTGTAGAAGCCAACTGTCTTTATGTAATTAGGATTTGCATTTTATCTTCCAGTCAGTTCTACTGTGACTGTCCATCTACCCTTGGGTACCATGCTCAGCCCATGAGACAGGATAAGCCTCTGAGTGTCTCTTTTTCCAGGTGCATGGATGAGAGACCCACATGGCTTATTCCTGAAAAGGAAGAAAACATGGCTACCTGGAATGGGATGTGGGGTGTTTATGCCAACATCTGGCAGGAATTTGGGGCTGCATAATTAATAATCTTTTTGTCATGTAACTGATTGTCATTGGAGTATAGTTCTGGAAGATGATGGGGCGGAAGTGATGCGTTCATACAAGATCTTGTTACTCCATAATAAAAGGAAAAGAATTCACCAATTACTTCATGCCATCTAGCCTCAGCTTTTGCATCTTAAAATAAGGATAACTATATTCTCTTTATAGGACTTCACGTGGGCCCATTGCATTTATAAAATACTTAACATAATGCCATACAGTCAGTGTTCCAGAAATGTTGGCTATTAATGAATGGGCTTTGAATTGTGTCCAAAAATCCCACAGGTTCAGTTTTCAGCCTCTGGGTATGACATTGATCAATAACTCTTTCTTTAAAATAAATATGCATACATATGGCTTAAGGAACAATATTTGACTTCCCTTGCTTCATTTTTCTCATGTAAACAGCACACACAAGCACCTATGCATACGCATGAGAACACGCGTGTGCACACACACACACGATGGCTACTTCATAATTAAAGAAAATGCCCAATAGTCTGATTGATGTCATCATGTATTAACTCTGGCAAGTTGCAGAGCTAACATTTTTACTCAGGTAGAAAGATTCTTGGCACATAATTCAGAGGTTTGCTTCATTTCAGCACTGGGCATTCAAAGTCTGTTGTGGAAATTTCCTATACCATTTAAGAAGATGTCTTGGGTTGCTGGAGCTGGGAAAATGGATCGGCAGAATAAATAATTCTTCTGGTCTTTCAACTTAGAGCCTTATTATACTGAGGGTACATCTCTGCTTAACGGTGGCCCTTTTAAAAATAAGAACAAACTGACTTGGCCAAATTGGTAGCCATTGGTGCAAGAAAGAAGAAAAACATAAATAGAACTACCAAATGCCAATACTATCTTTTACAACAGTAAAATAAACCTTGAATTTCAATCAGTGTGGAAAGTCAGAATCAACCTTAATGGAATATTACATAACCACTAAAAAGAATGATTTTGGTCTATATGTACTAACATTGAAAGGACTCAATATTGATTTACAAAAGCCAATTGAAAATGGCATGTACACCACAATACCATTTTTATAAAAAGCACGTACACAGTACTGTGAATACTATAAATATATACTTACTATATTCATATATATGCATAAAAATACAAAATAAAAGTATAGGTAATAATCTGTAATAGTGGCATCTTCTGAGTTGGGAGGAAGGAACCAAGTTGGCAGTGGCGTTATTCAAAATGTATTTTGGCTTTTTCTTTAATGTTTCTTTTCTTTTTAAAATGACTCTGTATTTCCATGTTTCACACATAATTAAAATGTTAAAAATGGAAAATTCCATACATTTTCCTGTAGGATGGTAATAAAATTATATTATTTTTAAAAACCCATGAAACAAAGAAAAAATGTCTTCCGTCTGACAATTCAACTCAACCATTAGCATTTTGGCATTCTGACTACCATAATTTAGTTGAAATCATACTCTACATGTAATTTTTTATTTTAGAATTTTTTATTCCTTATGGGCCCTTCATAGTGTTCATCCTGCTCATTTTAATGGGTATCATACGCCACTAAGCATATATATTCTAACTTACTGCATGACTTTCTAATGTTTGATAGAATGAAGTATGCAATTAGCATATCAGCAGGTTTCCCCCCATATATCTTAAGAGAGATTTATCCTGAGAGGGAATAAAGAATCCAAATGTTTGAACTTTTTTTTTTTTTTTTGAGGAAGATTAGCCCTGAGCTAACTACTGTCAGTCCTCCTGTTTTTGCTGAGGAAGCCTGGCCCTGAGCTAACTTTCATGCCCATCTTCCTCTACTTTATATGTGGGATGCCTAAGACAGCATGGCTTGCCAAGCGGTGCCATGTCTGCACTTGGGATCCAAACAGGCGAACCCCGGGCCACTGACGTGGAACGTGTGAACTTAACCGCTGTGCCACCAGGACAGCCCCCTGAACATTTTTAATGACTCATCATATATGTTGTGAATTCTTATTATGAGGAGTTTTGAGATGGGTTCTAGGTTAGTAAGTGCAGAAGTGCACTGTCCTGAATGGGTCTGCAGTGCACAGCAACATCCTCACGGGGCCCCAAATGTCGCCACCGGGCACAGAGAGGAGCGAATAACGTACTCATGCATTCTGCCGTCACCATGGAACTCATCGCGAGGCACCCTCACAGCCACTTCAAAAGCCTAACAACTCCAGAGAAGACTCAAAGCCAGAACCAAATTCTGCAGTTGCCTATCCAGGAATGATTAGTGATCGATGAGGAGGGGGTGATAAAAAAAATAAACATCCTCCCTTAACTTACTATAATAGCAACAAATTAAATTATCCAACCAATCCCCAAATAATGACGGTATCTCACCCCAAATGGGAGTTATTCCGGAGAGACTGGAAGAAGGGCATGCGCGCCTAACCGGAAAACTAAATTTGCCTTTGTTGTGAAAATTATCGTATTGATTCAGGTGGTTCACCGTAGCAGGTCAGCAACAAGGACACAGGGGCCATGCTGAGGCGCACATGGCTTGTTGAAACAGATCCCCTTGTTAAGGTACTTATAGATTCAGAGTTATCAGCGGTAGAGGCGGTTTCTTGTCAAAGGCCAATCTCTACTTACCGTTTGTATAAGGGTTGACAGTCTTTTTATTTGTCATTACACGTGCTGTGGCATTATTTACCTATGTACATAGAAAACGCAAATGAGCACAAGTTCCAGGGCCAGCTCACACTTCAATTAGTTGCATGCATTATGACTGTGATTACTTATTAAAAAAAACACTAAAATGCATTTTAATTTATAAAAGGCAGTAGGTGCATAACAAAATCATACATTTTATAATTACATTTACTTCATAACCATTTTAACTTACAAATCATTTCAATAAAGCAATGTCATATCATTTAAAAGTTTAATAAGGAGACAGTAAAAGCAAATTAAAAGGAACTGCATAATTGAAGATTTAAATGCATGCGTGTACTCCATGGTAACACAGAAACAAGAAATATTTTTTAAACATAAAATAAAGTTCATATGAAGGAACATGCAGTGGAGTAGAAGAGGGGAGAGACAAGGTACAAGAGCACATAAATGTCAAAAAAAGGGACAAACAAGTTTTAGCCGTGTGCAACACTGTAGGAGGGAAGAACCATCCGGGAAGCAACATCTAGCATTCAACACTTGGAACAAGAGCCTTTTACATCGCAAGAATTAATGAAATCATTCAAGCTTTAAAGTCACAGCTAACAAAAGGATAAAAGAGAGGGTGCATTGTTTAACACAATATGGAGTTAACGATCTGAGTAAGATGTGCACCGGTCATGTCTCAATCCAGTCAGAGCCTCCCAGGCTAGCTTAGAACGTACACTCAATTACAGGCGTACCAATATCCAAAAAAATAGAGCATCAAGAAAACTTAATACAACAAGTCAAAAAAATTCACGTGGTATATATATATGTATATAGATATATCAGCACTAAATACGTGAAACGGCAGATGGACTTCACCACTTACCATTCACCGCCATTGCCAGCATGGGTTTGTATACAGTTACCATGGTTACTGAGAGTTTGGTGAGGGGCCTAAGCGTTATCGTCGAGGGGGGAAAATGAAAGGCAAAATATGCAACATCTTACTCCAAAGACTAAAGCATTTTTAACTGGTATTTTTTTTTTTCAAGTTTTAACAAATATGACCCTGTGGCCACGTTGAGGGAGATCCAGTGGTAGAAAGAGTAGATTCTGAGTATTGGAATTTTAGCATTTTTTCAATGCAGGGGGGCCAGATATGGAACAGGAAATCCTGTTTGGTCGTTCACTTTACTACCAAAAGAATGCAAAGATTCAAACTGGCTTCTTAAAAAAAAAAAAATGAAAGGTTTAATGACAAAGACCTCTCATTTTTTTTTAAACAATCATTCTTTCGAATGCTATTTCTTTGACAATTTGGCTTAATTTGCACACCACTGTGGATCCCTCCTCAACCCTTCAGTGGAAAGAAAAAGAAAAGAAAAGAAGAAACTGCTCTGTATTTTGTTTCGTTTGGCCACACTCTCTCCACTGTTTGGAACCTATCGCACCCATTGACTATAAAACACAGAAAATAAAAAAAAAAAACAACTTTCAGATTAACCTTTCTTTTGTCTCACTTTTGCCATCCACCTTTCAGCAGTCATAAGAGTAACATAATAAAGTAAAATTAAAGAAAAAAAAAGTAAGGCCAGTTTTCCTTTTTATATATAAATATATATATATATATAAACAATGAGAAGGGGGAGGGTCACATACAAGACAGAATGATGCATCTGAAACGACGAATGAGCGTGAAGCAGACATTTATAAAAAAGATGTAAAGGAAAATATTTTGGACATGCACCTCGATTTTACGGCCCTCTACCACGGTGCCGTGTAATTTCTCCCTCGCCCTGTCCGCATCGGCACTATTTTCGAAAGTTACGAAACCAAATCCCTGCATGCAGGAGGGAGAAGGGAAAACAACATGCAGATTATTATTTCAGTCAACGACCACTGTGTAACGTTCTCTTGCTTTAATTTCTATGTCTTGTCCTGGCTTCAGTTCTGTAACATGCAAATTAGAGAAATTATAAGAATACTAAGATGTGCAATAAGTAAGCGACAAATGTGAACAAGATTTTTTTTTTTCTGTCACCCGTTAGCTGTAACCCCTGAAGAATTCAAAGAATGATACCCAAAATACCTTTCTAAATGTCACTACAGAAGAAAATAAATCTAACGGAAAGAAAATGAGATCAAAATAAATTTACAGTGTCTTCACAGAGAAGAAAATGAAATAACGAGGAAAAAAATAAGGGAACCACTTTCTTGACATGCAAATTAAGAATAAAAGAAAATAAAACGTGTGCACGAAATTCAACAATGAATGCCAAAATCTTCTAACATCGCCTAAAGAGTCATGCCGTGTGGTTTTAAGAACATCTCTTTTTCATGCAATTTTAGGGTTATTTGAATTTGTCAATTCTACAGCCTTTACTCCCCAAAAATAAAAATTAGAAGCCTAAAAAAAGGAAAGACCTTTTTTTATAATAAATCTTAACCTCTTTGATCAAATAAACAAAATAATCACATGAAATGAATAGAACTAAACATCAATTGATTAATAATGCAAACAGTTCAAGTAACATTTTTTAATATTAATAACTTCCCCCTCCCCTCAAATAACGTACATGCTTCTGAATCTGTCAACTTTCCAGACTACTTTATCAACCGAAAATGGAAATGTGTATTGTAAAGTTCTAAGACAGAATGCTGGTATTCATTTGTCATATCAACAGGTCGAAAATAAAGACGGTTCGTTAATAGAATGTTATTGTAATAACACTCTGAGCCATTCCTCTTTTATTGATAGATAACAAATAGGCCCTTGTCTTCACCATTGGCATATTTTAATATCTCAGCCACAAAAAACAACCCCACTAAACATTGTCAAAATCCATCTTTTTTCTTCACTGACACTGTTCCTAAGAAGAGTAACAGAAAATATGGCACATTATTTTTAAAACCCTTAAAAATATTTGTACATCTTGTTCAGAAATATACACCAACCTTTTGAAACAATTCCAGTGTAAATTTGCCCACCTCATTCTGGTTTTCACAGTGCAAACTGGGTGAAATAACGCAAGGTATTGGGATCCCTATTTGCACCGGGTGGAAGTTCATAATGGTGGAGGTAAGCTTTACGCTTACTTGGGGCAGTATGATATTCTGCTAAACTAATAACATACACAGTTATTACAAATAACAGGTGGTCATAACCAACTAGTGTTAACCACCAATCCCTCACTAGGGCACTAATGTGATCTCTGAAGCTCAGGCTATTTGAGAGGTGTGCCCAATGATCTGCCTCAAAGAGAATCTTTCGTTAATCTGAGCTCATCCGTAGCAGGCACCAGCTATGGATGCATTCAAGCTAGAGTAGCTGATTATTTGACACGATTCTATAGAGAAAAAAAATAAATGTCTTTACTTTGGGGGTTAGGACAAATTACCTTTCATAATATTTCTCATTGCGAGGATCTGTGGTTAGGATAGGTCTAAATTATTTCATTAATATAAGATTATATGCTCCATGAGAAGGACCCTATTTAGGGGGTAGGCCCATGTTGGATATTCAACTATACTTCCTAGCTGAATGGTTTGGAAATAACAGCTCTTCGATGGGCGAAAGACAGAATTGGAGGAGGATCGCTCTATTTGATGGTTCTGATTCTTGGCCGATGGATCCCAAACTTAGATGTACATTGGGAGGAACTGAGGAGCATATTAAACATTTAGATTCCTGAGTCCTGCCACATATCCACCAGATCAGAATCCCTGAATGGAGCCCAGAAACCTGTTTGCCAAAAAAGTTCTCCGTTATGGCCCAGCAATTGGCTTTCCACGGCCCCTTATATCACTAAGCACCATCAAAAGAAGGTTTTGGTTCACTGTGTGAAGGAGAATATGATATTGCTGATTTCTACAGAGCAACCTATGGAGCGGCGTGGACTTTTTGAGGTGAGTATCTAGCTAAGTTATTTGCATCTCAGGTGTAGGGTACAGCCAAAATCCCATAGTGAGATTCTCTTTTTCACCTCTAAGCCTAGCTCTCTAGCATCCACAGCAGCATGAAACATTTGATAAATAATAAGAGAAACTAGGATGCTAGCTGTATCGGGATAGGTAGTTCTCTCACTAGGCAAAGAAAGAAAGTTCATAGTCTGAGTCTCATCAATGGGGGGCTTGCTGGCATCACTGCTGTCTATAGGCACTAACAATCATTCTTACCATAGCACTGGGAAGAACATAGCCAGGTGACACTCAACATTCAACCCACCAGTCTAACCTCATCTCAAAGAATCAAGTCATCACCAATCTAAACCCAAGGCAAATTACATTGGCCTAAAATCTGTATTATGTACGACAAGGAGAGAAGAAAGTGGAAATAGAAATATATTTTGAATCCCAGGGAAAGTTCACAAACTACAAAGGAAGTACTCCACCCTATTAAGTTCTCACTTTGTTTTGAAGTAAAGATAATATGTTGATTCTTTTTATTAGTATTCTTACTCCCATCATTTTTTGCTAAACTTCTCTCTTTTTTTGAGCCGCTGGATACTTCTCCTTTCAAGCTGCTGAGATGACTAGCTGAGATTTGATGAGTTGAGTTCATCGAGAGCTTGCTCCAGAAACAGTCCCCCAAATACCAAAGGGACTTTCCAACCCATTCCACTGGACAATCTCACCTCTCACCGGGACGAGAAGTGATACGGCCTCCCTGGGTCTGAAGATCACCAGAATTCTCACCAGGGAGCTATGCCATAAACAGAGACCATAACCAGGCCATTTTCAGGTACCCTCTCTATCAAGCACAGGTGCTGGGCAACTTTGAAGGAGGTGCTGAGGCTGTTTGTTTCGACCTCTCTCAGGGTCAGAATTTTGTCTCAAGGAAACTGCAACTTGCAGTTCTTAAAACTATTCTGAATATTTTTATCTCAGCATTAAAAAGGGGACCAGAACATGCACATTCAGGGTTGGCCTGGAGAGCATAGGAACTGAGTGCAATGCTGGTGTGTAACCTCTTAAAGATCAAGAGTGCATGAGGGGCTACACGGAGGGGCTTCAGATGCTCTCTGAATGCTGGATAAGAACTCTGCTTTCCAGGTTTCTTGGAACAGAAGGGTAAAGCTGAGAGAAGGCACAATGTTGCTGGAGAAGGGAATCTGTGATGTGTGCCGCCCTATGACGAGAAGGCAAGATCAATAGACCAGATGATAGCAACCCCAAGACGGACCGTCAAACCAGCATGACTTGCTTATTTTAAAATCATCTTGTGAATCATAAATTCTGACCTTCTTGTATCCCAGTTATTTTTCTCTTTTGGTCTTACGGCATATTTGAAGGTGATATCTTCCTTTTTCGTATTAACGCAAACACATTTTATGTCTTAAATAAAGGCTCTGACGCACTCAGGATGGAGGAGCGCACTGATTTTTCGTCTTCTATGAAAATCCAATCCCTTTAGTTTCTGGTGCAGAGAACTCTTATCTATTTATAAGAGGGGAGCTGTTAGAAGAGTCTGAAGGTTCCTTTTCCTGTGGGCCTAAGAGCTTCCCATCTCACTTCTTCCCAATGGCTTCTGCATACGCAACTCCCTCGCCCTGACAAAACATCTTCCCTCCTGCCCTTCCCTGGGAAATCCTGACTCATCTTCCACTCTCAGCTTAAATGCCCCTTCTTCCCAGAAGCCTTCCTACCTTCTGACAATATTGGTCTCCCTGCTTGGAATCTCAGCAGCTTCTCATTTGCCAGAGAGCATAGCACACTTTACTGCCGTTGTTTCTCTTAATGGTCTGTCACTCTTGCTACTCAGGAAAATCTACGAGGACAGGAAGCACTTCTGTCTCACTCATGAAGGGTTCACCAGTCCTGTACCTGGAATGTACCTGGTACTTATAGATATCTATTGAGTCAAAGATCAGACTGTATATTTCCTAGGTATATTGAAAAGTAGCTATATCTGGCTGTATCCCCCAAATGAAATGTTTCAGAGGTAAACAAAAGGATTTTAAATCTCCTAAAAGGAAAAAATGAATTCTGGGATCTCTCACCCCAAAATGCTATCTAATTCTCACTTTCAAAGTCTGGCATATCTTTTTTTGTTTGGTTTTTTTTTGCAGGGGAAGATTCGCCCTAAGCTAACATCTGTTGCCCATCTTCCTCCTTTTTTCTTCTACTCCCCTCCCCGCAAAGCCCCACTACATAGTTGGGTGAAGTTGCAAGTTCTTCTGGTTCTTCTTTGTGAGCCACTGCCTCAGCATGGCTTCTGACAGACGAGTGGTGTGGTTCCATACCTGGGAACCAACCTGGGCTGCTGAAGCAGAGTGTGCCAAACTTTAACCGCTAGGCCATCAAGGCTGGCTCCTGGCATATCTTTTTAAAATGTGGTTTCCCTGTATACTTGCTATCCATATATACATGAACTATTTATGTTATACATTATTCCCAGGATAATATAGACACTGCTTGCGTATGTACGGGTGTATATGCACACACATGCATGCACACACCAAATACCTAGAGAACACACAGCCTTCCTCACTAAGCACTGAGTGACCTGTCTTGAGTATTGTCCCCAAAGAGAATGGTCAGAAGGTGAACTCCTAGCTCGTAAGGGTTCACCCATTTGCTGGCTGCTTCTCTAGCACCAAATGATGAAAATGTGGTCATAACAACGGTTCAGGTTTCTCAACCATTAAAATGGAAATGTTCCTTCAAATAAAACCCTTTCCCATAAAGGATAATGTCAAATATGAAAAATGTCCCTGTGTGAGCCGCTGCCCCCATTTAGCAGTTCCCAGCTGGACCGTCTTGATGACACTCCAGTCGTACCTAAGCCGTCAGCCCTAACACCTGCCAGACTAGTTCTTTTGGAGGGAGCAACCCACCGAGAGAGGCTATTTTTGATGTTTCCTAATCAAAAAAAAAAAAAGCATCTTTACAAAGTCAGTCTCCGGATGCAGCAAACTTAAATGGGCTTATTCCCGAAGCATCAGAGACAGGCTAATCACAGGAACGAACGAAGAGATCTTAAAAATAGCACTGCCATTGTACTTTCAAAATAGCAAATGATATTCTTCTAATGTCCCAAAACAGCTCTTGAAAGGAATTAAACAGCTTTCTCCAACTGGCAAAAGTTACAAAACAAAGTATAAATTAAATAAATTTAAAAACAAAAAAAAAACGTTAAAAGCAGTAGTGCTACAGACTCGGGATGAGAAGAAAGTTGGCCAACATTCCAGGTCATCTCCTATAGTTTTGCCAAGAGTGCATCAGGCCTGAGTGAAAAACATCAGGCTGGGTACATTTTTCTCTTAATGCCCTTCGCTTTGCAGGCAGAGAAATGGTCCCCGTAATGATTTTCATACAAGAAGCAGAAAGAGAGTTAACTTATTTTCCCTCAGCCTACAGTAGGTCAAACCACTGACATATTACAAGAATGACAGTAAAATATCTGAAATCATAAGAGAATGACAAGGTCCCTGAACGGGCAGAACTGGAGAGTAGAATGGGCTGATTTTCTTTTTTTTAAACTCATCTGGCATATCACAACAACATTTGGGCTGTGAAGAAGAGAATACTGGAATTTTCATCCTTCAATTCAACGAGCATCACTCTCTTCAGTTAATAGGAAATCTACTTAGGAGG
The DNA here is from genome assembly GCF_041296235.1 of Equus asinus. Lineage (NCBI taxonomy): Eukaryota > Metazoa > Chordata > Mammalia > Perissodactyla > Equidae > Equus > Equus asinus. Next base: position 43,402,945 of record NC_091803.1, read on the forward strand.
GAGAGGCTGCGGATTGCCTAAGAAATAATAAATTCAAATATTTTCCTCATGGTTGTTATACCCAAGAAAGCTGGCACTTGCCACCTTAGATAAAACCACTTCTTTTTAGTAACTGTCCTGAATACTGACACATCCCAAATTGCCTGAGTCAGGAAAGGTGTGGGGCTAAAACCAGTATCTCTCTATATCTAGTAAGCAATCTTTCTCAACCTGCACTTTCACAGTCTGGGCATGCAAGGAGAAGGAAGCTGAAAACTCCTGACAATCTAGGGCATGATGGAAACGGCCGAGTTTATTGAGAGTGTTCACTTTCTGGTTGCTGAGGTCAACGTCTGAGTCCGTTGACAGCATCATTCTCTGTTATCACTGAGTATCTGTTCATATGCTTAATGCACTGTTTTCCCCCAAGGGAGATTCTGATGGTGCTCTTGAGTTTTCTGTAGGTCCAGGTAGAAGGAGTTCACTTCAGTTACCACAAAACACCAGTGTGCAAAGGGGTATTCTGCACTTAAATGCAGTGCTGGCATTTGTTGAAACCATAAAGACGCAGTGTTTATAACTTTTAAAAATAGGCCTGCAAGGATTGTGAAAACACAGATTGCTGGGCCCCCATTTCAGAGTATCTGATTCAACAGGTCTGGGTTGGACCCTTAGAATCTGCATTTCTAATAAGTTCCCAGGTGAAGCTGAAGCTGCTGGTCTGGGGACCACACTTAGATGCCTATTGATACAGAGGATGTTTTGGAAGAGTTTATTTTTTGTGCTTAACGTATTTCCATTTTGAAGGTGCTGGAGCCTCTTCATACAATCCTCGATTTTTACTAACACTGTTAGCTCTAGGAAAATCTACTTTAAAATTGGTTTCCTAGAAAAAATCAATTCAAAGCAACGGCAAGTTGCAAAACGTGGATCGGTAAGCATCTTAATGAATAAAATTATATTCAAGAGGTTGGTGTATATGAAATTTTCTCCCCTACAACCCAGGAAAATAACTGCACTTTATTAATACAGAATAATCACATATTTACCTGCTCATGAGACTATCAACTCACTTTTTAATATAAAGAACATAATTATCACTGAAAAACAAAAATGTAGCAACAACATTATTTTTTTAAGCATGGGTAATTTTCCTCTGGAAACTTGATATATATAGATAGATACAAAACAGCAATTTTAAATTACCCCCTTATACATTCTAAACTGAACCCAATGTATTTCCCACCATTTTGGAAACTGGAGGTGGCCTCTCAGGGAATTCCCACTGGAGTGTATTTCCACAAGGTGCTGATTAAAACAGTGCAGTTGTTTCCCCTTATTCATAGTAAGCATTTTAAAATAAGCTAAGCAATTCTGAAGTGAATTAAGTTGCTTACCTTTGAGCCTCGCTCATTAAAAATAATTTCAACATCTAAGATTTTACCAAATTGCTGCAAAGAAATAGAAATATTTTATAAGCAAGAAGAGAAATGGAGCAAATACAAGGCACATTGGTCATTGGTCATTGTTCTCCAAGAAAGGATTTTTTTTTTTCTCTTTTAGTGACAAGGATATACATTTTATGTGGTTCTATCATTAAACATTGAACCAAAAGCAAATACAATCACACATATTATTTCCCTATTATCATATACCCCATCCAGTGAGTCATTATAGTAGAGGCCTAGGACAAAATATGTCATCCAGAGGTTAATTCTCTTTTCCTTTCATTATGTGCACATGATTGCTTTCCCAGGCACTGAGCAGCAAAATTAAAATTGGCTTGGGTATACACTGATTCTCCTAGGCTACACTGGTAGCCATCCCACTAGCCACTGAGAGAAACACCCTTGATGAATGGGATTTTCATAGTAAAATGCCCAACTGGAATATAATGTTGAGGATTCTGGCCCCTAGTCCCTCTAAAAGCTAGGAGTAGCCAGGCCGTATAAGACAATAAAGTATAACCAGGTCAAAACAAGATCCACTACATGGGCACCCATCATAATCAAGATTCCAGCACAGCTGTGATTGGTCCTCAGGCTGAAATGGACTTCTCTCAAGATGATTCTCCATATTGTTAAACAAACAATTAAATTTTAGACAATTAGCACGAATAGGCTCTCTAAAAAGTAAGAGCAAATCTTAATATATTTAAGTCTAGACACAAAGTTTCAGATTACAAATAAATTGTGTGGCCAGATCAAATGTGGGAGCCCAGTTAAATTTAAATTTCAGATTTCTCAGGATAAGTATACCCCATGCAATATTTGGGACATACTTATACTTAAAATACTTGTTATCTAAAATTCAAATTCAACTATTATTTCTTGTATTTTTTTAAATTGCTAAATCTGGTAGTCCTAGTAAGAAACGCATTTCAGGCAATTCTCGATTCACACTTAAATAAAGGGAACATGGATCCTGAAAACAGAAGTACCTCATAATCCAAAACACTTTTCTATGAAGGCGGAATCCTTTCAGTTTTCTTAGATCACATGAAGTGGGCATTTTTTGGTGTGATCTGTTCTACCTAAGAGCAAGTGGAAGAAGGTGCCATAAGAGGATGTGACATAGCCCAGGGAAAAATAAGATAGAAATTTTATCCTGATGCAGAATGAGAGCAGATGCCCATTTTCATGTTAAAAAATAAACAGAACAATATAAAGTAATATTTCCATCTTGTTTTTCCTTGTCTTTGAGTTTTCCTATCGTTCCATTTGCTTTTAAAGGCTGGATTTGTATTGCATCCTTTATTACCCTAGGACATTCTGTATTCTGTCTCTCTCCCCTGGGTGGAAAGCATTAAGCAACCTCTGTGTAGCAGAAGACAGACTGATCAGGAGGGAGGGGTACAACAGAAAAGGAACAAATGATTAGAACACAGATAATTGGGGGCAGCTGGCCCGACCAATGTGCTTCGGTCACAGAATACAGGGGGACCCACAGAGTAGGTGTCAGGAGAGTTCCCAAAGATTCAAGAACAAATTTATTGAGAACGTACAGAGGCTATCCTCTGGAACATACAAATAAATCTAATTTCCTTGGAAAGACAGAATATGCATACTCCAGTTGAACATAAATAGCTCAGTACCTTGAAATGAAAGTAGTTTTGACTATGAGAAAAAGAAACTCAAAGCTTATGTCATCCTGTGCCATGGAAATGTGCCCATTCCTCAGGGTATGTACCCAGCCAGGGGATTATGAACCGGAATTTCTTTTGTTTAGCAGAAGTGCTTGTCTACTTCAGAGAGAAGTAGAAGGATAGGAAGAAATCAAGAAGAGAAGGCTCAATGAGGAGAGGAGATGCAAGGAGTACATTGCAGGTACGTGCAACGGAAATACCAAGAAACATGCAGCTAACTCACCCTGCAATTGGTGGACATTCAAATACTCTTTTGGTCAAAAGAATATTCTTCCATAGGGCATTCTCAGTGCCCTAGGTTTGGGCATAGAAAACCATGACAAATATAAGAAGAAAACTTTCAGATTTGGGGAAATGAAGGGTTTGCCATTCAAAGGTGAACTGAATTTCATAGTAAAAAATCCTCCAGCTTTGTGAAGTCCCCACAAGCAGCAATTTCTATATAACCTCCTTAGGATATTCAGTTCACACAGATGCTATCATGTTTATTTCAGGCATAAGAGCTTGGAAACACAAATACTTATGGATGGAGAAGCTTGAAAAGAATGTCTTCCAAAACCATGAAGCAAATATCATCTACAGAACATTCTCTAAGCAGTCAACACAAAAACATTTCCTTTAAAATAAGATCTGCTTGGGAAAGAACCAGTCAAAAAGTAATCTTAGCACGTGTCATTCCCCAAATGAAACACTGATACCAGATGCCCTGAAATGGACTCAATGTTTCCCTGTTTGGCAGTTGCCATTGGGTTGATGATTCTCAAAGCCAGTGCAATAAGCCATAAGAAGAATGCTGACGTAAGCCCCCTTTCTAAGACAGTTGTGTACTATATTTATAGTATCAACAGTTTAATTGGGAAGTTTGGTACTAATGATGTAAACACAGCTGGCACATTTTCAGTTTAAATAGACACGACTCATTCGCAGACATAACTACCATTTGTTTGCTCAACACCAGTGTTCAGCAGTGTTCAACATGGTCCACGCAAGGACCATGAATCCACGCAAGGTATGTCAACAGCTGGATCAAGAACAAAATCTGGAAGCTTATTGGCACGCACCAGGGCAAATATGTACCAGGCACTTTTAGACATCCTCAGATCAAATAATATTTCTCTGAAAAACTGTAAAAGATGTGCAATGGATACAGCATAAAACATGAAAGTAAAGGTTAGTTCAAAGAGTGCACAGAAGGCTAAGAAAAGCCTTCGTCTCAGTTTTCTTAGGGTTGGCTTCAGGTTTGGAATGCAGAAATAGGAGGCACCATGCCATGTCTGGAAAAAATGGCTTCATTACCCGTAACATTGCGGTAGAAGGAACTTTGGTATTAACACTGAAAGGGCAGGCATCTCTATTTTATTATTTTATTCAGTTACTAAAAAGGAGACCATCAAAGCTTTGTCTGCATGTTCTGAAAGTCATGAGATCTATTTTTGGTGACAATAAAGAGAGACAAATATTCGCGCCAGGGGGTCTGTATTTTGATAACGAAAGCAAGGTGGTGACATCTACAAAGGTATTGTGCAAATATGAAACCTGTACTAACTGAACAGCTATTTCTGAAAACTATTCTATGATGGAATGTGCTGTAACAATGGTCTGGATATATTATAATCACCTCTCTCACCTAAAGCCTAGATGTGCTTAAATTTTAAATATTAGGTTAAATTAAGCATTCTATTTCAGAGCAAGTCATTGTAATTAATTTGGTGGAAATCCATACATTCTTTTTATGGGATCATCAAGAATTCAGACAAGCAAGTGGATGCACATACAAGATCCCTGACATGACCAAGGCTCGAGAAGAAAGTAGCTGGGGCCAAGACCAACATTCTTTCCAGAGAAATGTCCAGAACCAAAGCCCTAATAATATAATAGACCCATTCACTCACACCCCAACTGGTGTTTTAAAAAGACTCTGGCTTCTCCTTTGGACTTTGTGGCCACATACGTTCTTGACCAAGGAATGTTCTGTCTTAATAGAAAAAAAATCTACCAAGTGCTAGAAGATTTAATGCCAAACACTGAAACAAATGCTCCCAAAAGAGGAGGAAGTAAAGAATATGAAGTGCTTGGTGGAAGAAAGGTAAGTGGGGTCCCCATGAAGAGGCAGTGAAGCCACAAATTAAAAATAAATTGTGAAGCATCTGTGGTAACCACTAGCCCTCCACAGGTTGCACACTTCATGACTGAATTATTCATGGTTACAGAAGTTGCTATGAATACTGCCAGGTTGTAGGCTGTTTGAGAAAGGAGGTTGCTTTTTTGTCTTGTTTCATTTTTAGTTTGCAATCCCTGGGGCCATATTTAACCAAAGAGACAAAGGAGAAAAGCACACAGATTTTTGTGAGGGTTTTTCTCTGTAATGCGTAATCGCCCTCATTGTAGGCTCTGCCAAAATGAAGGAATAAAGGCAAAAGATAGCACCAAAAGGAGAGAAGACCTCTCAAGGCCAAATGACTTGGAATATGCCTGATGGGGATTAAAATGTAATTTCTTAGAGTAACTAGGACCTGAAAGAGGAAATCACACTTAATTCTCTCAACTGGAGTGTGGGGATCCCATCAGAATGTTTACAAATGCCTTTCAATGGGATCCATGCCACTAAATGGACCTATAACCAGAATGGGTTTGCCACCACCAATATTTGGCTAGGAAGAATAGATTTCTTTTCAGTGGTAAAATTCCATTTCTTCAGAATGGTGGTTGTAAACCAAGGAGGGCTCAGAGTTATGACAGGGTCCAGGAATCCCATATGTGCCTGACAATTTTTTATGGGCAAAACCCACAGAAAAACCTTGTATACTTTTTTAAATGAACACAGATGCTGTTTGCGATAAACAAAGTTAATTTCAGTATTCCTGAATGTATGCTGTTTTCTTAATTGATAGATACCAAGTGTATCTATCATCCTGTCAAATTGACGTCTTCTCAGTTGCCTGAAGATTTTGACTTTTACAAAAAGTGGCTCCGAAACCAGGAGATTTTGATCAAGTTTTGACAACTAGCACTGTGATCCATCTTTTGGCAAGACTTTGCCCTGAGCCACCTGCCCTACTCCTATAAGAATAGAGAGGCTCAGATAGTCATGTGAGCACGAATCCCTTCTTTGAGAGTTCCAGCTGTGGGTATTTTGAATACCTCTCTGCCTTAGCAGTGTAGCCCTCTGGTAAATTTCAGGATAACCAAGAAGACTGGATTGGGAAGGGGACCCTCATCGGTGGGAATTGGGGTGTGCTGTAATGAGTGACACCGCAAAAGGGCACCAGGACAGTCATTAAGAGGACAAAATTCAAAGCCAACATCCCAGTGACACTTGATGAGTAAAGATAGACTGAAGAGCAAGACATCTTCTTAACCTGATGTGGCAAAGGAATCTAATCCCTCTGGCTGCCCATCATTCAAACCTGGTCTCACTGCTTCACACACACTTAACCTCGACTTTCACTTTGAATGCTCTGCACTTTTCAAAGTCATCTTTGACCTGAAAGTGCCCGAGGGTATGTCTGCTCTGCAAGAGTAAGAGAGCTCAACTCAAGGTTATTACCAAATGAGAGAGATAAAAGTGCAGAAGCTGACCTTTTCCTCTGAAATGTCAGGATTCAAGTCTGGGTATCTTAAGTATTAGGACGCTTGTTCTGCTTTTGTGTCAGATGCATACAGATAAACATCATGCATGTTAAAGAAATAAAAGGGGCAAGCTAACCCCACCATCGCAGAGGGAGGAACCAGAGCTCTCCTTTACACGTGAGGGATGCGACCACGTTCCCCAGAACTGGGCATTAAAGTTGGGGCTCTCCTTGTTCGTTTTGTAATATTTGCATCCATCCACAAACTCTTAGAAGTCTCTAAGCAACCAACCTTTACTCTAAGTCAAATGTTAAGGATGTAGTTCTTTTCCCTGAATCCACAGATACTTCTCATCAATGCTGGGATGTCATGGACAAATAGACTGCATTTGCAAAAATGAGTGATATCCAAGCTCTGTGACAGCTTTGTCCTTTGGTGGACCTGAGCTCAAAGAAATGGCCAACTCATCCCTTCCCAAGGTGGAGAGTGCAGATATCATCCAGAAAAAGAATCAGGGTCATGATGTCCCACGAGGAAGCAACTCTGTCGTTTATTTTCTCTGGGTTGGCCATGGCTTCTGGCTCACTCTGCATTTTGCTATGGTGCCTGGGCAAGGCTGTCATTTGTGGCATATAACGTCACCATAAGAACCGCTGAACCCTCATCACTGATTCTGGGAGAATGTATGCTGCAGGATGCAAGCCAGACCTAGAAATCTCTAGTTTTTTGGTTTTCCTTTTTTGCTTTATGCAGAATGAATTATTCTCTACAGCTGCACCTGAAATCTGAATGCACAGTGCCCGGGAAAGAGTAAGGTATGCAGGAATATGTCATAATAATTTGGCAACTACAATAAAGAGAAGAACCAAGATGACTCATCATGTTTATTTTAGCCAGGACGTTGGGTCCCGGGCCACTCGATTTGGGGTCATCAGTGGGCTTGTTTGAACCGTGTGTGATCTGGGAGTTCATTTTCCATTCCACACTCAAGTTACTAATTAGAAGAAGACGATTTGGCAAAGTGGAAACATGGTGAATATATGCAAAGAAATTTATACTAAAGTCATAAAGAGATCCTGGCCACAATATACCCACAGATTAGGATCTAAAATGCCTTTCTTTTTCTATGTAAATATCTCACCTTCATATTATAAGTACCAAGAAGTCACATGAGGAGGGAAGGACTCTGGGACCCCAGAGCGGGCACAGCAGAGGAGAAAGGCAGTACTTACGCCAAACATTTGTCGGAGGTCCGGATCCCGGAACCTGAAGGGGATGTTGGAGACATGCAGCCTCTTGGGCTGGGACTTGTTTTCCGTGTTTTCCGAAGGTTGTGTCTGGGGCTGGCCATCCGTCGGCGCTGCGTCATCTGTCTGCTAAAAGAAAAGAGCAAAGCAGAGAGGCTCTGAGTGGACCCAAGAGCTCTTTTCCAAAGTGCTTTAGCTTCCCTTACACGGTAGGAAAATGCCAGAACAAAGGAATAAAGACAGAGAAGGAACTGCTGAGTCATTCATTCATTCCGGAAGTATTTATTGGGGGCTGGCCTGTGGAGTGGTTAAGTTTGCGCCCTCTGCTTGCATGGCCCAGGGTCCGCTGGTTCGGTTCCTGGGCACGGACCTAGTACTGCTCATCATGCCATGCGGAGGCGGCATCCCACACAGAGGAACTAGAAGTACATACATCTAGGATATACAACTATGTACTGGGGGGCTTTTGGGATTAAAAAAAAAAAGAGGAAAATTGGCGATAGATGTTAACTCAGGGCCAATCTTAAAAAAAAAAAAAAGACAATAACTTAACCAAAAAAAAAGTATTTATTGAATATCCCCTGAATGTCCATCATGCATCTAGGATACAGCAGTGAGCAAAGCAGTCAAAGATTCCTTCTCTCGTGGAGCATAATTCTTACCAGGGTAAGACAGACAATAAACTCGTTAACAAATAAACATAGAGCTGGCAGAAGGAGATAAGTATATGAAGAAAATCAAGCGAGAAAAGGGGCTAGTTGGTGCTGAGAGCGTGGGTAGTTCTAACAGGTAATCAGGTAATCAGAGAAAACCTGCTTGAGAAGGAATACAGCTCATTAAAGAGAGGGGTAGGTGTATTCCCTAATTGAGGCTGTTCAAAATCTTTAGATTTGCCTACGTAAGTGCCGAGACTGTGCAGATAAAATATTAGTAAATACAGTAAAACATTTGAAAAGGCTGTTTGGTATTCTGCAGTCCAAGTAACCATCTGATTGACTTAATTTCTTTTATGGTTTGAACTTTTCATTTCTTGATTGTATGTCTAGACCTGTGCTGTCCATTACAACTGACCCCATGTGGCTATGTAAAAATGTAAATGAATTAAAATTAAATCAAAGGTAAAATTCAGTTCTTCGTTTGCATCAGCCATGTTTCAAGTGCTCAATAGCCACGGGTGGCTGGTGGCTTCCATGTTGGACAATGAAGATACAGAATATCTCCATCACTGCAGAAAGTTCTATGGGGCTATGTTGGTGTAGACAGTGATACATTATTAGCATAACTCATTACTCTGCCTCCCACTGCCCCCCGAAATAAAAGCCTGGATAACATGATATTACATTGACACCCACATATAGGCAGAAATTAGGAGAAAGTTGCAGTAACATTTGGTATCATTATAGCCATTCTCATGCTTTCAGTTCTAGGATTTTACTCTTCAGAAACACGTCTAGATACTTTCTCTGCAATTAGCACGTCCTGCCTCTAGGTGGCAGTAGATGCCACTCACATCAGATAACCTGCTTCTCTGAAACCATGATGACAAACCTATGAGGAAGCCCATCAAATTTATGAGCAAGGAATTGTCCTCAGCTACATAAAAGGAATTTAGAAGCATAGAATTGAGACAAATCTATCAATGCAGGCAGACAGGTACAAAATAATAACAACGTAAAGAAGGAGATGATCTTACAAAGAGAAATAGATATAAAAGCCAAAATAACATAGGTATCATTAGCGACTTTGTTGTCAATCATTGTACTTCTTGGCAGATTCCATTTGTATTCTCCTTCCTAAGACACCTTGAATTGCATTTTGAAGTCAAGACTTCCCAGTGGCTGGTGCACTACTCTTCCAAGCTGGTTTAGGATCAAAAGTCTTACTTCTTCAACTTCCTAGCGAAATGTGACAATAATAACAATGTACTGGGTCATTATGTCTATGCTGTTGGAGTGGATGGGAAGGAGGATGACGGTAGATTTCCAACCTGGAAAATGAGCAATAATAAGAGTGCCTATCTTACAGGGCTCTGTGAATATTGAACGCAATAATATAAGCCACCTTGGCAGAGGTCTTGGCATGTGGTATACAGTCAATAAATGGAAGGTGATGAGTTTTTTAAAGTGATGGTGATTTTAAAAATGTAAAAAGAGAGATATAAAGAGCCGGTCTCAGGAAACATAAAGGAAAGGTTCTCATTTGCTTATTGAACGCATCTTTACTGAGCAACTGCCATGTACCGGACACGGAAGTCAGCCCTCCAAATCATGTGCAGGTCCCAGTTTAGCGGAAGAGAAAGAGGTAGAAAAAGACAATTGAAATACAGACTGTTAAGTGCTGGGATGAGTGTGGATCACAAAGGGCTGAGTAAACTTAAATGGGGGACATATCATACAGCTGGAGACTTGTCGGTTCTGGAGGCTAAATTTCAAGTGGGAGATGTCTGAGAGAAGAGGTGAAGGGGGCTGATGCTGCCCCAGCAGAGGGAAGACCATGTGCAAAGATGCATAGAGGAGAAGCAATGTTCTGGACTCAGGGGAGTATAGTGGACCTTAGGGTCAGTGGTCGGAGGGGGCATGCATGAAGGAAGGGAGGGAGAGCACATTGCAGAGATAGGCAGCGGGTTGGATCATGAAAGGCGCTGAGTGCAGGGCAAGAATATAAATTTCATCCTAAAAGCTATGAGGAGCCACTTAAGGATCATAGCAGGGGTATGACACGACCAGCATATGACACAGAGGCTGGGCCATCGTAGACAAATGATGGATGTCTGTTTAATGCCTGGCTGACTTGCTGACCACATGAATGAATGAATGAATGAATTGTGAGTATGAATAAACCAAAGAATGAAGGCATGAACCATCAGTTTTGCCACCTTGTGGTGATAATCCAAGAACAATATTATAACCCTGAGACCCAAATAGAGCAGGGACCATGTTTTCTCTGCTGGTGATATGAAGTTTGGTTACATGTCCATGAGATGAGAATGACCTTGAATTGCGGGATTGTTGCCTTTTAGAGGGGTCAGCGGTCTTGGAGCTCTATCACAGGACTAAGTTTGCAGAAGCAGCAGCTGAGACCCCAAGCTGCCAGTGGGTTTTTCCCCTCCTGTTAGAAGTTGCTGTTCAAATGCAAATTAAAATGAGCTCCTTCTCATCCCAAGAAGGAAACTTACATTTGGATTTGTGGATAACTGCTGGATGTTTCAGCTTAATACACCTAATTAGGAATTACAGAGATTATGATTAAACATATTAAATGATTAATAGCATTATGCCGCTCATGTGAAAATTAAAATTAATCATCTTTAGTCAAACAGGACTTTGGAGAAATCTTTGCGTTGTTTCCTTTGATAAAAACATACAACGCTCAATTAATCGTTTTGCAGCATGCGCATATTTACAAATGCCCATAAATTGTTATGTCAGAATACCTGTGAGTTAAAAGTAATTTTTAAAGGTAATACGTAAAATAAAAAATAAGCCAGAAATGTTTCAGACTCTGTGTGTGAATGGAAAGGAAGGGGAAGGTGAGAAATGACAAGATCGAGAGGTTGAGAAAGAAGAATTGTTCAGACTAGGCATACGTGTGATGTAACACAGCGATGAGACTTTGGTGAGCACCAAATGCAATAGGAGAGGAACAAAACAGCTGCTACGGAGCCTCAAGTACGTAAGGAATTAGACCTCTGGGAGTCATCCATACTGACTCCTATATTGAGTATATTGGGGCGTGAGTTTTCTTTTCCCCTTTTTCTGGGAACTTTCAGGGAAAACATATTCAGAACAAGCCTGTGTTTTATGTCCCTGTATCCATTTCCTAAAAACTCACTACAAACATAGTGGTTTAAAGCAACAGAAATTTATTCCCTTACAGTTGTGGGAGCCAGAAATCTACAGTGAAGGTGCCTTCAAGGTCATGTTCCCCCTCAAGCCTCAAGGGGAGAATCCTTCCTTGCCTCTTCCTACTTCTGGTGGCCCCTGGCTTGTGGCGGCATCACCCCAACCTCTGTCTCTGTCTTCATATGGTCTTCTTCCCTCTGTGTGTCTGAGACCCAAATCTCCCTCAGTGTTTTTCTTCTCATAAGGACGTTAGTCAGTGGATGTAGAGCCCACCACAAATTCAGGATGATCTTGCCTTGAGATCCTTAACTTAATTACATCTGCAAAGACCCTTTTTTAGAAATAAGGTCACATGCACGGGTTTACGACGGTCAGGACATGGACATATTTTTTGGAGGCCACCATTCAACCCACTGCAGTCCCCTTACTAAACCAACGAACCAGAAGGGCATGTGGAATGAGGAGCTGCCATCAAGGAGTGGATGCATTGTCTACTACTGCAGGAGGCATGAGGCTCTCCAAAGCAGTGGCCTCCAATCAGGTCCAGAAGAAAGAAGAATGTCCCTTCTAGGGCTGCCCCGGGCCCCCATCTGTCACACGCTGGTCACTTTAATAAGTTCCCGAAATAGAGAGGAGACTTGAGTCTTTCCTTTGCCAGCCCAGGCTTGCAGACCGCCTTTCTGGACCTGCCCCTGGATGCGATGCCACCTTTTGGCTGGACAGAGAAGCACTCCACCAGCCTGAAAGGCTGCCAACACTCTAAGGAAAGGACCTGTCTGTAGGTTCTCACACAGACGGAAACACAGTCACAGCATCCCTGAGAAGCTCGTTGATGCTTATAGCAAAGGCACAGAGTGAAATTTCTAAGGACAAAAATAAAGTAATGTGAAAAGCTAAGGAACTTGCTAATGGGACTAAACAACCCAAATGAGCATTCCCGAAAAGCAGTGACTCCCTGGTCTGCTGTGACATTCCCCATGGCTGGCGCATTCCAGGTTTAGTGGGAATTAATCGCTGAAAGAAGGAGTCACGATTTACCCGTGTCTGATTTTTGAAAGTCATTTTGGCCCTAAAGTGGGATTCAGTTGAATTGGAAATGCACCCCATAACCATGTTTGGGAGATCAGAAAGGCAGAGATGGGGCTTTTGCCCAGACATCATTCAACAGAGAAGTCTTCACTGGCCCCACTATCTAAAACAGCTGCCTCAGCATCTCCTCTCTCTTTGCCCATTGATTTTTTCATAGCACATGTGGCTTCCTACCTATGTATTACATGCTTCTGTTAATCTATATAGTGTCTATCTTCTGCACCAGGAGTAAAGTCCATGAAACGAGAGACTGTGAAACTTGCATTCCCTGTTTCATTCTTGCTGCATGGAGGAGAGTTCCTCACCCACAGGACGGTTGATCTTTGGGGCTGGTTGATCGTTTGCTGTGGGCCTGTCCTGTGCACTGTAGGAGGTTTGGCAGCATCCCTGGCTTCACCCACTAGATGCCAGTGGCCTATCCCTGAGTTGGGACAACTTAAAATATCTTCTGAGGTTCAAACATCTCCTGGGGGGCAAAAGTGCACCAATGGAAACCACTGACCTAGAGCTTATGGTGAGTTCTCAGTAAATATCTGTAGCATAAATGAATCAGCCTGGCTTTGCTGTAAGTGAGCTGCATGAATGTTAACTTCAACCTTCTGGGTCCTCGTTTGCATACCCCTAATGCAATAAGTATATATGGGTCCTGGACCCTTTAGAGTTGGGTAATGGCATCAAAGTCTTGTGACAGTTAAGTCCCAAGCATAAACAGAGGGCATTATAGTTATCATTATTATTAACAGTATCCATAACCATCAGATTTTGCTTTTTTATTTCTTAGGCCCGTGGATGCGGCTGACTCTGAGATGCAGCTTCCCAACCACGCAGGAAAGGTTGCCGGACCCTACACGGATGGAAAGTCATTAACCTCAAGAGGTGGGTTTCCAGGCAGCACTTGGCAGAGGTTCCCAAATACGCTCATTAGGACGGCAAACCCAGCCTCTGCTCCGGCCCAGTTCGAAGGCCCTATTAGGAGGCGGGATGTGTGCTTGCAGAATTTTTCCTAATAAACAAACTCCCCAGATATCGGCACAGGTTATAAATGTTAAGAAAACACCACCAGCGCTTTAATCTCCTGAAGATCACTTAGCGCTTCCGCAAAGACCTTAATAAAGAACCATGGGGCTCCCTCTGCTATAATCGTTCTTAATTCAATGAATGGCTCTGAGCAACCCAGGGCTAATCCTGGTGAAATTGGATTTTGATATCGACCAATCCAGGGATGAGTGTTGGAGAGAATATGCATAGTTGTGTAGAGGCACATGCCTTTGGGATTCTGGCCCCGCCCCACGAGTTCCTCTCTCTGAGCCTACGTAGAAACTGCTGAGTCCATCTTTTGGGGACGACCAGGTATCCAGGAGCGGAAGCACAGGTAGAGGACGGCTGCAGTTGGATATCTCTGAGCTAAACTCCAGTGCCATCACTTACGGGCCCAGCTCCTTAAACCCTTCCAAACCTCAGTTTCCTCAGCTGCCAGCGAGGATAAAAGATTTCCATCGCAAAGTTTCCGTGGTTCCAGGGTGCTAGAGGCGAGGTAGGTGAGCATCAGAAGGATGGATGAGTCAAATGTGGTGAAGCTGGTGGCGGAAATCGGAACTCAGAGAGAAATTAGAGACCCGGAAGCACAGGGTTGATGTGTGTGGAAGGTAAGGGGGCAACGATGAGCAATAAAACAAGAACTGCACCAAATTCTATTTGATGAAGGGGAGCAAATTATGCCACCTAGAAATATGCCTCTTTGGCATAAGGATTATTTTGAGCTGATTATTTCTGAGAAACAGTAGACACCAGAGAACGTCTGACAACAGAGTAGAGTTACCCTTTTGTAAGAGGCATCTCCATTTGTAAGGGTGTCTCCCTCTCTGTACCAGGAAGGGAAGGATCACTCTAAATCTCTAGAAGCTCTCGTCAATGGAGAAGCCCTGACTTAATCTGCATAACAACCTTACCCTTGTTTATTGGGCTTTTCCTGGTCACCTCCCATAACTGGTCCCCACCTCCCAACGTCTTCTGTTGTCTTTAGCTGGAGATGGTGTTTAAGGTGGTGCCTTGGGACATTTCAGAGAGTTACTCAGTTTTCCTGGGTCTCTCCCATGTGTGCAGGAGGTATGCATGTTAGTGAACTTCTGTTTGTTTTTCTCTGGTTATAGGGGGCTCTCAACCAAGAACCCAAAGGGGCAGAGGGAAAATTATTTTCCTCCCCTACATGATAGAGATTAAAAATGCAAGTACTCACAACACAGCCCTAGATACCATTCAAGGATGGTGATCAAGTGCTTTATATGCAGTAAAATGAAACAGAAGCCACATGAGTAATTTGAAAATTTCTAGAAGCCACATTTCAACAAAGTAAAAAGAAACATGGACTTCATCTTAAGAATATATTTATTTTAACCCAACTTATCAAAAATATTATTTCAATATGTCATCAATGTAAATGCTATTTTACATGTTTTTTGTACTACGTCTTTGAAATCTTGTGTATAATTTGTACTTACAGCTCATCATCTCAATATAAACACTAAATTTTCATTGGAAATACTTGAATCTGTTTTTAGGCTTTGAAAAATTGACAGTTGGATACCCAAGATTTTCAAAACATACCTCAAATTTTCTAATAATTGAATCAAGTATCAGTGTTTAAATTAAAAATTTTTTTAGGTATGCTCTTTTTTTTTTTTTTTTTTGGTTAGGAAGATTAGCCCCGAGCTAACAACTGTTGCCAATCTCCCTCTTTCTTTTTCCTTCTCCTCAAAGCCTCAGTACATAGCTGTATATTCTAGTTGTAGGTCCCTCCAGTTCTTCTATGTGGAGCGCTGCCCCAGCATGACCTGATAAGAGGTGTGTAGGTCAGTGCCCAGGATCTGAACCGTTGAACCCTGGGCCACTGAAGCAGAGCCCATGAACCAAACCACTCAGTCACGGGGCCAGCCCCTAAATTAAAATTAAGGTTGAATAAAATTAAAAATTCAGTTCCTCAGCCATGCCATTTCAGGGGCTCAACAGATACCTGTGGCAGGCAGAATAATGGCCCCTTAAAAGCATTGCAGTCCTAAACCCTGTAGCCCGTGAATACGTTACTCTACATGGCAAAGGGGACCCAAGGTAGCAGACGGAATTAAGGTTGCTAATCAGCTGACCTTAAAACAGGGAGATGATGCTGGATTATCTAGTGGGCCCAATGTCATCACAATGGTCCTTAAAAGTGGAAGACGGAGTCAGAAGAACAGCCAGTGTCAGAGCGAGGTTATGTCAGAAGGACTCAACCCACCATTGCTGGCTCCGAAGTTGGCAGAAGCAGACCATGAGGCAAAGAATGAGGGCGACCTCTAGGAGTCAGAAAAGGCAAAAAGGGATCCTATCCAGAGCCTAGGGAAAGAAACGTAATCCTGAAGACACCTTGGCCTGGTGAGACCCACGCCAGACTCCTGACATCCAGAACTACAAGATGACACATTTGTGAAGTTTAAGTCGCTAGCTTTGTGGCGATTTGTGATGGCAACAACAGAAAGCTAATGCATTCCCCGATTAGAAACCATAGGTGCAGAATGTTTCCATCATTGCAGAAAGTTCTATCGGAAAACACTGCTTTAGAACAATGGTGTCTTGGGGTGATGGGAGTGGAGAATGGGTTCAGAAGGAAAGAGGGCAGGGAAAGAGAAAGAAAGAGAGACAGAAAGAGGCTTCCCTTGGCCAATGATGACAGTGTGCTTCGAAATGAGGAATACGATTATCCGGGAGTCAACTCTCTGTGCTTTGGCTTTAAATGAAAATATTTTTAAAACATGAGATAAATTTGAGATAATAAGAGCTTCCTTGCATGGCATTGTAAGAATTAAAGGTAATATATACCACATGTATACAGGACTGGGCTTCTCACGCAATCAGCTCTCCAGCGGCAGCTGCAACATATGTTGCTACCATCTTTAGCATGAATTATTATTGCCATCGGAAGTATTTCTCTTTACCTTGTAGACAAAGGTTTCTTAACCTATTTCTGTGTACACGGACACACTGAAGGTTTTTTGAAAGCTGTGGACCCGCACCCTGGGGGAAAACCATTCATGCACCTGAATTTTGCATACAATTTCAAGAAGTTCACAAACTCCTTGGAAGATACAGAGATACCCATGCCTCCCAGGATAAGGAGCACTGCCGTAGGGGGCATTTGCGTCTACCCTATCCTGAGTTAAGACTTTGGATGCTGAATATTACTATCCACTGGTAACTTCTGAGCAAAGTGTAGAACTGGCTAAAGGATCTGGGGTAGAGGATTGAAAATAAAACTGTGCTGGCTCCTGGGTGTTTTACATAACTTATCCCACTGAATCACCATGACAATTTAGAAAACTGAGGCTCAGAGAGGTTAAGTGATCTGTCCAAAGTCACACAGCTAGGAGAAGGCAAAGCTAGGAGTGACCCTAAGATATCTAACTCCATATCCTGGACTCTTTTCAGCCTTCAATGGCCTCTCAAGGTCAAGGGGAAAATCTAAAGACAGCTCAGCCCTAATGGACAATTGTACAACACTTGTACAGAGGAGTAAAGATTCACCAAGTTCTACCTTCCTGGGCCCTAGGTCTGGACTGGAACCAGACAGATGAGCTCGGTAAACTGAGCAACCAACCAACCAACCAAAATCAAACCAAACCAGGCTGCTTCAGGTTCTCCTTTGAGCTCCTAGGGCCCTGTGTTCCCCTCTGAATTATTATTAACCAGAGATTCTTATAATCAGTTTACTTACCCCTCTGTCCTACTAACATACAAACATCCCAAAGACAAACACTATTCTGAATGCATTATGAAGTCCTTTACCACGGCACACAGTAGGCGCTCAGCAAACCTTTATTGCATCATTCCATGAAACCTCTCTGGGTCCAGATCCTTTCTCCATGAGCGTCCTCAATTCTGCCATGAAGGTGTCGAACCCCAACAGCCCAGACAGGATGCTAATGCAGCACGATTTCCCCCTCAAGTCAGCCTACCAAATATTCAGTATCTTCCCTCTCCTCCATCCTCCCCCCCCTCCACCCAAGAAGCTCTTAACGGTGATAAATAAAATGTGTACTTTTGAATAGCCAGCTGCTTCTCCCTCCTCCACCAATCAAGTTATTTCTCCGAGAGAAAAGCTTGTGAGTGTCTTCGAGGCATTATTTGATTAAGTTGACAATATTATGTGAGGGATGGTTGAGTACCCACTGCGATGTACTTTGGACCAAATTGATTTGTGTAACGAACACTCGCTCTGTCTCTTCTTGCAGCCTGAATAGCGGTCTTGATTTAGCCAGTCATGCCGGGCGCCAAGTGAATTTACAGGGTCCACAGTCCCTCTCTCTCAATCTGGAAAGAATAGCAGAAGCAGAGCATGGACTGGCATAATTCAATACATTGTACTAGAAGCTCAGAAAATAATATCACAGAGCACGGCAATATACCTATTTGATTTGATTTGTAAACCTGATAAAAAAGCAATCGAGAAAAGTTCAGGGGGAAAATATATACATTCTAAGCAAAAATGTAACTATATTGAATGTGTACAAAGTACCAAAGAAAGGAGGGGTGGCAGAAAATCATGCATACTAAATCAAACCCATTCCCTGAGTTAGACAATATTGCACATTCTCCATTTAAAGCGAAGCAAGATTGTGCAAAGTTATTTTCCATTAAAAATAATAATAATGGTAAGCCCAGGGAAGGTGAATTAAAACCCACATTCTCGGGTTTTCTCGCAATCCTACTTCAAAACGGGGCTCGTGCGGAATCGCTTAGCTTCCTGCTTTTTCATTCTAGCTCTGTAGGCAAACAAATAAGTTAATCACACAGCTTTGGATGTAGTTAATGCCTCCTTCCTAGCTCTTCAGGCCTGATGCCACAGCCAGGTGACACAGATTTAAGAAATACACCGCATTTCCCTCAACTTGAATAAATTCGATGCTCTGCAGAGATGGTGAAACTCCTCAGACAGGAGAATGGGGGAGGACAGAGAACGGCCGACTCTGAATTCTTTCGCTGTATTTCAGTCTTTGAAAATATGGGATGAGCACGCATGGGGCCAAGTGTGGAACACATCAGTCAAGGAGATGGGCTGCCAAGGTGTCTGTATTAGTCAGCTCCGGCTGCAATAACAAAATACTACAGACTGGGTGGCTTCAACCACACACATTTATTTCTCACTGTTCCAGAGGCTGGGACCTCCAAGATCAAGGTGTTGGCAGATTCACTTCCTGATAAGAGCTCTCTTCCTGACTTGCCACTTTCTTACTGCATGATGGAGAGAGGACAAGCTCTCTCAGTTCCTCTTCTTACAAGGACACCAATCCCATCGTGAGGACCCCACCCTCATGACCTCATCTAACCACAGTTACTTCTCAACATCCTCACCTCCAAACGCCATCACGTTGGAGTTAGAACTTTAACATAAGAATTTTGGGGATGGGGCCGGCCCGGTGGCACAGCGGTTAAGTGAGCACGTTCCGATTCGGCGGCCAGGGGTTCGCCGGTTTGGATCCAGGGTGCGGACATGGCACCGTTTGGCATGCCATGCTGTGGTAGGCGTCCCACATATAAAGTAGAGGAAGATGGGCACGGATGTTAGCTCAGGGCCAGTCTTCCTCAGCAAAAAGAGGAGGATTGGCAGTAGTTAGCTCAGGGCTAATCTTCCTCAAAAAAAAAAGAACTTTGGAGGGGACACAAACATTCAGTCCACAGCAGTGTCATTGAAGCAGAGCCCGAGAATAAGGAAAGGTGTTTGTCCTGGAGAGGGGCAGGGCTTTCCCTGGACTTGAAACCAGATGTTCTCTTATCCAACCATTCGAAATATATTTATTGAGCACCTACTCTCTATGGGTCCCTAGGGACACAGCCGGCATGACTGGGGGTTGTTGATCGGGGTTATTTTGCTTATCAGAAGGCAGAGTAATGAGACTATAGAAAGTGCCCTTTCTTTACTTCTCCACGTTTTGACTTTTAGTTCCAGGAATAAGGAGTTGAAAATAACTCATACTCCTCATAAGAACAGAAACAGTAAACATTTATAGACTCTGGAACCAGACTATCTGGGTTCGAATTCCAATTCTACCACTTCCTAGCTGTGTGACCTTGAGCAAGCTACTTAACCTCTCTGGGCCTCATCTCCCTCATCTCAAAGACTGGAATATTACTAGCACCTACCTCCAATGAGTCAATACACATAAGTGCCCTTCTTGGCCCATAATTATTATGATGATCAACATCCAGAACAGTGCCTGACATCCAGTAGTCATTTAATAAACATTGGTTGAATGATAACACTCTGTTAAGCTCTTCACACGCATTATATTTCGTTGCATCATCTGATGACTCAGAGAGGAAAATTCTATTATCCGTCCCCATTTTATGATAAAGGAACTGACGCTCAGAGCGCTAAGGGCTTCTTCAGGATGCTCAGTCAGGACATGGCAGGCAGTATGGCAGAACGGTTGAGAGCCCGGGCATTGCGATTTCCTGAGTCAAATCCCACATGTCAAGAAGATGCAACAGCGTTTTGGCCACTTGGTTGGTAAAAACTGAGGCCAGTGTATTTCAAAGCTTCCAAAGTCAACGAAATTCAAACTCTCCCCTGTGCTACAGACCCGTGTCTTGGTGCATTTCCCACTTCTTCGCCCCTATCGTTCCAGCTCTTTGCAGCATCTGTGTGAAGAGGTCCACCTCTGGGACCCTCTTCCTTCTTCCGCTCTTGGGTCTTGCTCCTTTGGGGCTGGGGGTTGGCAGAAAGGACCAAGGAGGCAGAGGGCATCTGATGCAACATAATGCTTCCTGGAGGTGAGAAAGCAAGCGCCTCTCTCAGCTTTCTCCCTCTCGTTCTGCTGAGTTCTTATGCCCCTGGCGGCTTCTGTGGGTGTGGCGGGGCCTAAGGCGTTGGCATGCTTGGGTTACCTGGGGGAGCGATCTGCCATCCCCTTCATTCCCCGTTGTTGCCAAGGGTCTTACATCTTCAAGGTCAGTGCTCAATGCTCCCGACTCTCCTTTTAGCCGGGGGTCCTTCCTTCAGCAGTGGGCTTCCTGGAAAGCCTTAGAAACCCCACTGCGTCCTCTGAACTTGAGGCTCTTTCAAGAGCCAGGGGAACCACCAAGAACAGAGGGTGGGTGCCCTAGTGCATTCTTCACGACAGTTCTGCCCCATTCTGCTGTTTTGGACTATGCCAGCAAACTTCCACCTTTATAAATCCCCGGATAAGACGCAGGCACAAGTTTCTATGTCAATGACATCCCCACACACAACTAATTTAAGGAACGTCAATTTCTCCCAAGAACTCTGCCCTACCTCCTGCTTTGACGGCATTATTAAGATGAGCCTTCCTGTTCTCTAGCTCAGCGAGCACCCACCTGAATGAGCCAGCAGCCTCCCCTTCTGGCCACCACCCCACTCTCCCTCTCCAGCTCTCTCCTCACCCCACCGTAGACCCCTGGTTCTCTTTATTCCCCCGTCCCGCTCAGAAATCAAGGTCAACCTAAACGTCGATTTAAAAAGGAAAAAGGTTGATATTTTGTAGTGAATCCTCCAATCCACTCAGCTCGCAGATTTTTCCCCCCTAACGTATTACCCAAGATTTAATTTAACCAAATGGCAAATCTATACATTATGCTAATTTTCCAGGCCTAAGAAAACTGCTGAAAGCATAATTCGGTTGCAGAAAATTGGTGATGAATTTAAGATGGAACTGATCTTAGCTAAAATCCCTGGGTTTTCCTTATTCATTACTTCTTTCTTCGTATAAATACTTGGAACAAAGACAGAAGGACTCTCAGGATTTTGTCTTAGGACGCTTGGGGTTTTTCCAGTATCCGTTGAGACGTGTGGACACCATTCTTCGTGAACCTTGATGTGTCTATTCACAGACGTTTGACAGTCCAAGATCCCATCTCATAAAGAACACGATTTCCATAAACTGACATGATTCAGGTTACTTCTGAGTTCCAAGTCCTGTTCTTCAGTAGGCTCATTTCTCCTACACTGGTGGATGGGAAGGTATGTAAATATAGGTTAGGAAATGGAAATACTAAGAAATAAACTCTGAAAAGGGAAGTGCCTACATTTTCTTAAAGGGAAACATCGTAAATAATTTGACTGCATGAGCCACCCTGCCTCTGTTGCACATGAAAGCAGCCGTAGGCAATATGTAAGCAAATGAACAATGAGCGTGGCTGTGTTCCAATAAAAGTTTATTTACAAAAAAAGGCAGTGGAACACAGTTTCCCATGTTTGTTCTTAGAGGAACCAAGAATTTGGGTCCATGATGTTCTATTCAGCTACCGTTTAAAAAGCTCTCACTTGTATAAAAGACATTTGTTAGATGTGAGGGATCAAGGATGGATAAGACAGACTCAGAGTCCTGGGATCTCCCAGTACTGTAGGGGAGAAAGATAATGAACTATACAATTGCAAGACAATGGGTGAGTTCACTGACTGAAGGATCTTTAGATACATAATTCAACAAGAGGGGACTATGGAAAACTTCTTGAAGAAAGTCTTACTCATGTAGAAACTCGACAGTCGTACATTGGCAGGACTCACAAGCAAACCTTTCTGTGGTCTAAAGTCTGATTCCGGAAATAAAGAGAAACAGCCACTAGTCCTGGAGTCATCTCTCATCTAATTGTGTCATTCATTGCTTTAATGAGAAGACGGTGACATTTGGAATGATAAGATTTGGTTGGTTGACACGATGCTGTGTGACCTAGGGCAAGTCACCTACCTTTTCTGAGTCTCCATTTCTTTATTTGTGAAAGAGGAAAGACAATACCAGCTTCCTCTTGGGTCAGAAAGAAACAGATAGGATTATGCCCCAGAAAGTGCTTTGGCTATATCAAGATTTTGTGCATCTCTAGTCAACGATTTCTATTTTTCTGGGTTACTCTACTTAAAAAGCAAGATTTGCTCACACAGCAGAAGAAAATATGGAAACCAATGTGGCAACCAGAAGACTTTTAGTCAATGGAGGTCCTTCAATCCAAAAGCCTTGGATTCAAGTCCAACTTTTGTCAATATCTCACTTGTCACATTTCTGGGATGACATTTACTACATCTAAATAAATGAAAACTCTGAATTTGGTGCCCTTGTTGGTACCTGGGGTCTAAACGTTCAAGGCTCTGAGACTCAGGGAGGGTTGGTGGGGTGGCTGGGATGAGGAACCCTGCCTTGGTGGGGGGGATGTTCTTGGTCACCCTTAGCAAATGCAGGTTTTGTGGTCTCAAAGGCAGACAGGTTTGCCTGTGGTTGGGAGTGTAGAGAGAGCTGCACGTACTACGTCAGTCTGTCTCCAGGTAAAGACTTCGGATCACCTCTAAGTCAACTGGGGAAGCTTGTTGAAAATGCAGATTTCTGAGCCTTACCTCAAAAGTAACCATTCATCATTACAGACCCAAGATGAATCTTTCTAAATAATCCTCATGGGTGACTCTGATGTACTTGAACATCTTAACAGCTGCTGTTTTATACGCCAGGGAGGCAATGGTGTGGGTTTATGTGTCTGGACTAAGAAACCAAATGGGACTGGAACCTCCAATCCCCAGTTATCTGACCTTGGATGTGTTGCTTCTGCCCTCTACATCATCCCCGCCATGGCTTTAAAATGGGGATTTGTGAATTCATTCATTCAAAGAATGTTGATTGACTCCCTTCAGTGTGACTGATAAGAATAGAAAGACAGAGCGAGGATTAAAAGTGCAATGTGTGCATGATGCTTCCCATGCTTCCTGGCCTTTGGGAGCGCTCAGTTAACAATAGTCATGGAAGCCCATTCTTTAAGTACCCTCCATATCCACCTTCAAAAAGCAAAGCCATTGTTTAGAGGACAAATCCCAAGCCTTGGATTGGATCTCTTGCGTATCAGGGTTTGCACCCAGCTATTGGGCTGCTCTTGATGTGGCAGGTATCCTTTCTCCTTGAATTAAAACCTCTACCTACAAAAGTCTTGCATATTTTCAAGGCGGATGGAGGAAAGAGGGGCAGCAGGTGATATTTCAAACGGTTTCTCTACTGAAGTCAAGCGAGACATCCTTGTGGACCTCAGATGTGCCTAATTTTTTCTAAGAGGTTCTATATACAGAGAGAGAGAGAGATGTATAATGTATACATCGTAATACAATCCCAAAGTTGAATTCCAAGGCAGATGGAACATTCTGATGGGGAGTCCCACCGCTGGCTGATTATTTGATGCTTTCGATCTTTCATATTGAATTTGAGATTACAAGCCTACTTTTCCATTCAGCCCTGCCCTGCAGCCTTCCCGACATTTTGTTATCTTTGCCCAAACCTTTCAGGAAAGGCCTCTGAACCATCCTCCTCCGCTGGCTGCAGCGAAATAGGATTACCGCCTTATTCTTTAACACAGAGCAACCGCACTTCATTGAAGGGCAAAATGAAATAAAACTTTGGGATATTTTTATTCGATTCTTAAAAAAAACGCTTTTAAGATGGGTAACGGTGAAGTTCGTTTAGCATAACTGCCCATGAGCATTTGCTAGGAATATGAATCCCATCTACATTTCTCAGAGGCTTATCATATTACATGTTATTTTCATAGACTTAAATCAAATGTGCTCTAAAAAAGTCTTATGGCGCTGGCTCAGTAATTTGAGGGTGCCCCAGAATTGCCTGGGGAACTCTTTAGAAATGCAGATTCCAGGGTTCTAGTCTTTTCAGTGCTGATTTCATCAGTCTGGGCTGGAGCCAAGGGATGCTGTAGCCTGATCCTACGGCTTTGTGAGAACCCACTGGTTATTTTTCAGGGATTCTGTGAGCTTCCTGTTAAACACAATCCTTAATAACAATTAAATGACATAAACGCACAATTAAATAAAATATATGAAAAGGTAATAAGTATTCAAAACCCATCACTTCCCAATTCTTTCACTACATTTTCCTGTTATCTACATGCTCTTGAGGTTTTTTCTGGGTTTTGCACCTGAATTGTGGAAATCCTTCATCATGGTGGGCTCCCGCGTGTTTTTAGCCCGCTCTGCATTCAGTGACAAGGTGTTGGCAGCTCGAATCGGCCACGATGGGAGTATTTACAGAACGGAGATTGGGAAATTGGTCTCCTGAACCCCTCTGGGGCCCCCACCGCCCCAAGGAGGTGGTTAAACATTCACCAGCACATCACTGGTTGGAGCCAGCAACATGCGTTTATAACAAGCATGCCAGGCAACTGTGATAAAGGTAGTGTCTGGGCCACAGTTTAAAGACAATGCTGACAAAGATTTAGAAAATCCAGTCCAGGAAGAGTGTTACTTGGGTCATTTTGCCAGTTGCTTTAAAAACTCTCCTTGGCAATAAGGCAATGCCAAGTATTGATGAAAGCTGGACTCTAGAATCAGAAACACCTGGGTACCAGACCGGGCTCCATGACTTCTGCGTGACACAGGGCAAAATATTTAACCTCCATGAAACTTCCATGAAACTTCCGTTCTGTCATCCATAAAATGGGTTTTTTTTTTTTTTTTGAGGAAGATTAGCCCTGAGCTAACATCTGCCACCAATCCTCCTCTTTTTGCTGAGGAAGACTGGCCCTGAGCAAACATCCATGCCCATCTTCCTCTACTTTATACGTGGGACACCTACCACAGCATGGCTTGCCAATGGACACCATGTCCGCACCCGGGATGCAAACTGGCGAACCCTGGGCCGCCAAAGCGCAACGTTTGAATTTAACTGCTGCACCACCAGGCAGGCTTCTAAAATCAGTTTTTAACACTTGCTTTGCAGACTCATAGTAATCAACAAAGTTATATAATATTATTAAGAATGTTGTATCCAGCCTGGCTTCTAATAATTGCTCAATAAATAATAAATGTTTGATGATCATAATGATGATGATGTGTTGTTAATAGAGGCATTTGAGAGAAATCCCTGGAAATCACAGAAATACTTGATAGATATTAAACCACTTGGTAATCTGAAACTAAGAAGGTTTTAGGGAAAAAACACCTTAATGTGCATTTCGACTTCTTCCTCTAAACAATTACAGCAAATCCGAACAATGATAGCAAATGCTAACATTTTGATAGCAGTGCAGGCCACTTAGCCTCATCACAGCTCTCTGAGGTCAGCCCTAAAATTATGCCCATTTTATAGATGAGGAAACAAGCTCAAGAGGAGGTCCCCAAAGCTAGTAAATAGGAGAGTGGGTCCTAGAACTTCTAAGCCAGTGCCTACCCACTGATGTCATGTAACCTTCTTGGGAATGAAATTTTTTTATCCAGAAGAGACTGTTGAAGCTGAAAACAAAAATAGGCCTATGAAGGGGAAATTGAAGGTGAAAGTTTCATATTAGATTACTTATGAAAAGCTCATAATATTCCAGAGTTATCTGTGACCTTTGAGGGAAATCATACATTCCATATATTTATCTGGGATGGTATTGACACCCCAGAAGGGGCTTTGGATTATGTGAACGACTGACTCCATGAGTTACTCTATTTCTAATCCTCGAGTACCAGGGTTCTAATGAAAGGAGGGAGAGTGAGCCATTTGGTAGACAGTGTGGTATAAAAGAAACAGGACTGGATGCCGCACCAGGAGATCCACGGTCGAATCCTGGCTCTGAGATCTGGCTGAAGAGCTGTGTGACCTTGGGAAAAAACCTGGGACTTCTCAGAGCCTCATAAATGGGGTCATAATGCTTAAATTTCAGGATGTCATAAGGATTCCACAAAACTACATATTTAAGTGCTGGGCACAATGTCCTAGTTATCAAAGCAAACAGCAACTGTTTCTTTTTTCTCTTGCTTTAGAATTTAATATTTAGGTTTCACAAATATTTATCACGTACTAAGTATGTGCTAGGTACATTCTAGGTTCTAGAAACGCATAGCGGAGAATGCAGGTCAAAAAAATCCCTCTTCTCAAGGAGCTTAATTTCTCATTGGGGAGGAGAGTGATAAACAATAGCATAATAAACACGCACATTGCAGAAAATGTTAGAAGTGTAAGCACCAGGAGACAAAATATTGAACATGAGGATTGGGGGTGCTGGGGAAGGTTTGAAATTTTCAATGAATTTTTTTTTTTGAGAAAAGGTAACATTAGAATCAATTTGATAAAGAAGATTGAGCCCTGGGGATAGCTCAGGCAAGAATGGTCCAGACACAGGGATAGGCAGTACAAAGGTCCTGGGGTGGAATATGAGCAGGAGCGAGGCTGGCGCTGAGTGATCAAGCAGAAGAGAATAGAGGATGATGTCAGAGATATAATGAGGGGGTAGGAATAGGTCATGTAAGGCCTCGCAGGCTGCTGTAGGAACTTTGGCTTTTTCAAAACACCTTTTTAATTTTTGAAATAATTTTAGATTTACAGAAGCATTACAAAGATAGTACAGAGACCTCTCACGTACGCTTCACCCAGCTTCCCCTACCTTACCTACCTACCCATGTGCATTTATCCAAACTAAGATGTTAACATGGGCATATTATTAACTATGGACTTTGCTCAAATTTCCCCAGTTTTTCCACTCACATCTTTTTTCGGTCGCAGGATCCAATCTAGGATATCAAGTTGCATTGATAGGCTTTTGGCTTTTACTCTGAGAGAATGAGGGAGCCACTAGAGAGCTTTTAACAAGCGAGGGAGATGAAATGACTTACTGTTTAGCCAGATTTCTGGTGTTTTCTTTCTCTATTTAAATCTGAGTTGAGAGCAAGAGGATGGGAAGATAACTTGGGTTCTAATTTAATGGGCTCTTACTTAAATCCACCTCACACTACCCACAAGAAAGCAAATGTCTTTATCACAGTTATATCAAAAGAAATCACCCAAAACAACTATCGAGCATTTAATAAATACCAAATGCCATGTAAATGCTACATACCAAACATAATATTCATTTCCTGAGTGTTCTCCTTGATTTTTATTGCTGCAAAGGCTAATTGTGCCAACCTCTTGAATTTATGTTACTCCTTCCTTCTTAATAACCAACTATTTTCAACTTATATTTTCTTAATTATCCTGACTAATAAGCTTGCCTGGTTAGAACGTGGCGATAATGTGGCCAAAATTACAGGTCCGGTGTCCTGTATTTGGCTTTTTATGAGACAGGGAAACAAAATATGAGTTCAGCAGCCATGAAAATGGTTCCAAATTGGGGCTCATTAAGTTATAGGTGCCAGGTGCTCGTTTAAAAAGGGTGGGAGCTAAAGGTGCCTGAATCACTCATGTGAATTCGCTGCCGTTCCATCAGCTGCTCACCGTTAGAGTTGCCCTGCTGTGAACAACCCCATATTTCTGATGTTGAAACTGAGATCTAGAGAGACTAAATCTGGGCTACTCTAGCCATGTGTTGGGATAGCTCATGATTAAGAGGCTGAGCTCAAAAATTTGATTTTCTTAGTTCTGATCTTTCCTCGACCCATGCTGTGCAACCATGAGTGTGTCGGATAACCTCTCTGTGCTCAGGTTGCTAATCAATCAAAGGGACATTTATAAAAGAGTATGTAAAATATAGGACTGCTTTGAGGATAAAAGAATGCATGGAAAGCATTTAGTACAGTGCCTAGAAGAGAGTAGTTGATGATAAACCGTCCCTGGGATGATGACAGATTCCTGGGAGGTTGATAGGCTGGTAATTTTGCTTCTCTTAGACTTATCCTAGAATACATCATGTTAAATTGAAGCTATCTATTAATCTGCCCATTATCCCAGCTAAAACATGAGCTCTTGAAAGAATAAGATCTGGGTCGTCTATTCTTTTTTTTTTCTCCCCAAAGCCCCCGGACCTAGTTGTATATCCTAGCTGCAACTCCTTCTAGTTCTTCTATGTAGGATGCCACCGCAGCGTGGCTTGATGAGCGGTGTGTGGGTCCGTGCCCAGGATCCGAACCCAAGAACCCTGCACTGCTGCAGCGGAACGTGCGAACTTAACCACTTGGCCACCAGGCCGGCCCCTGTGTCTTCTATTCTTTATCCTTCACGCCTAACACAGAGCCTGACACACACTGATGACTTCTGAGCAGAACTGGACTCTTCGAAAAGCCTCCCAGACTGACGGCCTAGACTACAGCTGAAGTCAGATGCCACCGTCTAACAGAACCCTTGTCTCCTCTTGGCCTCCGGAACCAGCCTCCTCGGCTCGCGAATTCATCGGGATTGGGCTGTGATTGCCCCAACATGTGGACCGAGTCAGCCCACCCCACCCTGCGGTCAGAGTCCCCTGGCAGCCAGAGCATAGGACACGGCTCCGTCCGGGCAACGCCCACCAGCACTTTCCGAAATGAGTTGCACACCCTGAACCTAACGGCCTGGCCGCTCGGTGACCTTCATTGAGTTGGAAATGTTGCCAGACACTTCTTGTTTTCCTTGCGAGTGGACGCCCGTGCCCATCAGTGCCTCATAGCCCCATGAGTCTAATGTTCGCTTTTAGTTGTTATGCAAGACTTCAGGCTACTGATACTGTTCTTTAAAAACTGTAGACATTGGAAAATTCCAAAAAAAAAAAAAAAAAGAAGAAGAAGAAGAAAGGAAAGAAGGAAAGACCTTGTTCCGCCTGGAATCTCTTATTTCCTTAGTGAGGGGAAGAGTCAGACAGTATTTGAGAGTGGCGAGTAGGTCGTGCACAAACAAAACAAAAGGAGAGGGCTTTGGAAATGCTTGAGAAATAACTCTTATAGGGTCACGAACTATGGATTTCTCCTCTCTGCTTTTGCTGTGCATGTTAAGAATGAAGTGGCGTTTCCGTTTCGGATTTTGCCATAAAAAGCATTATTATCAATTAATGTTGACCTGTTGGTCACTTGGGCCACTGGTCCACTCCGGTCATTCCTTCAGCTCAACTCTGCAACTCTTCTGAGGACACCCTGGTGCTCAAGGAGATGCTTCTGGAAAACGTCTGCCAAGGTAAATTTCACCTTCCAGTGCTGAAGTCCTACACATCGAGATGTTTAAGGAATATTCCTATTTTTGTTTTTGTTTTTGCGTCTCCTCTAACTGTAAAAGAATGTTACAGATTATATAAGAAATTATAGCTACAGACCCACATTCTCAGAGACAAGGAAATAAAGTAGCGTTCCTGGGAATAAGCAGTAAAATTCCACTATAGGGGGAAAAAAAGATACAGACTCAGAATGGAGAAGAGAGTCTGGAAACAAAATATAAGGATCTTGGTATGATAATTATATAAAAATATTCTCTACCATGCTGGCATGGGAGAAGAAAGGAGAAGGGATACAATGACCGATATACAAGTGGAGTGAAAATCTCATTAAGCAATTGGAGGGAATGGTGAAACTTCCACCCTGAACATCTGAGAGGATGGAGGAGTGGAATATGTGGACACAGGACCTTTGCACATGCTATTTCCTCTGCTGGAACATTCCTCCTAGGGTTTGTCTCATGAAAGACTGGCTCTTCATCCTCATGTCTCAACAGAAATCACACTCCCATACAAAGCCTTCCCTAACCACATTATTTAAAAAGTATATTGGTAAGCGAATTCCCCCCACAAAAACAAGCCTTGCCCACTTCTGTGGTATAAATGCTCTCATCCTGGCTGATTTCAAGCTACCAACATGATGTCATTGCACACAGAGTTGGGAAGAAAAGCTCATAATTGGCTCTTGCCAGCCTGTTCAAACACCCCACAGACCTAGCTGAAATGATCCCATTAATTTAGTTATGTATTGACTGTCTCTCCCTATGTAAGCTTAGCAAAGATCTTGTCTGTCCAAATCGCTACTGTGTCCACAGCATCTTGTAGCTGGTACCCAACAAGCGCACCCTAAATATTTCTTATTTGGGTTCCCTCTTCCTGCCCTGTGGCTTGGAAACCCGCTCTATGCAGGGAGCTGGGACCACAGCAGGGTTCATCTTGTTTACTTCTCTTCTCTTGGTGCTTCTTGCTGTCTACTATCAGGAACCATTGCTCCCTATATGTTTTTTCAGTTGTCTAAGGTGTGAATGTAAACCCAGTCCCTGTTTCTCCATCATGGCTAAAAGCAGAAGTCCCACAAGTATTTCTTGTTTGGATGAAGGAGGATGTCTGAGTTTGGGTGAAGGCGGCAGTCCCTGCGGTGACTGAGAATTTTAAAATGCAGGACAATGTCTGAAAACTCACCATCTGCTCTCCAGCAAGTCAAGGGGCACTGCACGTGTTCTAGAAATTTCTAAGCCTTCCTGCTTCTGTGACGTCGGGATTGAAAAACGGGATCCTTTTTTGAGCAGTGTTTGTTCATAGGAAAAGCATCATTTAATTAGGACTAATATAAGATGCCCTGTGGAGTGATAATTTAATAATCCGGCCGTTTTATTTATACAGTGCCTCCAGGCTCCTCATTAAAAATGGAAGAGACATTCCACGGGACAACGTGGCTTTGCCGCCACAAACATTCCAAGTGCTCTCAGATCACAAAGTCCACCCTGTGGGCATCGTAAGAGCCATCTCCCTCGCCTGGGAGCAGATATTTGTGTTGCCAAATTAACCTGCATGCACAGGAGAATCTTGGAAACCACTGGTCTACATTGGTACTTAAGGCTATTCTCCAGACACCTCCCCCGCCAAAAAAAAAAGGAAAAAAAAAGACTCTGGAGGAGTCCATCCAAGTAAAAGTATTAATACTGCTTCAAAACTCTCTGATAGCTTCTCCTTTCTCTTGGAATGAAATCTGAACTCCTAGCTTGGCTAGCAAAGCCCCATCCTTGCAACTTCCTTTCCAACACTTCTTTGCTTATTCACATCCTTGCAGCTTCACCTCCCTCCTTTCACTCCTCCAGCATCACCAGGATCTTTCCCATCTCAAGGCCTTTACAGAGGTTGACTCCTCTTCCTGGAACCTCTTCCTTCCACTGTTTGCCATACTGGATCCTTCTCATCCTTAGTCCTCAGCCTAAACGTCACCTCTTCAGAGGATCCCCCCTGTGCACCCTGAATTACATAGCACCCCTCTTGTCTGCTTCTCTTGTATCACCAGCAATGCTAGCAAGGGCTTTAATAAATTTGTTTGGTCCCCTGGATATAAGCTCTGTGATGGCAGCATCTTCACCGGTCTTGTTCAACATACTGCCAGAACCCAGAGAGGTAGGTTCTTAACAGCAAATAATTCATTCACAATTCATGCATAATGAAGCGGGTTCCTAATTAATAGTTGTGGCATGAGAATGTCATCACGCTTGGAACCTCCTCTCTGCTTTCTGCCAGTCTGCAGCCAGGCTGATGACTCAAGATAGAGATGAACATGGCGGCGTCAAGAGCAGAAGAAACTACAGAGGGAAACGGTCTCCCCTCCTGTGATGTCCCCGCTGGTGGGGAGCACGGGTGAACAAAAGCAGAAATGATGACTGGAGAGAGGGAGTTTTTGTGCCTCACTTGTCTGAGCTCCCACAGCATCCTGCTCTCCGTCCCTGGGAATGCATTTACCTATTGCATTGGTCTACTCCGCTGGACCGGGGCAAGTTCCTGAGGGCACGGAGCACGTTTCATTCACCTCTATATTCCCAGTGCTCAGCACCAGATTTAAAAGCGTATAAAAAAAAATGAATTACAAAGTGTGTATGTCTGTGTGTGTATGTGCGAGAGAAAGAGAGGGGGAGAGAGAGAGAGAGGATGTGAAAACCTCCTTGGTTTGTTTCACAATATTTTACATAGTGAACAGTCACTGACAATGATGAATAAAATAAATTAATTGCTCAAAATGCAAACATTCAGCTTATTTCCCTTGCACAGAGTGTGTTCCTTTACAGCAATCCAAACCAGTAAAGGCACCACACTGGGAAAACGCTGAGATGGGCTTAGTAAAGTTTGTCCATAATGTCTGGGATTTGCTCCATCACCAAAGGAAAAAAGCCAAATGGGCACATGGCCGATGGCATCATCCATTCTGTTTTGTCTCCCACCAGGATAGATTACTCTCCTGCTTTAAAATACACACAACCTTCACGTTCATTAATCACAGTAGCAGGTTTCAACTTCCTACCCGCCAATCCAAGAACAATAGAAAAGAACCATGCAACCTGTTTCCGCCTGCAAAAAAGAATGGAACAAGCAAGGTATCTGAATCACAAACTTCCAAACACGAACTAAATAATTTAAAAGTCTAATTTCTAAAAGCACATGCTTTCTAATGGTACAGCTATTTGTCATGCCTGCCTCGATTCTGATTCCAACACTGCCAGCCGTGTGGTGTGTGGTATGTTCACTGTGAACATATGAAAAAGATTCTTTGCTTTGTTTTTTCCTTCAATAAATTATGTGGGTCTTTTAAGCATCTCTAGCTTGCAAAAGGGATTAAATGCATAGTCAGATCCACTCATCCTCTTCTTCTCAACTTTCCTCTCCTCGTCTTCTTCTCATTTTTGGCATATAATGGAAGGCAAGGTGCTCACTTAATAAATTATGTTTGCAGAAACAGTGCTGCCAACTGACACAATTATGCACTTGTTGAGTTAGTGGCCACTTATAAACAGACTTTGTAAGTCATTGCATTTCATCCTGAAAGGTGCTAATGCATCATTATGATCTAGCAGGTTGCCTCTGAATTTTACAGCATCCCACACTACATTAACCTTTGGTACCGCTGATATTTATGACCTTATAAGAAAGTATTTATCAAGCTGAAAGCCAATATGAGCCCTCATGCTTTAGCTGGTGCTGTTTAGAAACTGTTATCACTCCTTTCTTCGGGCATTTTAAATCACTCTGAGATAATGCTGCGTACTGGCGAGAGTTCGAGGAACAGGCCATTCTCGTGCAGTCTTGGTGGGAGTTTAAATTGGTATAATCTTTCTGGAGGGTGATTTTTCAGTTTTATCTGACTATCAAAAGCCTTAAAAAAAATGTGCATTTTTACTCTTTGACCCAGCAGTTCTACTTGTGGGGATTTATTCTAAAGAAACAATTACGAAAGTGTGCAAAGATTTGGGCACGAGGAAATTCATCAGAGTGATACTTGCCACGGTGAAAAAGGAGAAGCAACCTAAGTGTCCAACTACGAGGGATTGGCTAAATAAACTGTGTCCAATCCAAATGATGCCAGACAGTGAAACAGAGCGAGGCCAGCGGGGACAAAAAAGAATGTTAAAATACATCGGGTGACTTGGAAAGACATGTATGATATTTGTAAACAGAAAGCAAGTCACAAAGAGTATATGTACCATCTTTGTATTTTCGTTTCTTTTAAAAATCTTTTGCAAAAGCTCTCAGAGCATAAACGACCAGGTGGTCAATGAAGTGATAGAACCATTGTGATTCTTCTTCTTCTTCTTTACTTATTTGGGGTTTCTATCTTTTCTATAATGAATAGGAGTTATCTGCATAGTTTAAAAAAGTCACAAGGGATCGAGATTTGTTTGTCTCTCAATCTGCAATGCACAACAGAGGGTCAGTAACTGATTTTTTTTTTCTTTTTAATGAGCTCGGAGTCACAGGATAGCAGTAATAATTGCTTCTATTTTTATAACCCTTCCTGATTTCTAAAGCACGCTCACATCTGATTTCTCATGTGAGTCTCAGAAGAGTCCTCTCCGGCAGACAGGACTGATATTTCTGGTTCTGCCTCTGGACGCAGAGACTGAGACTCAGAGAGTGGGTATTACTTGCCCACCGCCACATAGTCTCAAAAGGCAAAGCTAAGATCTTTCCCCAAGTTTTCCAGCTCCTGAGCCCACGTTCCTTGCCTCCCACTATTTGCCTCTATCTGGAAGGAAGAGCCAGGGAGAACACAGCAGCCTTCGGGAAATCAAGTCACTGTGAAGGTCAACTCTTCCATGCGGGGTCCTTGGCTTCATTCTAAATTCACTGGGTCAGAGGCAGAGAGTGGGGCTTACTAAAACAGGTAGCCATGGCCCCCTCAGCCTCAGGATATGGAACAGGCCTCTCCAGGGCCCATTAACATGGCTTGCAGCGTCTGGAAGCTGTAGGGAGCGGAGGGGCTGGCGCTGGGGTTTTGATGTCTCCCAGAATTATCGACTAATGTGTGTCTGTTGGGCAGGGAGATGAGATCAAAGCTTCCCGCAGAGTGGAAAGGAGGAGGCCTGGCCACGAGCAAGGGGGTCAGGGGGCTGCCAACACTGCCTCCCCACCTCCCACTGCCTGAATCCTGCCTCTCTCCCTGGTGGGCTTCTTTTCTCAAAGGGAAACTGCTGTTCAAGAAAGGGAGGGCGTGGGTACCCAACCTGTCAATCTCTGTAGAAACAGCCTCTACTTGAAGTGTGTTCTCTCAGTCCATGTGACTACTCAAGTTCCCACTGGCTCTCGGCAAGGCAAAGGGAATCTAGAAAAAGTCTAATTCCTGCCTGGAATGATAATCATAAAAGCTTTTATTTTGCATGCCTGCTCTTGGACAAACACTGTTTGGTGCGATTTCCATATATTACCCTGCTTAATCCTCACAACAGCCCTATTCATTCATTCATTCATTCATTCATTCCATCACCCAGCACATTCTTCCTGAGTATGCACACTGAGCAAAACATCAGAGAGACAGGGATAATGAGCAAAATGCAACACGGAACTGATATTCCAGTACGCCTCATGGGCCAGCATAAGCAAACTAATAAGAAAATTATTGCAACTTGTAATAAGTGCTATGAAGCAGACAAATTCAAGACACCAATACCCCAGATGTACTAATTTCCTAGGGCTGCCATAATAAATGACCATAACCCGGATGGCTAAAACAACAGAAATTTATTCTCTCATAGTTCTAGAGGCCAGACGTCCAAAATCAAGGTGTTGGCTGAGCCATGCTCCCTCCAAGGGCTCTAAGGGAGAGCGCTTCCTTGCCTCTTCCTAGATTCTGGTAGCTCCTGGCAGTCCTTGGCACTCCTCAGCTTGTAGCTGCATCACTTTTCATCTCTGCCTCTGTGACCAGAGATGGCTTTCTTCCCCCTGTGTGTCTCATGTGGCCTTCTTATAAGGACACCATTCATTGGATTTAGGGTGCACCCTAATCCAGATGCCCTCATTTAGCTTAACTAATTATATCTGCAAAGATTCGGTTTCCAACAAGGAAGGCACATTCTGAGGTTCCGAGTGGACATGAATTTTGGACAGGGCACTCTTCAACCCAGTACATTGTATTGAGCCCATTTTACAAGCTGGACACATGTTGGTCTTACTCCATTTTTCCCCTGCAGCAGTCATAATCAAGCAACCTTTACCCCCAATGGACAGAGGCGAGAAATATAATGTAGCAACTCAAAGCCCAGTCTTAGGAGTCAGCTTTGGGTTTGGTTCAGGCTTTCTTGCTCTCAGTGCCCTACTCTACAGAATGAGGGGGTTCTCTCCTGCTTCCTAGAGTCATTGAGAAGACAAATGGAAATAAAGAATTTAGAACCCATAGGTACAGCCCAGCAAATTTCAGGTACTCCATAAATTATGATTGTTAAGAAATCCTTCTAGAAACTGTTTTCAATTTTCATGTGCACGAGGCTACGTTCAGTCGGCTGCGTTTCTGGGGGCACACAGAACGTCTAACCCCTCTGAGATTCAGTTATCTCATCTGAAGAAGGGAAAGATAGTTTTTTCCAGGGGTTCTTGGGAATGGGTGACACAAGGGACTGTGTTGAGCATCTGATGAGCCCTTGGCAATGGCAGCCGCTGGCATCACCATTACCATTCTCAGGCCTAGAAAAAAAATCTCGTGTTTTACGTCAGATCCCAAATACCTCCTAGAATTTGACCCTCTCCAGTCTAAGTGAGCAGTGTGTCACTGAACACTGGTTCTCAAACGCTTGTGTGAAGTTATGCGTCTGCTGGGCTGGGCAAGGCTCACCTAGGGAGAGCATTAAAACTACATTCCCACTGGCCTCCTATGCATGCCCCAAGGTGCAGATCCAGCAGCTCTGGGGTCAGGCCACTCAAACACCATCCCTGGGTGATTCCAAGGCATAGCTGGGGGCAGAAACATCAGGGGAGAGGGCGCTGCAACAGTGCTCTGGTTCATCCACCTGAACCCATCCCTTTATGGAACTGCCTCTATGATGGTTTGGAACCTGGAACATTTGCTGGGACTCAACCTATAGTGGGCAGTCATCGTGCCTCAGATGTCAGTCCCTACAGTGGTGATGTCACTTGAATTCCCTGTGGCTTATGTTTTTTCTTGTTTTTTTTTTTTAAAGAAGATAAAACTTATGGGGTGAGCCTGGCCTCTCTTTTTCTCTCCCTTTCCTCCCCCTTCATGCTTTCCTTTCTTTCTGTCTCTTTTTGTTTTATTTTGTCCCTTTTCCCTGCTCTTCCTCCTGTGTCCTTGAAACCATTTGGAATCTGACCTGCAGACCCAGGCAATCCAGGGTAGGAGATGAGATGGAAAGTTACAAGGCTGACTTATGCCTTCAGGCTGAAGTTACACCCTGCCTTTGTCACAGGTCTTGTATCAGGATATTTGCTGCTTACCTAGGTATTTAAAAAGAACTGTTTGGTTTCCCATTTGGCCAGTCTTTCCCATGTCTAACTCTCTGGGCTGGGTATCCCATAGGGTGAAGAGGGGGTGACAGAGTAGATTCAGAATGTTCTGGGTTCCAGCCTTGGTTACATTTAATATCATCGAAATCTCATCTGCTACTTTTTTTTGGCCAGAGGAAGATTATCACTGAGCTAACATCTGTGCCAATATTCTTCTATTTTGTAGGTGGGACGCTGCCACCAGCATGGCTTGATGAGCAGTGTGTAGGTTTGCGCCCAGGATCTGAACCCACGAATCCCAGGCTGCTGAAGCATAGTGTGCAAACTTGACCACCACGACAGTGGGCCGGCCCCTCATCTGCCACTTCTAACAGGGAATTGCTGCTCTACATAGCTCGGGGGCATCCCTGGGGAAGCCCCCAATGCCCACAGTCCTTCCTAGCTCAGGTCCTGAGAGAAAGGAAGCCTCAGCTACCAGCCAAGTGCAGCTCTCTGACCTCAACCACTGCCCTGCCCCTTAGGAACCTCACTTCAGTGGGAAATCGAGCCCCTGTTCATCCAAGACATCTTTGCAAGCAGCTACTCTATGAATGACCCTGAAGATTCCGTAAGCACCCAAAATCACTGATGTTATTCCACTGAATCCTCATGATGACCAACAAGATCATTTGCCAGATAAATAAACTGAGAGTCAGAGAGAGAGCCAGGCTCAAGGGCCACGGTTAGTGAGAAGGAGAGCACAGTTGCTTGGACTGCACAGACCACGTTCTTTCCATTCCAATGGGCCAACCCTTGTGAGCCTTCCAGAATAAATACATTCCAGAAAATAAATCACTAAGCCTCTATGCCAGAAATCGGTTAAAGGGCAAACCCCAAACCTGGATGAATACAACAGTCTCTGAGATACTCTACATGGAATGGACAGGAGTGTCATAGCAAGTTGAGATGCTTTTCCTATGCCCTAAATGATAGTGAATGTTCAATTTTAAGTAAGATACAAGTCAGAAAAAAAATGAAGACACACCTGATGAGAAACAAACACTGATGGTATCATTCGATACAGGATGATGTGATCATGGGAGGGAGGGACCTCTGATCAGTAGGGTTCCTTCTACAGCTACACTGGAGTAAAGAGAAATGTGGCACAGGTGGGCCTGGGTCTTTAACTTTAGTTTGCAGCTCTTCTCTCTGAGGGCGTTTAGTTCATGCAATTTTGCTGGATCATTTATTTTTGAACCTCAGTTGGAGTTCCTTGTACTTGTCCTTAAACATGGATTCCAGGTAATTAAGGTGCATCATCCTTCTGCTCAGGTGTGCATCATAGTAGGGGTGGAAAGGGGCTCCCACGAACTGCTGGGGCTCTGGATTTCCAGGTGGGTGGCTTCTTCTAAATGGAAACAACCTGGGCATTGGGCAAGGTGGGGTCTGCAGCCAGTCAACTCATGGAATCCACCAGAGTTGTGAAACGAAGGTCCCTCAGAGACGTAGCAGAGGCTGTACATCAAGGGGCTTTAGAGATAAATAGTATTAGATACGAATCCAGCCTTGGTGACATGAGGAGCCTGGGGTTTGGGATGAGTTATAAGGCTTCTCTGAGCCTCAGTGTTTTAATCTGCAAAATGAAAACATTCCTACCAGCCTAACACAGATGCTGGGAAGGCCACAGGATATCCCTCCTGTAAAGGATCTCACAGGTGTTTAATTACTCATCTGCCTTATTACTTCCAAGAAGAGACAGTCATAAGTCCCCACGACTCCCCTTGTCTACTGATCTCAAGGTCTAACCCCGGGCTGATGGCTCAGCGGGCGCCTCCATTGATTTCTCACTCTTCTTGGGCTCAGACAATGGCTGACTCATCTCTGTTTCCCAGCAAGGACCTGGCACACAGTAGGTGTTGATAAATGTTTTCCGAACTAAATGTAATTGGGATCAATGCCCAAAAGGCAGATTCTCTCATTTCCATTGTTTAAAAATACCACGGATTTCCCCTCATGCATTATGTATTGCAGAAATTAATTTATCCAGAACTGTTTTCCAATGCAGTTTCCAAAGGCTCTAGTCTGCATCCAGCTGGAAATCTGCACTGGGGTGGGGGGCTCTGGCTAGTCTCTGGCTCTCTCTGTTCATCCCAACCACCATTGCTGAGGTAGTGCAAGGATAAGAGTCTGGATAAAGCCATGCCAGATGCCAATGTTTCCTGATTCCTACTTCTCCTGGCAAGGTCAGGACGGATGGGTCCCATAGAACCAGGTGCATCTTTCCTTAGTCCCCTCACCCCAAACCAGTGGCTTCTCCATTCTTCCAGCCCCTTAGGAGAAGGATGCTGGAGAATGAGTATAGAGTGGTGGTTATTAGCACAGGTTGTGGAGTCAGACATACCACGTCCCAGGGATGTGACTTTGGGAAAGTCACCAAGTCATGTCAACTCTCCAGCCCTCTATTTCCTCATCTGTAAAGAGAGCATCATTATGTCTACACCCAATGGCTATTCTGAGGGTTAAATTACAAACGACTATAGCATCTCAAACTAGTGATGAAAGTTCACACGTGTGCATATTGCATATTACAAAGAGCTTCGGCAGAGTCTTTGGTCATCTTATAGTTAGTCCAACCCTGTGAGTTAGCCAGGGAGTAGATTATTATTGCTCCCCCTTGAAAGATGAGAAAACCAAGGCTCAGATTCAACTAAATTTTATTTCTTGCTTTCCAGATGCCAAGTGCTTCCATACACATCAATCCACTTAAGAAGCACAGCTACCATATGAGATAGGTGTCATTCTGTCCATTTTAAAGATAAAGAAATAGAGGTGTGCATAATGATCTATCTGGATGTCTCACAAGCAACTCAAAGTTCACACACACACACGTTATAATTTTGATTTCAATTCCTTCTTACCTTCTACTCTTTGGAAAAATGACCCTCATCTCCACCAAGATTCAGCTTTATGAGAATTGGCATTTACTCAGGCCCAAACTTAGAGTCATCCTGGACCCTGTCCTTTTTCTTACATCCTACAGCCAACTTGTTGCCCAAACCACACTAGTTCATGTTATCGTCTCTCGTCTGGACCATTGCACTAGCTTATTAACTGCTCTTTCTGCCACTTTGCCACTTACCCCCACCGCATTACTGTGCTCCTCGAATCCATTTTCCACACCATTATCAGAGCATTCCTAAAATCAAAATCTAATCATGACATTCCCTTGCTTAAAATTCTTCAATGGCCTCCCACTGTACAAAGGGTGAATATGCATGCCCCCAACACAGCTTACAAGGGCCTGCATGAGTGTTCTCTGCCCATTTCTTCATCCTCATCTTGGGCAATCTTCTCCCTGCCCCGCAACCCAGTCACATTGACATTCTTTCATTTGAATATGCTAAGTTCCCTCTTCCCAGGGGTGTGGCGGTAACTGGTAACAACCAGCTCTACAGAAAACAAAACCAAAAAGCCCTGGTTTGTATCACTGCTGATCTCCATGGTGTAAATACTCTCGCAATGCCCTTTCAAGCTACTAGAACGACATTCCCATCATGTTGGGAAGAAATGTGTGTTCTTGTGTAGCTCCAATACCTTTCCTTTATGGCATTCTCCACAAATGTCATTACTTGATTAAGCAGGTGATTTGGTTTCTTTGTTTATATTCCATGTCCTGTACTAGACTGTAATTTCCTTGAAGGAGAACCCATGTCTGTCATTCACTCTTGTACCTCTAAGGCCTAACACTGTGCCTCCCAAATAGTAGGAACTCAAGGAATATTCATGCATAAATAAATGATACACAATTGTTGAGTATCCACCTTGTGCCAGGTACTGCGCTTGACACGAAGAATTAAAAAAAAATGAATAAGGCAAAGCATTCTCAAGGACTTTACAGCAAAAATAAAGTTTTAAGTTACTGTAAAATCATTGGCTATGTATTTAATAGATTAATAGATATTGTGACATATTGTAGGAGTTCAATAAACGTTTTTTATCGAATGTCAAAGGGATAAATTTTCAAGACATACACAGCATGGTAAAGGGAGTACCAACTCTGGCTTTCAGATCGTGTCATGAAAGGGCTTATAGACGCACAGAGGGTAGGAGTAAGAGTGAAGATTTGATAGAATCTCCAGCAAAGGCAATTACCAATACTTCAGGATTTAATTCCAGCATGGAAGGCCTGCTTTCCATCAAGGTAGCACCCTTCCTGATGCCAACTAACGCGGTTTGTTTTCAAACTCTGCTGAGGTATCAAAAACCGTCTGCATTTCTGAGTTGCAACATACAGTGAGATGTCTGAGAACGTGGCTCGCCAACATCCCCATCGTGAATAAAATGATGTGGACCAATTGCTTACATCTATGAAAACCTAAGTGACTGTGAAGGTAGGCTGCAGGCTCCCAGCCACAGAACGGGCCTGTGAGCCCGGCGGCCCCGAGCTGGCCCAGGAAAATGATGGGAAATTCAATTTCAGAAGGGCTGTTTGCAAAGTAATCCAATACATTACGGTGTGTGCATTATTATTGTATTATATTGAGTAATATCACATTTAAGGAGATTTCATAGCATCATAGCCATGCACAAGGGAATATAAAAGCAGTTAATAAAATAGAGAAGTACAATTTCCCTTCAGCCTTAGTTATGCTCCTATTATACTCAGAATAATAATCAGAGGTCCACTTAGCTTGACTTGGGAAGTAACGGATCTGTAATTACCTCGTGTCTACAGTGTCATTATCAAGGGCTCAGTCCCAATGTCAGACCACTGTGAATCCTCAGAAAGCCTGTAGAACTCAATATCCAAGCGACAGAAGGAAAATCACAGGGCTTCCTAAAGCCACACACACACCTCAGGGGACGTCAAGACATCTGCGCAGCCCAGGCTGGGCTCTATGCTAGAATTAGGCTGCCTTTTGAAACCTGGATCTTTTTCACTAGAGTTTCTCTCTGCCATGGGTATTCTACCCCATGAACCCTTAGTTTACAAAGGAAAACATGTGATTCCCCCAACCACCACCCCACCCTACGTTCTCCCTCTCCTGAGCTTGCTAAGGCCAGTGGAAAAAAAAAAAAATTCTGCAGATTTGTTGAGAGCAATGGAAGAGGGTTCAATGACTATTTGCCAAGAACTGACCTCAGGGGCTCTAACCAAGCCTTCAGAGGCTCTTTTTGGGATCAATGGCTCCAACTGTAGGAGAAATGATCCTGGGGCTTACCATATTCTACAGGTCACCTCCAGAGCTGGGCCTCCATTACCTATTTTAGTCAAGAGTTGGTTGCCTTGTCTGTGCCTGTGTGGTTGAAAGAGCTGCCACGTGTGTTTGAGTTCCATGTTCGTTACTGCCTGATGGTGCAACATAGGGCAACTTACATAACCTCTCTGAATCTCTATTTTCCTTATCTGTGAAATGGGAGTAACACTACCCACATTAGGTTTAGATTT
The DNA here is from genome assembly GCF_041296235.1 of Equus asinus. NCBI lineage: Eukaryota > Metazoa > Chordata > Mammalia > Perissodactyla > Equidae > Equus > Equus asinus. The sequence continues at coordinate 43,445,611 of NC_091803.1, forward strand.
AATGGACTTAAAACCTGAATACAATACCCAACAGTATTATTACTTACTCCATTAATCATAACAATTATGATATTCACTCTATGACCTCAGAAGAACATAACATTTCCTAACCCTGCTTTGATTTAAATCAAAGTCAGTAGTGATACAGGTTTTGATCCCAAACCTGTTTCTGAGGAAACATGGGCAGTGTGTATATGTGTGCATGTAAGTGTGTGTATGGATGTGTTTGGAAGTAGAAGGGAATACTATATTTCACATATAACTCTGGTATTTGTTAAATTCTGGCATTATACAAACACTTATTTTTTTTTTTGCCAGAGTTCCACAGGGAAGTGCATTTTGACAGAGAAGAAAAAATAAAAGAAATTTAATTCAACGTCAGGGGAGAAATTGGAAATATTTTACTAAAAAATAATCCAGAAGAGCCAGATGACCTGGTCAAACTCACATGCCTATAAGGACCAGTTCCCTTAGACAGGGAAGATGGACTCTGTGGTGACTATGGCGAACAGTCTTGGGGGACAGCCCATCCTCAACACTAGCATATAATTGCCGTGTTTTGTTAGACTTTTCCATTTTTTAATCAAAGCCAGATTACACTGTGAAATTTCCCATTTTGAAATGTAGGCAATTAATTTCATTTGTGAGCCCAACAAAAAAGGCGTGAGGTCTGAATAAAGCCAGCAAGCCAACAATGTGTAAACTTGGGCTTGGATCAGGGATCAGCAAACTTTTTCCGTAGAGAGCCAAACGGTATTTTCAGCTTAATGGGCCATATATGTCTGTTGCAATTACTCGACTCTGCAAAAGCAGAAGCAGCATAGACAATACATGAACAAATTGGTGTGGCTGTGTTCCAATAAATCGTTATCGACAAAATCAGGCAGTGGGCCAGAATTGACCCATTGGTCAAAGAGTCTGGCCTAACGACTCAACACTGATACTAAACGCCTGAAGAAGCCTGGAGAGAAGAGGGAAAAGGGAGAGCTGGCGAGGGGCTCTGGGTCCTATGGACAGTTGGACCAGGCAGAAAGACAGCCAAGACTCTGAGGTTCAGGCAATGCTTCCAACTCCCCTCTCCAACCTTTGACCAGGTCCCCTTTGGTCTTCACTGCTAAGAGCTTCAAGGACTCAAAACAAGAGAAGGCCCTAAAGCCAGGGACTAACCTACTTTGCCTCCCTGTTATCTCCAAACTTCCATCTCCTGGAGTCAAGGAGACTCTCTGGGGTTGGTTCCCAAGGCTGCCCCGCCCCCATCATCTCTTTCTCTTTTGGGAAGCCACCAGATGAGTGCCACCCAGAGACACTGCCTGGAACCCCCGGCAACTCCTCACGTAATTGCTAGCCTGCCTCCCACTTGCAAGCCAATTAGATGGAAAAGGGGGGACGAGACCCACCTCCCGTCATTCCAGCACTGCCGCTACCACTGCTTTTCTTAGCAAAAATTGGTAGTTAATTTCTCACCCTAAAAAAGGCCAGGGAACAATCTCTTTAAATTACAGTGTTACAGTGTGATACAAAGATGCAGAAGTCAAATACAATTTGGGTTATAATTAGCGATTTCCTTAGCAAGCTTCTATGGGAGATCCAGGCTTCCTCTCATCAGCTTGCCAAATGGTTCGAAGGCCCCTTTTACTCCACGGGGTCACTGGATGCCATGGGGGGAGGGATCTTTAGGGGATGGGAAGGGTGTGTGTGTGTGTAAACTTAGGCAGTTTTGAGCTAAACACGGAATTATCAGGACAAAGGTTGTTAACATATTTGTCTGCTATGATAGTATCAGGATTAAAATAGCAGGGAATGTCATTTAGGTAAAACAAACTATTTCTGATGGGGAAGTCACACAATGTGGGTTTAGGAATCCACCAGACAAATCTCTGTTTGCATTTACACTCCTCCCTTTATTAGTTGTACGGCCTTGGGGCAAGTTACTTAACATCTGTGCTTCCATTTCCTCATCTGTAATTCTGGCATGGTTGCATCCATCCTTGGATGGGTTATGGAATGTGAATTAAATGTGCAGCATGGTGCGTGGCTCATGGAGTGAGTAAGGGAGTGGATTCTGGAGTCAGCCTGGCTGCGTGTGAATACCAGCTCTGTCCCTATTAGCTCCGTGATGTGACCTTGGGTAATCTCCTTGATTTCTCTATGTTCTGGTTTTCTCACCTAGGTAATAAGAGGTTAGTTGTGGCATGCACCTACTCTTGGTGCTGTAAGATTCAACCAGATCCTGCACATAAAACTTGGAGCATCATGGCACCAGGCATCTAGCATGTGCTCACTAAATGCTAGTTACTCTTACCCAAGCATTGTTAACCAATCATGGTCGCCTCTTTCTTTCTTTCTCTCTCTTTCAGTCCAAGAAATTTCCTTTTGTTTCTCCCCATCTACCAATCAGAATGCACATTTACATTTTTCCATTTTGAAAGATGGGGGCAGCCCAAACTCTTTGAATTGTGTTGTTTGCAATTAACTCTATGATTTTTTTTAAGGAATAAACTGCCTTTTCACTTCCAAAACAAGTCTGCAAACTTTAAACGTTTAAATTACCTTGGTCCTGATGGCCTGGTTTGTTTAGACTGTACAGCCTGTAAACCTTGGTTTATTGGAGAACAAACTTACCCACGTAGCTTTGATCCAAGGACACTGAGATCACATGACAAGTTAGGTCCTTGAGCCTGCATACGTTCTGTTCCTGATGTCAGAGGTTTATTGTCTAGGTTGCAGTGACCTTCTCACCAAAGTCCAGGAGTTGGAGAGCCCATGAGTTTCTGTGGGATCTCCGTGCGGCTTGGCTCAGCTGTCTCGTGAGGGTCTGGTTATTCTACTACAGAGAGCAGAGCCCAGGCTTCAAGCTCCTGTCCCTGAGGGAGCTTGTGTGGTAACTTGGTCTTGGCACTCCATGAAAAGCTATAATTTGACAATCTGACAGCCTCCACGCCCTTCAGGGATGCAAAGGCAGAAACCCAGACCCCCCTAGTTAGAGTGTTTGACCCCGGAGCTATGGGGACTGGACCTGGTTGGAACATATAACACCATTGAATGAGCACATCCTCATCAACACGACCATCAGGAGGGGCAGAAGAGAACTAGATAAAATAACCACCCTTTCGAGAAGTCTGGAGGCCTTTGTGAGAGTAAGGCCCCCTAATGGTTGAAACCTCTGGCTAGGATATCAAAGAAAAATGGTGCCTCAAATCACACAGCCCGGCTTGCTGCTAAAGGGTCATTTGGCTTTGTCCATTTCAATGCAGAGATAGCCCTGAGTAAGTGGATTTTGAAAACTACTACAGAATCCAGGAAATAGCGGGAAAAAAGGATAGTTATGGAAAACAGAATGCACAAGGAGGGGCACGGCACAGTAGAAATGGTCTTTTAGGATGACCCTGTCTGGTTTCTGCTGGGATAGTCACTGTGTGACTCTGGCAGGTCACTTTCTCTCTCTGAGACTTGGCATCATTTGTAAATGAAGTAGGTAGACAAGATGGTCATTTCAAGCTCTAACATTCTACAACTCTCTGCACTGTCATGCTGAAGCATCTAAACTGTCTTTTTTACAAACCTGAAATAGAGTCTCCCTTGAAGCATTAAAGTTCCTAATTTCACTTCCTGCTAAAAAGAAGTAAAGGTTCCGAGGCAGCCCTAATGGCACAGTGGTTAAAGTTCGGCACACTCTGCTTTGGCAGCCTGGGTTCAGTTCCCGGGCGCGGAACCACACTGCTCGTCTCTCAGTAACCATGCCGTGGCAGTGGCTCTAGAAGAACCAGAACGATTTACAGCTAGAATATATACAACTATGTAGCGGGGCTTTGGGGAGGGCAAAAAAAAAAAAAAAAAAAGAGGAAGATAGGCAACAGAAGTTAGCTCAGGACAAATCTTTCCCAGGAAAATAAATAAATAAATAAAGCTTCCAAGATTAAGTCAGAGGTTATGAACTCAGTATCTTCAGAGGCTGGGAAGATAACGAAAATGAATGAAACAAGAATGAGCAGGAGAGGGGCTGGCCCGGCGGTGTAGTGGTTAACTCATGCCCTCTGCTTTGGTGGCCGGGGTTTGCAGGTTCAGATCCCAGGTGCAGACCTATGCATGGCTTATCAAGCCATGCTGTGGCAGCATACCACATACAAATAGAGGAAGATGGGCACAGATGTTAGCTCAGGGCTAATTTTCCTCCCCCAAAAAATGAAAAAGAAGAATGAGCAGGAGAGCACAAAAAAATCCAAATTGCTGCTTACTCTTGAAAAAAATCAAAAGATATTGTATTGCTAGGTCAGCAAACCAATATGGCGGTGACTGTATGGACTGATAGGGTCTCCTCCTGTGGATGGGCCAGAGGGTCCCCACCAAGGGGTCACATAGCATCATGCCTATGGTTTTATCATTCCTATATTCATGGGGAAAATTATATCCTTCTTTTACCTAAGTCACCATCATAAACTGGTCTCTTTTAAACATGTATGTTACTTGCCTGGACCTAAAAGTATTTGAGTTTCAGCCCTTAATTGATGTGTTCTCCTTACATCTATACAGTGAGAAGATTGGGCTAAGTGAGCTCTGTTTCCACCAGCTCTCACACTCCAAGGGTCTGCTGAACCCTCCAGGAACCCTCAGTTAAGATCACATAGCCAACTTCTTCCTCCAGTCTAGAATTCAAATAGAGACCAGAATTTGTATGAACTCACTATAAACCTGCAGAATATACGGCCGCAAATTAAGAGCATGAGCTAATGAGTGATTCAAATACTGCCCACAAAACAGATCAATGCCTGCTTCCAAGTTCACTTAAAAACAAACAAGCCAAAGCAGCAAAGCTCCCTAATGGGGCCATGCACTATGCAAAGGCAATTAGGTCCTTCAAACACCTAGACCCCCGTTTGTATAGCTCCCAGACAGCTCCTTCATCTTCAGATTATCCGATGATTACCGCAACACTTGAGAACTCCACTGTGTGCTAATACTTGCTCAAAGACTAACATCTAAATAAAAGAGAGAGACTGCTTAGTCACACCGAGAGGGTAAAATTGACGACAATGAAGACAGGTACGAGTAGGCACAAAACACCAAATGAAGAGCAAGTCAAGACGAAACGTTTCAGATGGCTGCAATACTTGCAATTGAAATATGACAACAAAGACTCCCTAAGGAAACACTAACTCGAACTCAGAATACATAGGATCTTTCCCCATTTAGCAAAAGCAAAATGGCTTTGGGCCTTCAGAACAAAACTTCAATGAAGTATCTCTCCATAAATTTGAACCTTGTTTGTCCATGACCTGGACTTAGGTCAATGACTAGCTTGGACCAATCAGTTGTACTCAGGCATGAGTGACTGAAAACTATTTGCATGGAAATCAATAAATATAAAAATTACTTTGAAAATAAATGTGGGAATTTGAGCCTTAGTTTGACTCTTAGAGAAAACCGCACAATTCTTATGATAGATTTATTCTCCTGAAAAAAATTTAGAATGAAGAGCTCAGGGCAGAGGGGAACACTCTAATTTCCCATTAAAAAGGACATAATAATCCATAATTACAGTGGTTCAGATGGTAGAACATTTACTATGCGCCCATCACTGTGGTAAGCCCTTTATCGGCATCATCTCATTAGGACTTTACAACTATTCCAAGCCTCACAAACACAAAGGAAGAAAGTGAGGCTGAGAGAGGACATATCACATGCCAGTGGTCCCACTCTGGGTCAGAACTGGAATGGGCACTCCAACCACTTTACCTCGATTCTTCACTGCTTCTCCTGATAACACCTAACGCCATTTTTTTTCTGACCTGTCGTGAGACCCTTCAGTTCTATCAGAGTCCAAGGCTGTAGGCCCAGTCCTACAAAGGGACATTACACACATAGGTCTCTGATGCTCATGGCTACGCCCACTCCACTCAGAGTTATCCTAAGTTGGGCTCACTTGTGTCTTTGGACACCAGGACCAGACACGCTGGGGTACAAGAGCTTTAGAACAGTAAAATGGCCCTGATAGTGGGTAATGAAGGCCTTTAATTTATCCTGAAAGCCCAGGGCCATTTATTCCAAAGCATATATAGGAGGCAGAAGCATAATACTCAGCCTCAGGAGGAAACGAGAGGCAGTACGTTGCCCTTAAAGTAAATGTGAACCTTAGGAAAAATAGAACTGGTATTGACAAAACAGCTCAGCCACACTGCCATCTGAAAAGACAATTTTGAAGCCACTGAAACATGTTATTGGAGTTTGCTCAAGGCCAGGTCTCAAATAAGAGCACACTCTAAGCTTGTAATATTGCACACGCTTGGGTCTGTGGGGGCCCTCCCCAGGGTGAAATGAGTAATTCCCAGACAAAGTATTCCTTCCTGCAATAGCAATCTATGCAGAGCAGGCCCCAGTGTGTGTGCCTGGGCATGCCTAGGGGATGCCTTCTGGGCTTCAAGCCCTTAAAAGTTTTGGTCTTGTATCTAACACACCTGGTTTTGAGTTTGACCTCCTACCTATGAGCTACAATGACCTTGAGGAAGTCCCTTGCCTCAGGCTCCTCAGCTATGACATGAGGATGATAACACCTCATACACACTTTTTATTTTCTTGGTGATGGAGAGTCAAGATTACTTGAGGCTGTCCGTGCAAAGTGCTTAGAACATAGTCTGATGCTCACTGAGCAAAAACTACTATTTTTGATATTGTTATTTTCTGCTTCCTATTTAGAGGTAGCTATTTACTGTATTTTTAGACAGGTATCCTTCAAGGATTTCGCCAAACTTTTAATGTAAGCGGGTGAGGCCAAAGTCCTTCACCAGAGAGAGGAACGCTCTGGTGTTCCACACTTCACCTTTGATGGTTGTTTAGAAGAGAAGTGGAAGGAGGTTTGGAGACGGGAACAATGGAGGAAGGGAAGAGTAGAAATATTAAGAGCAGAGAGGCCAAATGACCAGCCCAAGATCCTTCAGCTTGTCAACAGTGGAGCAGTGGGTCAAACCCTGACAAATCCAGAGCCCAGGTCCTTAACTCACCTGCTTCTCTGAGTGGGAGAGCAGGGCTGTAGAAACCAGCCTTGGGGAGAATTCTAGACCCCTTGCCCCAGTCTCAGGCACTGGTCATCTAAGCTGTCGGCCAGGAGACCTTCTAGTGAACACCTGGAGATTGAGGAAAGCCTAGACTTTGACATCAGACACACCTGGGTGAGGATCCAGACTCCGCCACTCACAATCCTCCCAAACTCATAATATCTTTAAGCCTCTTTGTCCCTTTATTTCCCCAATAAAGTGGGGAGTACTAATATCATTTAAAAGGTTTGGTGTGAGGACAAAATGAGAGGAGGAATGAAAGAGTGCCTACTGTGGGCTGTGGACCATAGCAGGCCTCAATCGATGGGAGCACAACTTCCCCTTTCTTTTCCCTGATACCAGATAACTCTCAAATTACTTTCTTTTGTTAGAGAAAGGGGTAGCTACACCCAAACACACACGGTTGGAACAGCCGTGAGCCGAGAGAGTTGCAAAGTGTGCTGTGTTGGGCAAGGGTGTGGGCAGCAGACCTTCTCAGGGACTGTCTGTGGGGGTGCAAATGGACTCTCTGCAGGGTAACTGAACAGTGTCTACATTTTAAATCCATATCCCTTTTAACCGTTCACACAGATTCATCCACAGGTGGACCGCGATATTTGTACCCAGCCGTTCACTACAGCCTGGTTGGGAATAGCAACAGTGCAAGAGAAAACCCAGAAACAACGTAAATTCAGTGGGAGACCTCTGTATGTAGGATTGCACACAAACGTGATGAAGATTGAGTTGGATCCCAAAGTGCGATACAGAATGATTCCAGATATAAAGGGTGCCAAAGTGGCTGCTTAGTAGATTTCAATTCTGTTCTTTTGAGGATGGAGCTGGAAGTTAGAAGATAGAAACATTAATTAGCGACAGAGAGAGAGAGAGAGAGAGAAATAGACAGGCAGGCTGCTATAGGCTGAATGCTTGTGTCTCTTCAAAATTTGTGTGTTGAAACCCTAGCCCCGAAGGTGATGGTGTTAGGAGGTGGGGCCTTTGGGAGGTTATTGAGTCATGAGGACAGAGCCCCCATGCATAAGGTTAGTGCCCTTATAAAGAGACCCCAGAGAGCTCCCTCGCCGCCCCCCCCCCCCCCCCGGGTGAGGGCATGGAGAAGAAGGCCAGCTATGAACCAGGAACTGGGCCCTCACCAGATACTAAACCTGTCCGTGCCTCAATTTTGGACTTGCCAACCCTTAAACTGTGAGAAATGAGTGTTGTTTACAAGCCACCTAGTTTATAATATTTTCGTTATAGCAGCCCAAATGGACTAAGACATAGGCATATGCTTGAATTTGTACAAAACATTTCTGGGAGGAAATATAAGAAATTGGTAACTCTTGTTTCTGGCAGGGAGACTAAGTTGGGGGCTTTAGAAAATTTTCGTTTTCGTTGTACACCCTTTTTTAATGCATGACTTTTTAAATCACAAACTGAATTGCCATAACAATGATAATAATGGCTAGTTAACGAACAGGAATGCATTGAGGAGTTTTCCCCAGATCTTAGCTACATAATTGGCTTCCAAAGCAGAGCCGGTATGTAAATGGAAGTCATCACCAACCAATATCTTATTTTCTTAAAGGTATTAATGAAATCTGGAGATTTAGTTAGCACTCCAGTTGGAAGCAGCTGAGGTTCAAGAAGAACTTGGCTCCTTAAAGAGCTCTTCTCTCTGTCAATAGAGCCCAGAGCTCGGGGACCAAGCTCGGGACCCACTTCTTTCTCCCATCAGCTCCCAGAGCTGGTAGGAGACTTTTAAACAGACTGCAGAGGTGTTAAAAATAGAAGTTAAGTTGCTATTGGAGATACGTGGAGAATTCACCACTTGCAAATCTCTAATTATAATATGTCAAGAGTAAAATACCTTGTCAGGGACAGTATCTAATATAATACAGTATTGGCTCTGTCAGCACAGTGATCCGCGATGTGTTTGAAGGCCTACATTAAATAGACATTCAGCAGAAAAATGTCCTGCAGGGACTCGTCTCAGCCCTTGGGGAACCGAAAGGATGACCTAGTAAGTCTTTTCTGTCTGTACTTTCCTGAGCCCTGGTTGGGAGCTCTGGGTGCGTCCTGCTTCTCTTTTACAGATTTTGCACTTTGTGTTAAATCATGTGCATATATTAGATGTTCTTGGAGCCTACCAGATGGATGGATCTTTTCTCTTACCCAAAACTACTCAGTTTCTCAAACAAATGATGGCCTCTACAGTGCCCTCAGACTGGCATTAAGCACTGTGCATATATGTCAAAGGACAGTTAGAGCTATTCCTGGTACAACACTACCCTATGGGGAATAACTAGATGCTAATACAGGGCCATGTCTTCTAGGGTTGGGAAAACCATGAGTCTGACTCATTTTGAGGTTAAATTCCTTCCTTGGAAAATGCAGAACCTGCAGTGAAGAGAAGGTGCGCTTGGTAAATGCGTGAGGATGCAGGAACAATTTGAAACAAACTTGTCATAGACCATGTTCTGCTCAATCAGGTCAGGAAAGTGCTACTCAAAAGTAGGTCATGGACAGCAGAAGCATCTTTCTTTATGGCCACAGAGAGAAAAGCATATGCATATAATAGTTTGTAGCAGAAACCAAGATGGCCCCTTTGACGATTCCTGCACTTGCCCTATAGCAGTTAAGAGTATACCTTCTAGGACTTACTTCAGAATCAGTCTCCAAGCCCATCTGCTTCAGCGTATAATGGTTCACCTTCCTTCAAAGGTTCCTGTAACAGTATGGATCACCCAAACATGGCTGGAGAAGACAAAGTCACCAGCTAACCAGCCCCACCACAAATTCACACTCTCCAACTCAGACAGGTGCTCATTGCCATTCAAATACCCTAGGAATTGTCTGAGCCAGATTCCTGATGTCCTTGCCCAATTTCAGGAATCATTCCACTGCTTGCAAGCTTCTCCCTTTCTCACTTTCTGTCAGTTGATGATGCCTTCATCATTGAAAAGTTGAAGACCATATAGAAGGAATTCTTCATGTCCTCTCTTGACTTCAAGATTTCTCTGTTCCCTCACAAGTTCACTCTTCCTTCTTGCTATGGTCTGAATGTTTGTGTCTCCCCCGAATTCACATGTTGGAATCCTAAAGCGCTGTGTGATGGTATTAGAAAGTGGGACTTTTTGGAGGTGATTAGGTCATGTGGAGGGAGCTCTCATGAAGGGGATTAGTGCTCTTAAAAAAGCCCCCTTGCTCCTTCCACCATGTGAGGACACAGTGCTCACCACTGCATCTCACTGCAGAGCCTGGGGCACCTTGGACCCCCTACATGCTGCTTAAATTTAATTCTGTTGATCTCCAAAGAGTTCTTTTCGTGAAAGAAGGATGTTGAGCACCTCAACTGCCCAACTGGATTAAGATTTCCTTTTAGGCAGGCATAATTAACTCTTTCTTTTAAAATTTCATTTCATAACTCTTCTGGCTAAAATTCTTTTCAATGGCTTCCCATCGCTCCTAATGTGGAATTCCACCCACTTAAGGAACCCATCAGCCCTATGGGACATGATCCCTGCTGACTGCTCCCATTTCATCTTTTGCCACTGAACCCCAAACCCACCTCACATGCCCTAGACATATTGGGTTCTTTTTAGTTCTTTGAAGAGCCAAGCTCTTTCCAACTTCAGGACTTTTGACTTAATATTCCTTCACCTTAAATATTGTCTCTTTGAAGAAATGTTCCCAGAATACTCATTTCCAGGCAGCATCCTTGTTCTTTTTAATCCTCCCTTAGCACCTGTCTTTTCTTCAAGAGCATTATCACAATTTGCATTTCTATAGCTGTTTGATCACCACATATTCACTCCCTGATCTCTCACACTAAGTTAGGAGCAGGAAAGGACCCTTTCTGTTGGTTCAATCATCACCCAGTATAATCCTGCCTCCATCGGATGCTTAGTAAACATTTGTGAACGAATGAATTAATCTTTCACAGCAGTTAGTATAGTTGGCAACTGTCGAGGCTTAATAAACAGTGTCCAATTGGACCTTTTTCAGTCCTAAGATAATCTTCTTAAGCCCGATCACCATTGATTGTCACAAAATAACCAACAAAAAATAAACAGCAGCCCTATCACCTGGTAGTCAGCACAACAATAATAAACACCTGCTAAACCAGCAAACCCATTTAGTGAACTCATCCTGAAGTTACTTGAGGCAGATACACAAAAAAGGCAATAGCAGCAGTATTCACAAATACCAACAGGTGGAAACAACCCAACTGCCCATCAATGAATGAATGCATAAACAAAATGTGGCATAGCCATACAATGGAAGAGTATTCAGTCATAAAAAGGCTTAAAGTACTGATGCATACTACCATGTGAACGAACCTTGAAAACATTCTATTAAGTAACAGAAGCCAGACACGAAAGGTCAGATATGATAGGATTTTTGAGAAATATCTCCAATGAGCAAATCCATGAAGACAGAAAGTAGATTGGTGGTTACCAAAGACTGGAGGGAGGGAGGAATGGGGAGTGTCTGCTTAATGGGTATAGAGTTTCCTTTAGAGATGATGAAAACCTTCTGGAACTAGATAATGGTGATGGTTGCATTAAATTGTGAATATACTTAAAGCCATTGAATTGTATATATTAAAATAGTAAATTTTATGTTACATATGTATTTTGTTGTTAGTGTCCTCAAGTCGATTCCTACTCCTAGTGCCCCTGTGCACAGCAGAGCGGAACCCTGCCCAGTCTTTTTGCACCATCCTCTCACCTTCCAGCATAGCAGACAATGCTCTGCTGCTGTTCATAGGGTTTTCATGGCCAATCTTTTTGGAAGTGGGTGGCCAGGTGCTTCTTCCCAGTCTGTCTAGTCTGGAAGCTCCACTGAAACCTGTCCACTATGGGTGACGACCCTGCTGGTATTTGAAATACCAGTGGTATAGTTTTCAGTATCACAGCAACATGCAGCCACCACAGTAGGACAACCAACCAACGGGTGGCGTGGTTCCCTGACCAGGAAACAAACCTGGGCCACAGTGGCGAGAGCGCCAAATCTTAACCACTAGACCACCAGGGCTGCAATATATATATTTTATCACAATAAAAAAGGAGAGAAAGACATTAGAAAATGTTAGAATGTATATTATTCTTAAAAATCTCCAAACCTAACTCCAAATGAACTACCAGGTAGCAAAATAGTAAACGGTCACTTTTAGTTCCAATAAATACGTCACACTTCAAACCAACAAACTTCTGTACAAATACTGGTTTTCCAGGGCGTTGGCGAGTGGGAGAAAGAGGCTCAACCACCTTGTAGCTACAAAATGTTCTAGAGATTTGCTGCTCCCAGGCTTTTAAAGAGTTCTGTGGAACAAACCTTCCCAAATGTGTGTATATATATATATATATATATATATATATATATGTGCGTGTGTGTGTGTCTTGTGGTATGCATGATTGTTTTAGGTGCACAAATGAACACTGTTTAATTTTAATAATTATTTTAGTTTAGGGTTATCATTGATTAGTAGCCAATAAGACTAGTTTTCATTGATGGTGGCAGTGAAATATTTCTTTTTTGTTTGTTTGCTTGTTTTTAATCCAATTAATGCATTCACATGAAATCAAATGTACTTTTCCTGGTGCATAGGGTCATGTAAATACCACCATCAAAATACAGAACAGTACCACTATCCTATAAAATCCTCTCGTGCTGCCCCTTTGCAGTCCAGGCCACCCTCACATGACGGTTCAGCAATAAAAAGGAAGACTCTAAAGACACACGGAACAACATGAATGAATCTCTAATGCATCAGGCTAAGTTAGAGAGGGCTGGGGCCAGGAGGCAGAGTGGCTGCAAACAGGCACAAGATTTGTCTGGGGGGGTGATGTAAATATTCCAAAATTAGACTGCGGCAAGCGTTGCATACCTCTGTAAATACACGAAAAGTCAGTGAATTGTACACCTAAAATGGGTGAATTTTATGGCATGCAAATTACATCTATATAAAGCTGTTAAACACAGAAAGGTTACAGAGTGTATGATTCCATTGAGATGACACGTTCCAGAAAAGGCAAAACTATAGGAACAGAAAATAGATGAAAGTTTCCTTTTACAAATACATGTAGCCAATGAAAAATGTATGAATTTCAATAAGTAACAGGAGAGGATGCATGTAGATGAGGCAAACTTTGCAGAGCTGGGATGACAAGGATGGGTTCAGGGACTACTTTGCGGGCAGGAGTCTCCGGTTGGCACCCCGCTGTGATTCCTGGAATTCTGGCCACCCCCCCCGCCCCCCCTGCCCCCCCTGCCCCGAGGCCTGCGCCCACTTACTGTGGCTGTGCCCGAGACAGTCTGCGCGCTCGTGTCCGCTGCGCTCTGCTCCGAGTGCGACTGGGCGGGAGGGTACAGGTTTAACGTGTGCTCGGGGACGGTGGTCTGGCCCGTGTACTCTGGCGCGGGGTGGGGATGAGGGGCCGTGTATTCCGCGGGGATGCCGTTCTGAGGGGGAGCGAACTGGGCCGAAGCATAAGGCTGAGCCATTGTGTCAGGGGCAGCTGCTGCTTCCTGATTACCCTGAAAAACCAGAAAGGAGGAGAGAGGGAGAGAAAAGTGTGAGCCAGCACCAAGCAGAACTTTTCCCCCAGGCCCAGGGACGACTGCTCTCCAGACACTTCCTAGGTGCCAGCACTGCACCAAGAGCCTGAGATGCATGCATCCCAGTTCATCCTCACCAGACTCGATAAGGAAAGAGTAACCATCATTTATATAACCCCATTGTACAGATGCAGAAATTGAGGTTCAGAGAAGTGAAGTCACTTTCTCCAAGTCATCCAGCCCAATAGCCAAAGACTGTGCGGGTCTGTGCTCTACTGGATTGGATTTTTCTGGCAGACCCTCCTTATTTCATTCCCATTTTGGAACTTGTGAGCGTGTAGTTGTCTCCAGTGACAGCAGAGCCTTGCTTTGCTACTTAAAATGCCAAAAGAGATTAAATTGAACGTGTGTGTTCTTGAGAGGAGAGACAATTCATCTAAGCATTTGAATTTAATCAAAGTTTTATGTGACTTGGCTCACATAATGGGATGGGGGGGTCCTTTTAATGGTCAGAATGTGAGTGTATGTTTGCGTGTGTGATGTTCCCAGTGGCAATATGAAGCACTCAATGAAAACTCAAGGCCTAATTTGGGCAAAGATGGCACTCTGTGACAGCCCCATTTTAAGTACCTCTGCAAAATGCCAGACTTAACACAACCCCATTAGTCAATGCCTCCCCCACCCCCTGCCTTAGTTTGTATCAGTACAGGGTATTACATAACAATTGCCCTTCCGAGCCAGGCAAAACATGCAGTGTGATCATTACAGTCAAGTCAAAAGAATTTAAAAAAATCCGCGAATTCAAATGCTACCATTTCAGGAAACATCTATCTCTCTCCACCCTGACCCCCACCGCCATAACTCTACTACCCTACACACACACACACACACACACACACACAAGTGCACAAGGCATCAGAAGCTGTAACCCAGAGGTCCGAATTTTCCATGGTCTCAAGAGATGGGATTGCACAGTCAGAAAGAGAGAGAGAGAAAAAAAAAGCTTAGCAATTAGGCACACGGAATTGCTGCCTCTCCCATTGTCTGTGGTCAAGTAGATGTGACTTCAGCCCTCATATAATGATTCCAGGGCAAAAATGTCAGTGTTCCTCAAATCTCTTCTGTGCCCACTACCAACATTAGAAAAAACCTCTTCAGCTAGAGCAACTTGGGTGCAGCAAAAAACATTATGACATGGAGGGGAGAAAGAAGTTTATTCTCAGCGCAGCGCACAGCGCGGGTGCATTTGTTTAGAAAGGACCTTAATTAGAATGTTAAAGATGACACTTGGAAGAGAACTAAGCTTAGGATAAGTTTAAAACATTTTACAAGTGAAAACATTCCCATCAGGCCTTTTCCTCCCCCAGACTAATTTCTCCAAATGTCTGTGCCATTGGAAGCAGAAACGCACTGCCATTTCTTTCCTTTGAACATGTTTTCACAGCATTTGGGGCTGTGCAGGGTCTGTCTGTGCTGTGGTTGGATCACTGGACATGGAAAGTTAACCCTGTCCACGCTTGGGAAACCACAGAGGACATTTGTCATGGTCACTCAGGGCTCATTTCTCTTTCTTCAAGGATAACACCCAGTTTCCTTTTAGGGGACACTTCCACTCTCGGCCCATGTGCTACAGATGTGGCTGAACCCGGCCTCTGGTTACGGCTAGATACAGTCACATGACCCAGCCTGGCTAATCAGAAGCTCCACTCTCGTATCACAGGGAAGTATTGGGTTCATGCCCATCCATCTAAGCCAGTTAGGGAGTTAAGCCCTAGTAACTCCAGTGAGGCTTAATCCTAGGACTTTGCTGGAGTTTTAGGAGGAACTTCTCTCTCCACTGTGATTGGCAGCTGTAAAAATAACGTAAGCTGCCAAGAACTGCCTCTTGAAGAGGGCCTGCCTAGAGCAGAAGCCAACCCAGAGGAAAACAGAGCCCAGAAATTGAGAAACAAACATCAACTGGGTCCCACTGACATCGTTTGAAGTCTTGGATCCAGCTTTACCTGCAGTTAGTAATGCCACTGTTTGTTTTAGTTATATGAGTCAGAAAATGTCTTATTTTATTTTAGCTAGTTTTTCTGTGACTTACAACCAAAAGGGTCTTTACTAATAATTAAAAAAAAAATCCTCTGCTGTTTCTGAGTCAACTGACATCCTTCTCTTTTACAGGGTTGCCCAAGGAACATATCCTTGTGTAAACGAGTGCCATACAGATGCCACCTCATTCTGACTGATGAGAAGCCCTAGAAACTTCGGGACCTTGAGAGGCCTCCAAAGAGAAATTCATGGTGCCACATTCTACTTCTGCTCAAAGGTCTGTCTCAGCCTCTCTTTCCTTCTACCTAGCTCGTCTCTGAATTGAAAGACAGACTTGTGATAACTCCAGGGGTACCTCATTAGGAAAGCATGAAATGACTGCAGGAGCAATGGCAGAGAGAGGTGGTCACAAAAGACAAAGATGTCCCTCCTCCACCTCCAGCAGAAAACACTGTCATGGGAACACATATGACCACGTGGCCTTTCCTTGCTGCAGAGCAATCTCAGGAAGAGTGGCCCAATCCCACGAGATCCCACAAACAGCAAGGGCTCTCTGCTAGGATCTGAGCTCCCGCTGTATTAGAGAGAGAAGGGCCTGCCCTGAGAAAGCCTGTGGTCCCTCCATTCTCTCAACACCACCACGTCTTCCCATTCACTGCCCTTCTGCTTAGCCCTCCCCTACTCCTTTGCCTGGCTAGTCTCTACTTCTCTTTCAGGTCCCAGATCAAGAGCTCCTCCTCCAGCAAGTCTTCTTTGACAGTTAAACCACGTTAGTTGCTTGCCCTCTATGCTCCAATGCGGCTTGTGGTCACATCTCACATAACTCTAAGCACCACCATTGCCTGCTTAATCAGGAGCATCCTGAAGGCAGGAGACCATGCCACATTCTCTGTTTCATCTCCAGGGTCCAACAGCATGCTAGCTGCAAAGGAGGCATTTCCAAGTGATTGCTAAGTGAATGCATCCCTGAATAAGAAATGCTGGGCTCTGTAAAGCTTAATCTGGCAACAGGAGACAGGATGGGGGTAGTAGGAAAGGGGTTGGTGGATGACCCATGGCAAAAATCTGCCCCACTGCTTGTTTTTGTAAATAAAGTTTTATTTACCGTGCTCATTGTGCTATGATGGCAGAGTTGAGAAGTTATGACAGACTGCATGGCCCACAAAGCCTAAATTATTTAACTCTCTGGCCCTTTGCAGAAAAAGTTTTCCCATCACTGTGGCAGAGTTATCATTAAATATGAGGACACCGATTAAGAAGTTGCATAAACAGTATGGGCAGGAAATAAAGCTGGCAGTAAAACAGGAAGAAAGAGAAAGGAGGTGCATTATACCTATCAAGGAGGAATGGTTCACCTAGACTTGGAGATCGGCAAAGTTAAGAATTGTGCAAATAGGGCATGTTAGAATCTTTTTCCAAATTTGCTTTCCATCACCAGATCTCTGAATTCTAAACACACATGTACACATACAGGATTTAAACCCGGTAGCAGTGGGCTTAGACGATCCCAGATGGCTTCAAGCTTCTGAGCTCCATAGGAAAGGCATCCTCTTCTTCTCATTGGTGCTCAGAAGACAAACTGAGTGATGCTGCCCCTCACCTCAGGCCTAGTGGGTACCACACTCTGTGCTGGGTGCTTTGTATCAATAGCTCACCAGCAGAGGGGTACTGCTCCCCAGGAAACATTAATAAATGACAGGAGACATTTTTGTTTGTCACAACTGGGGAGGAAGTGTTGCTACTGGCATCCAGTGGGTGGTGGCCAGGTCACGTTGCTAAACACCCTACAATGCACACGACAGCCCCCCACCGCAAAGGATTATCTGGAGAGGCCTAGGATCTCTGCTTTGCATGCATTGCAACTCTAATTCCCCTTTATTTCGTTGTGAAGGATACCACAGCCCAGAACTGAGAAATCATTTTATAAGGTCTCAGCCACAGGTGCCTCTTAGGGAAGCCAGGAGCTGAACCAAACCATGTTTGCCCCGTGCCAAGGTGTCTCTCACCTGGCCAGACAATCACCTGGTGGGGAGATTCATTCCCAATTTGGAAAAAAAAAAAAAACCTCTCTCTGTCACATATACTGTGACCCCCAAGACCTGTTTTCCACCTGGCGGTTTGTTACACCCTGTGGGGAAGTCGGGTGCTGGGGTATTTGATTCAAAGATGCCAGCGTTCCATTGGCCAGATTAGGGGGGTGACCCTTGGTGAGTTAGAGAAGCAGCCTGAGAAACTTCTGCCAGCTCAAGCCCGAAGCCTGGCTTCCCAAGGCTCTGTGCATACCCTAGGACAAGCGGGGCCCACGGGGAGCACCACTCGAGCCAGGAGAAACCACCAGGCTCTACGTGAACGTGTGCCATTCCGGCACGCCCAGGGCTCTGAGCTCCAGGGACAGTGTCCATGTAGCCAAGGAACCCACAGGTGGCACTGACGTCCATGAGGCTCTGGATTGCACTCCTGTTCCTGGAGTTCTCAAACAGATGTTGGTAGGACCCCCCACAGCTACTTATTAACACTGACAGCCGTTCCAGAGAGACCCTAATTAATATTCCCAACATTTGCACTTTGGGCTAATTACAGCTAATATTTAATTAAGATCACTGTACTTCCCATGGAATTATTTTTCACCTCCAAATGGCTTCAGAGATGTCTTTCCTTCCTCCCTAGTGACGTTCCTGGGTTCTCGCCTTAGCTGAACTGTATTTTCTGGAAAAATACATTCACATTAAGGGCACCTTCCCCACTCCAGGTCAAGGCAAATCTTGGGCACGTGAACAGGCTCCTGGTTGAAACCTGAAGCCAGCTTCATGTAGGTGACAGTGACAGGCAAAATTTATTCGGAGCGTTCTGGCTAGACATTCCCTCATTTGCAGAAGCTGCCTTCTTTCTTCTACTCCAATGCCAAACCTCCACCTTTCCCTAAATAAGTGGATCACAGAGATTCTGATATTTACCAAGTCAGGGTGCTCGTGGGTGCTCTCAGTTGGTGGGGAGGGTGATTCTACTTTGCATGTATCCCCCACATCGTCGAGCAGGTGCTTCAAGAGATTTTGCAAACCTAACATCTAATTTTTGGTGCCTAGACTTTCCTGGGTTGTAGCAAAACACACAAAAAGGGGAAGGAAAAAAAATGCCAAGACTCCTTGTTTTAAACTCCACTATTACTGCAGCAGAACTGAGTAGAAGCTTGAAATAAGGAACATCTATTAGGAAAAATGTAGAAGAAACTTACTTATCCTCATACAGCAAACCTCAACTAGAGCAGCTCACCAACAGCAGGATTATGGGGGACCCCCAGCATGACCAAGACACCCCCAACAGGTAGCTTATACTCCAGTTACTGAGAGCAAAAGAATCATTAAAATGCAACCATGTCTGATTCACCAAAGTAAAAAAGAAAAAAATGCCATTTCAATTTAAATATTTTACTGAAGCATGAAATAGCCAGGATATTATTGCTATTTTAAGACAAACACCATAATCTGACTATTAGCATGTGTGTCGACTCTGTTGCACGCAGACATTTAGAGATACTCTCCTCAAAGACAAGGAGAATTTCTTTGGTCACGGAAACATCTTGCATCCTTCATTTCCTCTCTGAGGTGGGCTCAGGAGACAGAGTCAGAGAGAAAATGAGACGGCTTTGTTTTTTTTATTTTCCCCCCCAGACATCTCTCTTCTCCCATTCATTGCCCTGAGTCGTCTAATACGGTAGTTTGGGAAACTAATACGAGAACAAAGGGTGGTAATCCATCAGACTTTGCAAAATATTTTGGCTCAAAATCTAATGCAAACCACATTTCAACTGAGGAATAGTCTTTACGTGGCAGAGCACAAAACGGGCATATTCTTTGCAGTGTAACTGCCTGACTTTCACTGAGGGGGAAAGTGTCTGCTTGCACAACCGCCAAAGTGGACTTTAAAACAATCAGGTATTTTCCTCTGAGTGTGTGTTTTTCCCCGCTTCAGTCGTCAAATGTCTTGAACATCTTCCCCCTTTGGCTTCTGGAATTTATTTGTCCCCAGTCCATGTCATGCCCCGAAAACCTTCTGGCCTAAACACAGCCCTTATGATGAAGAAAAGCACAGGAATTGTCCAGCACTAGTACACCAGCTAATTGCATCTGTCTACACAGCTAAGGAAAGCAGCCACTTGGCAATGGGACCCCCCTCCACCTCGGACTCGCTGGAGGAAACTATTTGCTGTTGGTTGCCTGCAGTTTTCTGTCTTGCTGACAGTTTGTTTCACTTTAGTTTAAGTAGCGTGGTCTGTTCTCCTTCTCTGGCAAGAAATCTCGCCTATTCAGAGAAAGACTCCAGCGCTGGACGGATCCGCGCTAAACTGCATCGTGCCCCCGGGACATTGAAACACAGAAGAGAAATGCAAAACTACACCATTAACCTGCTGTTTCCAAGACCAGCTCCGTTCGACACATCAAGCAGAAAGCCGACACACACACACACTCTTGACTGAAATCCTCTCCTTTCCTCCGGCATAATCAAGGAGCGGAAGACGCATCGTAGAGAGCAACAGTCTTAGCGCAAGGAAAGCCTTCCGCTTAATTCACATCACAATTTCGAGTGAAATATAAAATGGGGAAAAAAGTACCTGCTGCACCATTCTGCTTCCTTTCTCCTCCATAAACTTAGCAGCTGTTCAAGTCCCACACCACAGAGCATCTGCCCAAAGCAGCCTCAATTACGAGCGAGGGTGTGTGCGCTGTGCAATGTGTGGATGGCTGGGGTGTTGGATGGGGAGCGGAGGCCGCCTGGCTGACCTCCCCCTCAACATCTGACTGCTCCCAAAACCAACCCCAGATGGGACTCTTCCTGCCAGTGGGGCCTGGCGCATCAATCACGGCTCGCCCCTCCTCTGCTCCTGCTCTCAGTTTCAGAGTACACACTGAGCAGATGATTATATGGAGAAGGAAGAAAAAAAAACCACACAGTGCTCTACTACATTAATAGCTGTTCAAAAAACATTAGAAATGCTATCCTATGCATCGCCTGGAGCTGGAATTTTTCATTACTAAACTAAATATATGGTATGCAAAGTTATGAAATCCACCGGGGAGCTTGTTACTATCCTATTTTGTTTTATATTTTTAAGAGGGGAGGGGGGACATCGGAGTAGCAGGAGACGAGACAGAGGAGGGAGGAAGAAAGAGCTCAGAGAGAGAGAGAGAGAGATGGCGATAGGTCAATGAAAAAAATACTTCGAGAACACTGGGAATGAATTTGTAACAAAGCTGTGTGGTTAATTGTAAATTGATCTTAAAATACTATAATGATGATTGGAGGATCTGGAAGCCCAGCTGCTTTGCAGACTGGCTGTGTGATCCCGGGTAAGTGTTGCAATGCGCTGGGTTCTAGTTTTCACTTCTGTTTAATAGGGATAATGATGAGTGACTTCACAGGGTAATTGTGAGGATCGGAATAAAAATCAGATCATAGCAAAACAAACACACAACAGGGCCTGGTTCCTAGTCTGCACTATATAAACAGATTCACTTGGCATTCAATAAAATGGTGAGCAAAACCTAAAACCATCTTTGCTCCCATGGACCACAGAGTCAAGATGGGCAGCAGGCTTTCAGGAAAGGAAGCCACCGATGACCACAGAATGCCAGCGGTGATAAATGCTATGAAGGAAAAGCATAGGGGTCTTGCTTTCTCCCTTTCTTGAACTTTTGTCTTCCCAGCTCATTGTTTTTGTTTTTTCTTCTCTCCCAATGAGCAAAAATAAAACCTCGTACAAAAAAATCCCCAGTGATTTCAACCCCGAATGCTGCATCAAATGCCAAATGCTGCCTCTTTATTTAAAGCTACAAATACTTTGTTCTTCCTTTATTATTAAAACTACAACAACCAGAGTGAAATGTCAAAACAATTTCAGTTTTTATTCAGTCATGTCTTTTCCTGCTCGCCGAGGGAGAGTTTCAAGGGTCCCCTGCACCCTTCCCGTGGACAGCTGCTTATCGCTGAGAAGCCCTGCTAGGAAAGGAGAGATCCCGCCACACTGGAGGGAATGGATCGGGTTCCTGAAGTGATTAAACTTGTAATTAAATTGTATAACAGAGGAGGAGGTGAGGGCAGAAGAGGCACCTGGAAGAATTCAACTTTCCTGGTGGTCTGTCGGTGGGACTAGTTCAGGCAGCCCCTGGGTGATATATATATATATATTTTTAATTCGCAGCTCCCCAGGGATGGAAAGAAAATCTGGATAAGTATTTGTGCCATCCTTACATTTGCATTTCCAGTCACACTCTGGGGATACCTCAAATGCAGGGTTAAAATAAGCAGCTCTTTCAGGTCTCTAAAGGGATGTTTCAGGTCCCTAAAGGGATGTATCAGGTCCCCTCTCAGAAATGCACAACCTGAGGACCAGAGCCCCTCCTTGCATGACTCCGGCCCAACGTGTGGATTCAGCAGCCACTCTCATGAGCCGTAAGCTCCTTTTCCTCACTGATAACTGAAAAGCCAAACTTCTATCCTTCAACTTAAGAAAGAGGGATGAGACCAAGATGGACAAATTCCCTGGTGAAGGATGTTCTGAGGAGTGATAGAGAAAATGCTAAAAGAAACCCCAAACAAACCACTCACGAGAGAAGAATGTTTTAGCTAGAAACAATCAGAGAGATGCAATAGGACATTGGTCCTTAGCCAGTGGACCATCAGAATCACCTGGGGTATTCTTATAAAAAATTGGATGTCGGGACTCCACCCTAGACCCACTGGCATAAAATCTCTGAGGGTAGGGTCCAGACATGCTCGCTGGGTAAATGTGCCCCAGGTCGTTCTGATAAACAATCCTGGGGGAAAGTGTTCTGTGTTTTTCAAGTTATAGGTGTGATCCCTTGGGCTATGAAATCCATGTTGGGGGTTATTACACCAACATTCTTTAAATAAAATAAACTACCACACTGGAGAAGACTAGAATAGAATAGAATAGTAAGAGTTAGGATCATTTCATGAAACATTTATATAGGCGATTGGGCTGCAGTGTAAAATCTTTTCTGGATTGCAGCAAAATAAATAATCTTAATAACACCATGCTAGGTAATTTCTAGTGCTTGTTGTCTTCTAACTTTTTATTAGTGCTGTGACTATAGGATCAAAGTCAAACGTTGAGAAGCCAGGAGTATAATGGTAGGACTATTGGCAAGTCATTCAACCTCTGTGTGTCCCAGTTTCCTTATTTATAACTATAAATAATAATACACATTCTTGTTTCCAGTGAGGTTCTTGTGATGTTTTAGGGAAGAAATCTACAGGTATATGTTTTATAATCTAGAAAGTCTTATGAGCGTATGTCCTATTGTGGGAATGAAATTAGTCCCTCTTCCAGTATAGCAAAGTGCTCCCTCTGGAGAACATCCAGGGATGTGTGTTGGATCCTCACATACTGTGTGCCACACACTGTGCTAGGCACTTTTATCCTCACAACCACTCCCATGAGGTAGATATCATGGTCCCTTTTAAAGATCAGAAAACAGAGGCTCCCAAATTTTCCAGAATTTGAACTTCATTTGGTCTTATTGAAGGATTCCTGCCATTGAATCCATACCACAATGAAGATGAAGATAATGATGACGATGATGATGATGGTAGTGGTGGTAATGAAGATGATGGTGATGATGACAAAGATGGAATGATGATGATGCTGATGTTGGTGATGATGATGGTGGTGGAGATGATGATGAAGATGGAGATGGTGGTGATGATAAGAAAACTTTCCTTGAGCTCTAACTATGTACCAGTCATTGTTCTAAGCACCGAGGATACAAAATTCAACAAAGGAGCTTTGCCTCTGTTCCCTCATTCAACAAGAACCCAGCATGGGACATACTGTTATTCCCTTTCCGAGGGAGGTGGAGTTACTTCCTCACACTCTCATAACAAACAAGTGCTAGTTACCCAAATCTGTCAGACGCCTAGGCTCTAGATTCATAAGTAGCTGGAGACGGGTTCAAATCTGACCTCAATTAGGTAAACATACAAACCTTGGTTTCCCTAACTATACTGGCTTACAAAAAGCATCTCTTGAACAATGAACTCTGAAATTGCTCTGAGGCCATAATTTACAAAAACAAACAAACAACAAAGATAACGAGAGTTGATGTCACAGATTCAAATGGAAGCAATTTGCTTCATTTCACTTCCCTGGCCTCGACAGGGAAGCAGAGAGAGAGGCCAGAAGCCATCTTGCTGCGGCTGACAAATAGCAGCCCCAGAACCACAAACCAGCAGAGTGGGTGGCAGGCTTGCAATGATGAGGTGTCATGTTTGCAAAATGTTCCATCCTGATTTTCCATTTGGAGTCACAGAAGGCAATGTAGAGGTTGTTTTTCTCAACTCCTTAAAAGTTAGTGACAATCAAATATTTATGGCACTTTGTACAAGTCAGGAGCCTTTGGCACGGTTGCTTATGAGGTGGTATTTCCAAAGGGAATCATGCTTATCTCTTAAAAAATTAGCAGCTTCTGGAGCAAGTGAAGTCCCCAACCAACAGCATCAGGCACTTAAGAAGATGGGTTTTCCCATCTTGCTCACCACTGTCCCAGGGTCTCAGAAGACCCTGACTTGTCCTTTAAAACCCTTGCCAAAGTTTGACATTATATACATTTTGATCTTGACATTATATGTACATTTTTATATTAGGTATATTTTGATGTCCATCTCCAACTAGACTGTAAACTCCATGAGGACAGAAGCCTCGTCTGTTTTTCTCATCACTATTGTCTCAAGCATTTCTAACAGTGGAGTGCATGCACACACATTCAGAAGTTTTGTTGAATGAAGAATGAATTCCCAAGCTAGTCCCTTATTTCTACTAGTACCAAGACACACTCTGACTCACCCAGCACCTAGGGGCACTGAGAAATAAGGGCAAACCGTAAAATATTGCTCTGCACTGTTGAAAAATTTTTCCCCGTTGGAATATCCAACATGGTACTGGAAGGTCACGCAGCATAAGGCTTCATCTGCCTGTATGTGAAATAGCTGCAAATGCCTTATTATTTCCTATTATTAATAAAAAGTAACAGCCAGAGCAGCTGTTATTCATTGAGTTCTTTCTAAGCATCAGATAAGGTTAGTCACTTGATATGTATTATCTAACATCATCTCTACACGAATTATATTTTTTTAAATTGATTTTTATCACTCCCATTTCACAGATAAGAAAGCGTAAGGTCTTGAAGCTAGCAAGTGGTAGATGCAGACCACAAATCCAGGTATTTTGCCAAAGCTGAGGTCCTTTCACACAGGCTATGACTGACGTCTTGGTTGGCTAAGATGAAGGATGCTATTTCTAAGGGTCATGGTGAAACAATTCAATCACAAATTATTTTCTGACAAATCCCTGAAGTGTCCTAGCCAAAGTTGGAGGTTATCAAAAAGGCATGAGATCTTATTCCTGCCATCCCAAGATCCAGAACCCAAGTGGGTTAATAGTGTTAATTATGATGATGGCGATTGTACCATTATTGATAACAACAATAATACAATTAGCAGAGCTTGCAACATGTGCTTGCCACTGCCTTAAATCTTCCATAAAGGTAACTCCCTCAATTCATCCCACAGTGCCGTGATGTGGACACAATCATGGCCTTCATTTTAGAGATGGGTGGCTATGAGAGGCTAAGCAAATACTCTGAGGTCACTCCAATAGTGCATGATGAAACTCATATTTGTACCAAACCAATTCTGACCTCAAAACAGAAAGTTGGAAAAAAATTTTAAGTTCCTGTGTTCTTTTCCCCTAGTTTTCCCCAATGATAACCTCTTGTACAACTATAGTACACGGTCAAAACCAGGAAATTGATGTTGTATGACCACTCCTTTACATTACTGCAAACACGAAGAGAAGTTAGGATGCTAAAAGTTCAGCTATTGTGAGCATTTGTCATCAATACCATCCCATCACAGAATCACCCTTGCCATCTACCCCTGAGTGACAGCTGGAGCTGCCCACCACTGTCACAAATATAGTGGCACAGACAGAAGGGCAGATGAACAAGTAGAAAACTGAACCCAGCAAATAAATATTGGCAAAAACGGTTTTCATAAGGGAATGAGCAGATAAATGCACTTAAAATTCTAATTCAATAAGGATTCTCTTTACATCTTGGGTAGGGAGGAAATCTCCTTCCTGAGCAGACTTTCACTTCCACAATCTATCTCCTTTCACTACCAGCTATTTGCTAAAGAAGGGAAAAAAGTTCCTACCACCACCACCACCAGGGGACCGTCAGCGTCAAATTCATATTCAAGATGAATTTCAATAACTTGCATCATTGTTAACACTACTACATTTAGCCAAATCCACAAAAGGCAAAAGATGGGTTTTGTTACCTTAAATAGTTTGCTTACAGTTACCCTGCTGATATGATTTGAGATAATATCACTGGGTTACCTGTTCCATCATAGGTATCCGGAGGATTCCCTGCCTGCTTCTAAATGGGAAATTGATAGATTTGGCACGAAGCAACTTTCTTTGTAAGAGGGGAGGTCACTATACATACAAACAGCACCAACTAACCTCGAGAGATACCAGCTCCACTGTGGATGTTGCTGAGTAAAGCATCCCACAAGAACATCACCGAGGGTCTATCGCTAGATTCAGAAAATTGGGAGCATAAAGTCGCACTGCTAGAAAGAGACTCATATCCTCTCCCTGTTGGAATGATGCTGCAAATAATGAAATGGTCTAGCAAAGAGAAAAGTAAACATTCTAGATAGAAACCAGTGCAAAGAGTAGATACCATTGTCTTGTACATGGATACATTCAGAATCATTTCCTTTCATGCCACGTCATAAAAACTGAGTTTTCGAGCTATCAGAAAAATTTATGCCCCAGTGCCACTAATCAACATTTATTCTCCTTCCTCTTCATTCTCTTCATAAAGCTGAATGTCTAAACATAGCTGAAACAACCTCAAAAAGACAGGCCAAAGTAAAGGCATAGACCTACCACACCCACATAATTTATAATGAATTTACAGAATCAACCATTTGAGTATATTTTCAATTACCCAATTTCCTCACATGACTATCATAGGCCACTTGTAAGAGTGTAAACCTCTTAAGGGCAGGTACTTCTTTGCCATATACATCTCTAACATTTCCCTCTTTTCCTTCCATATTTTGTAATCAGGTGTTTGACATGATAAATATCTGCTGGCTGGCATTCACCTCACTTGTAGAAAGATGTCTAATCTGGTTACGGCAACAGACAAAGATGATAAAACATGACCTTGTCTTTCATTGTGTGTTGCATAAGTTTTAGCTTCTAATAGTTTGCCAACTGGAAAAAAAGGCTGTCATAAAATGAATTATACTTGGACTTGGAAGAAATGAAATTAAGAGAGACTCCCAGAAAGAAAGGGCAATGAACTATGTGAACAGGCAAGAACTTGATATTCATGGAATTGCTTCAGCAGCTAAGTATTGGGCATCTTCTGGACGGCAGGTACTGTGCTAGGTTTAGGGTCTAACATGATGAAAAGGATAGATGTAGCCCAGCTACCTCTGTAGCTACAGGCATGGAGGAGTCACAGGACAGTCCAAGAATCTGCAGTGCAACGGAATATGTAACATGAGAAGAGAAACATAAGGAGCTAAAGGGGCTCACCTATCCATGACGATTTATCAAGGAGGGCTTTCCAGAACTGATGCCTAACTGAGAACTGAAGGCTGCATAGGAAATAGCCAGGTGGTATGAAATAGGTTGACAAAACAACATGTGGGAAGGCCAGTTGTAATGTTGTGGTGGGAGGAAATAGCTCAAACCCAGAGTGGCAGAATCAATGAAAAAGAAGTAAAATAAAGCAATGAAACTATTTTCAGAGCCACAGGACCTACCACATATAGAGCTGAGATAGAGACCTGGAGGCTTCTGGATCGTAAGACCCTTGAGGACAGAGACCCAGGTCTGTCTTACTGAGCACCATATTCCCAGCATTATCAGAATGGCATGCACAGAGTAGATGCTCAGAAAAGTTTTGGTTAAATCAAAGAGTAAGTGCAGTGATGATACATGCCAGGATGAAGCTAGTCAAGGGAAGAAAGAGGAAAGGTAAGAAGAGAGAGGGATTTGTTCATTTAAACTACACGCTTGATGTGACTTTTTCTCTTGAAGCAATTCAAATGCTCGAAACAGAAAAAATAAACAGAGGAAACAGGTGATCGTTCAAGTGAATAAATAGGACAGAGGCTCATCAAGCATCTCCTTCATGACCATCATCACAATAGTTTAGCCAAGGATGGGATATGAAGGTTACTGGGAGCACTTACACATTATCTTTTTGAGCTTTACATACCCTATTGGAAGGTAGGTAGGATGGGTACCATACATACTCATTAAACAGAAGAGAAAGCTAAGGCCCAGGTAAGTCAGTGACATGCCCAAGTTCAGACGGCTAATAATGTCCTTGAACTCTAGATATATTTCCACTATACCAAACCGCTTCTCGGGTTTTCCATTCATATGCTCCAACAAGTCCAGCTACATCAATAGGCTTGATTACACGATGCTTTTCTGGGTTTCTTCCATCCCTGTATCATAAACTTTTACATGAAGAATAAGAAAAGTGAATATGGACATTATGATAATTTAAACTCTCATCAGAACAAAGGGGAAATAAAACTTTAGTGGCCTTACAAATTCAATACAACCCAACTCAGCCTAAGCACGCTGGTACCGAAGTTATAACTATTTTTGTTTTTAAGTAAGTTCAGAGGGATTGAAACCAAAGAGCTCCATCTTCCTTAGTGAAGAACCAAGTTCAGTAAATGGTCCTGTCCCAACACAAGGGTCTCTGAGCCTTGAGTCCTCAAGCTAAGTACCACCTGAGACTGGAGAAGCTTGAACTCTACATATGTTTGATCAGAACATAAATACTATTTTCTGTAGCTAAGGGAGTGTGACATTTTAAGGATATCTGCCTGAGTAAATGATGTACTGAGAGGGTTGCAGAGTTGGGCGTAGAGCAGGGCCAGACTGACTTAAAGAAGAAAAGGTTTTGCAAAATATCAAGGTGGATCTGATGAAGACACTGGGTTTTCGGAAACATGGAAGAAGTTTGCTTTATTTGTATATAAGAGAGAAATGGTCTAATGGTGAGAAGTTTTATTCAGATACCAACAATGGGGAAGTTTGGCCAAACAAATTGTGCACAACTTAAAACATTCAAGTTAATTTATCCAAACAACTCTGAGGCAGCCAGACAAGAAATCTGAGAGGGATGAAAGTTAAGTAAGTTTAATTCCAAAGACCTTCAAGGAACAGCCTTAAAATATTTTCAGACGGAATCGCAGAGCATGTGTTTTTGCCGCGTGTCACCGTTCATGAGCAGCATACATCTTCTTTACTAACCAGTTTTCCTTACTTCATTTTTAACATGCACATCGTCTTCAGGCAGAACAGAATATTCTTGGAACCTGCCCGAAGTAGGTGAAAGGTTGTCTTCATACTCAAGTATTATTGACTGATGTATCTGACTTAAGCTTATTCAACACCTAACGTTATAGTTTGAGTTGTGTTCCCTCCAAATTTAAATGTTGATGTCCTAGCCGCCAGTATCTCAGAATGTGACCTTACTTGGGAATGGAGTAATTGCAAATGTAATTAGTTAAGTTAACATAAAGTTATTCTGGAGTAGGGTGGGCCTCTCATCCAATATGACTGTTCTTATAAAAAGGGGACATTTGGACACAGACATGCGCAGACAAGGAGAATGCATGTGAAGATGAAGGCAGAGATGGGGGTGATGCTTCTATCGTCAAGGGATGCCAAAGGTTGCCAGTGAACCACCAGAAGCTGGGAGAGAGGCAAGGAACGGATTCCTCCTTACAACTCTCAGAAGGAACCAACCCTGCTGACACCTTGATCTTAGACTTCTGGCCTCCAGAACTTTGAGACAATAAATTTCTCTCATTGAAGCCATCTACTGTGTGGTACTTTGTTATGGCAGCCCTAAGAAAATAACACTCCCACT
The DNA here is from genome assembly GCF_041296235.1 of Equus asinus. Lineage (NCBI taxonomy): Eukaryota > Metazoa > Chordata > Mammalia > Perissodactyla > Equidae > Equus > Equus asinus. Next base: position 43,475,237 of record NC_091803.1, read on the forward strand.
ATGTGCTAGTCACTGGAGACACAGTGTTAAGTGAAGTCACGGAGCTTAAAGACCAATGACAGAAATACAACAACCCAGTAAACCAGCTAAGACTCATGTGGTATCTTGTCCTCTCGTTCCATTTTTAAGAGGAGGGAGGTGGGGCACCTAACAACAATTTCCACGTGATCTCATTTGATCTCTGTGAAGCAGAAGCTTGAAAGATCTGCGCTGGCATTGCAGTTCCACCCCTGGCTGTCCTAATGTGGTAGCCATTAGCCGTGGCTGGTCCTTGAGCAGCTGAAATGTGGCTGATCCAAAATGAGGGATGCCATAAGCGTGAAATGCACACTGGACTTCAGAGACAAAGTACAAGGAAAAGATGTAAAATATCTCTTTAATAGTTTTATTTTGATTACATGTTGAACTGATAATAGTTTGCACATACTGTGTTAAATAAAACATTTTTGGTTATATATCGAGACCTATTGGGTTGAATAAAATATTGAAGTTAAATTCACCTGTTTCTTTTTCCTTTGTTTAATGTGGCTATCAAAACATCTAGAAAAAGAAAACCTACATATATGGCTCATATTTGTGGCCCTCTTGATATTTCTGTTGGATGGCACTGGTTATACCCATCGGTTTGAGGGTCGTAGAGCTGGGTTGGGTTCCTGTTTACCATTGACCAACTGATGGGCACATCTGAGATTAAACTCAGACCATCCAAATTTGAACCTCCTGCTCCTTCACAAAATCAAGCTGCCATCTTGGCACCAAAGGTGAACATCTTTAGACACGTCTTCACGGAGATGAACCCAAAAGAGGGAAGCTTGATTCCAACACCTCACCTCCCCCAATCTTTGTGGTCTTAAAATTCTTCACTTCACCTGACTCCTTCTGCACAATTTCTGCGTCAATCCTAAGACAGCCTTTCCAGAAGGCCACTTTTGAACAGAACATAACTTTCACTTTACCGAATCCAACAGAGCTCCCAAGGCTCTGAGAATCTGTCTAAAGTATCTATTTGGGGACAGGAGAGGTAAAAGGCTTTTAAAAGCTTGTTTTAACTCTGTGTGAAATCAACTGACTAATATTTATACTGGGCAGCTTTCTGCAAAGATGAAATAAACTCTCTACAAATAGCCTACAGAGCTCAGACATTCGCTGTGTGTGAGGTCAGGGACGAGCCCTTGAACACGCTCCAGTATGCAGGATGCTTAAGGCATCAGCAGACATTCTGAGTTAGATCTTGTGCTGCAAGGTTATCCACTGGATTTGATCAGAAGGAAGCCACTTCTTTTTTAAATCTCACAGACTCATGGTAGGATGTCTTACTTTCATTCATTCATTCACCCACTCAAGATGTATTTCTTGACTATGATTTAGGCACTGAGCAATGCACTAGAGACAGTTCCACCTACTGTGCTTGACCCCTGGTAGGCGTCATCAGCATTTGTTTCTGCATTAACATAAAGTACATTCAGAAGTGAGAAGGCAGTCCCCTCTCAAATGGAGATTAATGAATAAAGAGAGATACAGGATAATCAATGATCAAAGCAGGCATTGTCGATTTTATAAGTCTAAGTGCAAATTCTTATGAGAACCAGAGAGGCAGTGCCCCAATTCAGAAACCGAGGGTGTATTGAACGCTTATTGAAGGATGGGAGAGTCAAGATGAGTCTTAAGGAAGCTGGACAAGTTACATGGAAATCCAAGGAGAGGAATAGTAAGGACAGCAGCTTCAGGGCATCAAATGAAAGAGAGAAGAGGGGTCTATGGCTGGAGTGTGTGTGTCATAGGGATTTGGCGGGAATTGGAGCTAGAAATAAGCTTGAGGGCATACAAAGAAGAAAAGGATATATCACAAAAGGAGTTTGGATTTGATCCTTTAAGTAATGGGATGCCATTGAAGAGTTCCAGGAATGGGAATGGCCTGGTCAGATCTGTGTTATAGAAAGACTCCTCTGGCCAAAAAGTGACTAATGCATTGGAGAGAGAAAATGGTGGAGACAGGGTGAGAAGAGCAAAGATGACGGAAGTCATCCCTGAGAGAGATGACAAAGCAGGGGCAGAGATGGAGAGGTGCAGATGGAATCAGAGGCCCACTTGCAAGGCTATTTCTTTGCATCAGTGAAGATACCAATGGCTCTAATCTTAACTTTTGAATCCTTCCCGTGTCCAGTGAAAAATAACTGATTTTCAAATTTTTATTTTAATAGGATTCTAATGAACCCCCCCCCCCCAAAAGATATCTGGAGCAATTACATGAAATAAAGAAACTGCTTTTGTGTTCCATAGTCTTTTCTACGAGAATGCTTAAGGGGTCAAATTAAAAAAGAAAACTTCTATTAAGGATTACACTGCTGGAATATAAACATACTCAAGCAAACCAAAGCCGACTAGGAACTTTAAATGTGACAAGCTCTTGAATACATGCTATAGGTGGTATAGAGAAATAATATTGATGATGGTGATGACAAGGATGAGGATGATGATAATGCTGGCCATTTGCAAAGTCCTTTATAAATATATATATATTCCCTAAGTGACTTACACCCATTTGCTCATTAAATCCTCACAAGGACTCTAAGTTAGATATGACTACCCCATTTAACAGATGAGAAAACTGAGGCTGGAGTCAAGGAATGACTTGTTCACTGCCCCACCTAGGAAGAGCCAGTGCCAGAATATGAATCCAGCCTGCGGTTTTCCCACTACACCGTGCTCTATAGGATCCCTCTGGGATGTTCTTCTTCTTGGTCTCCTCTCTGTATAAGGACCCTCATTAATACTCTAGAGAATTCAAAAATAAATTTAAATGAGGAGTTTCAATGAGCTTTTGCTGGTTTTCCAAGAAATGGTTTAGGCTCTTTGAGGGGACAGGGAAAAAAATAAAAGAAGATAATATGGTTCTGATACTAAGGAGCTTAAAGACTGAGAAGGGGAAATTCTTGCTGAGTTCTAGAATGCAAGCCATTTCCAGAGTCAAAAGGCCTGCTGTCCAAATTCTGGCTCTCCCTCTTACCAGGTGTAGGTCTTTGAGTAAGCTCTCTGTGCTTTGACATTGCTCTGTTAAAATGGGGATACTAATTGTATACCTTTATAATGTTATTTATGGAATAAATTAGACAATGCATATAAATTTCCTATGACTCTACTTAACATAAAATGGGTTCAATATATGTTCATTATAATAGTTATGGTATCTGTGCTATTATTGTTGTTATTGTTATTTAAGAGAGAAATCACTTGGATGACAGTATATAGTGGGTGAGAGAAAATTTTCCAGAAAAAAATAATCCATCAAAACTCAGCCTGGGAGGAAAGGAGCAGGTTGAGGGAGCGGAGAATAAGTTTGACTCATCACACCCACGATCGCATAGTGGGCTTGGAAAATAACACACAAGCCCCCAACGGCAGGAAGGGCAGAAAAGATTTCTCCCTGAACTTTACCTTCTGAGTCTTGGACCGAACTTTGATTTTGATTCACCTCGAAGCATTTAGTAAGATGGTCGCCTCTATTTGCAGCTATGCCAGTCCTATATGGACACAGTGCTCCAAACCAGAGTTGGAACTGACAACCAGGCCAGTCCAAAAAATCAGAAAACAAGCCTATATGGATGATCTCTTCTCACCCTCATCTATTACAGCCCCCGCCACCCCTTGTTGACATTGTTAACTCATGACCTACTGTTGAAGCTTCTGTTAACCACACTCAGAGAAGAAATCATTCATGAGCTGACACGAATATCTCAGAAGAAAAAGGTGCCACTGCTCATGATCTTGGTTCTTCGAATACCCAAGGGGCTGTTTTGACTCTATATTTGAGGAGAAGGCAAATGAGAAGGATCCAAATTAACTGCAAGAACCTAGTAAAATGATGATGAGGATTGTATCAGTTTCCCATTGTTGCTGTAGCAAATTTCTACAAACTTGGTGGCTTAAAACAATACGATGTATCCTACTACAATTCTGGAGGTGAGAAGTCTGAAATCAGTTTCACTGACATAAAGTGAAGGTGTCAGCAGGGCTTGTTCTTTCTGGAGGCTCTGGGGGGAGAATCTATTTCCTTGCTCTTTGCGGCTTCTAGTGGTCCCTTTATCCATCTTGAAAACGCATCACTCCAATCTCTGCTTCTGCCATCATATTGTCTTCTCCTCCAACTATGATTCTGACACCTCTGTCTCCCTCTTATTATAAAGACCCTTGTGATTACATTGGGCCCATTGGGATAATGCTAGATAATCCCTTGATGTCAATATCCATCAGTTAATAATATCTGTAAAGTCCCTCTTGTCACACAAAGTAACACTCACAAAACTCACAGGTTCCAAGGATTAGGATGTAGATATATCTGGGGCACATTATTGAGTCTACCACAGTGCTGACATTCTAGGGAAACACTGCCCAATAAAACTTTCTAAAGTGGTGGAAATATTCCCTGTCTATGCTGTCTAACACAGAAACCACAGCCGCATGTGGCTATTGAGCACCTGAAAGGTAGATAGTGTCATTGAGAAACTGAATTTTAATGTTACTCAGTTTTAATCAACTTAAAGAGCCACATGTGGCTGGTGACTGCGTTACGGGACAGGGCAGTTCTGGAGGAGGCATCAGTGAGTTCCTGTGATGTCATCAGCAGCATTTATAATTCTAGGAAAATAAGATGAAAGCATTACTATACAGAAATGCACAATCCCTTATACATAGTCATTTAAGTAAAGTCACATCATTATATTTACTAAGGCGGGGAAGTTGGCCCAAGGATTTTTTTCCTTCATTTTTCAGCACCAAGGACAGAAATATAAAGATTTTTGTGTGTGTGTGTTGTTGTTACTGTAGCTTAGATTTTTCTGTGTTAATCTTCATTCCTCTTACTTAAATTTTTACAGTATTCAGATTGGTGCATCAATCCCAAAGAAGTGAATTTTATGTCTGTTTAGATTATGTTGGAAATCAGTGCCAAATGCAGAATGCAGACAAAATCAAAATCAAAGTCAGTTTATTGTAGAGCCTTTATCCACCTTTAGGCATGTTAAGTTTAATGCTAAAAATTGAGCTGGTTCGATGATATACAAGCATGAAACACAGAGTTCCAACACTAGTAAAGTTAAATAAATATACTAGGTAGAGTTTTCTTAGCCTAGGCATTAGTAACATAGACTGTAACGGACAATATTCAGGATAATAAAGAAGAGACACACAAGAGTGGTGGAATGAAAATTAACTAGATAAGGAAGATTGGGATAGAAAATTGTTGAATTTGAATTACTGAAATTTAAATTATTCCTAAAATTTTTGTTAAATAAGAAATAATAAGATCCAATTTCTTATAAAATTTTGAATGGAAATAAACACTATGGCTATAAGACAGTTACCTGTTAGGATGCATCATTCTGGGGGAAAAACATGCCCAAGGCCTTAGTGTACCACAGACCCATATATTATAATAATGAGATTACCTATTAAGAATAAAAAGTCCAACAGAAGCATATTAACACCACATAAATTAGAAAACGTAGAGAGAGAGAGAGACTGTTCAAAAGCTTCCCTTATCTCCAGCCCAAGGATCAAGAAAGACCATATCAATCAGACAGACCATACCACCAGTCTTGTGTTGAGTGTGTTTGCTCCAGCTCTCAAAGACTATATCTGCTTACGATTGAGGCATATCCCATGAGCAGACTGAATCTTAAGGTAAAACCCAAGGAGAGTCCCTTACTCTCAAGTCAAATCAAGGCCAAGAACAGAATGACCAGTTGTAGCAAAGCTGAAGCGAAGGATTCAGTGTCAACCAAATGGTCTTAGGGAGTGGTAGAGTCGAGTCAAAAAAAGAGGAATGTGGCATTACCAGGAAAGTACAGATGGAGGATGGTTACAGAACTAATCTAATGACTTGAATATCTTGTTACAGTTAGAGGGCTGATCACTTTATTTCAGAGGCAGATGTGGGGCAGGGCAGAGGAGAAGTGTGGGCCACTTCTTGGTCTCCTCAGAACCGCCCATTGATGGATCTCTAGACCAATGACAGCAGAGTAAATCATCTATCTTGTTGAGTCCTTAAACCCTCAAACACATTTTATCTTCACTGTCTATGAAAGCAATTCAGCAGTATATTTTTAGATGTTTCCAAGTGTAGAAAAGAGATTTGCAGTATTCATTTTTAGGCCACCACAAGAAAAAAGGATGCTGAAACGGTCCAAGTTTCAATGGCTTCTCAGGATAGGTATCTTCACTATGGGAAACATGGGAAAGCTCATTCTCCCAAAGCTAGAAGATAATGAAAAATTCGAGGTATACCGAAGGCTATCAAAACTCCACATTCCACAAGATCTGAACTTGGACCTGTGAACTAGTATGGACCGGGGTTTCAAGCTGCTTTTATGCTCACAGTTCCTTCCCTCAAGTAGAATTTGCTAACTCAAGTTAATGTGGGAGTTGAAGAAGTCATAGTTTAATTTATTTTAATTCTTCCCTGTTGATAGATAAAAATGGAGAGTGTGGGTACATTATCGTTCTTTCCCTGTTGGACTCAACCCCTCCAATTAAGAAGGCAGCCTGGCTGGCTAAAAGAATTTGAACTGCACACAGTGAAACCAGAATTATAGCCCAATCCACTCTGGGGAGTGGCTAAAAGTTCTGATAGACACCCTATAAACCTAATCTGGCCAGGGATAGAGCCCGGCCAGCACTGCAGCCTCCCTAGCCCATTGGAGCTAGCGGCTCCAAGATCAGAAACTGCACGGCTATTATTACGAAGGTCTGAGGTCTTGGAGAGACAAACTGTCATACTTTTCTCAGTAACGAGAAAAGCATCTGCCTTGAAGAAGGAGAAAAAGTCAAATCAGACATTTCTGCCAATTTATTCTGGCTCAGACGATGACTGACGGAGGTTCTGTGGCCTCCTGGATTCGGAAGCTGGCCCCCAGGCCACACGGCGGCATAGTCAGTAAACACAACCAGGACACAGATTTAAAAGCAGAGGAAAACATTGGAAGACACAAACCCAACTTCTGGTCTTTTCAAAGGAGCATTTTGGAGAGAGACACGTGGAGTAAGATCCAAAAATTTCACTCTTCAAGCTTTCTGACTCTGGATGATTCATTCCACCTTTTTAAACCACAGTATCTGTATCATGAAAAGGCAGAAATGAAGTCTTGTCTTGTTGCGCTAAAGTGTGAATTAACGATAACACGTATAACTCTGTAAGCCTCAGTTTTTCCATCACCAAAATGGGAATGATGAGAGTAGCTACTACAAAGGATTATTTTGAAGATTAACTTGGATTAGGTGCAAAAAGTGCTTAGCATTAGGACCTGGCACATATGACGAGATGAATCAATGTTAGCTATTATAAGATCAATTACTAAATAATTGTCCAAAGGTACTTGAGGCAGTTCCCAGCCCTCAGTAGACGCTTAACCAAAGGTAACCTCTAAATTACTCAAACATTAATACTCCTGAATAAAAACGATCTCAGTTAGAGGCTTCCGAATATTACATCATAGGGCTGTCTTAGGAGAGACAGAAGAACAAGAAGTGAGACAGAGACAGACAGAGGCAGATCAACAGAGATCTGGACAAAGACGCACACACAGGGAGAGAGAAGCTGAGATTCACAGCAAGATTTTCGACAGATAGACAGACAGACTTAGATAATAGCTATTTAGCTATATGTAGATATATACACACATATCCATATATATCTGTATATAGCTATCTATCTACATCTCTCTTTCTCTATCTATATATCTATGTATCTATAAAATAAAGGAGAGAAAGAAAGAGAAGAAAAAGGTAGAGAGGGAAAACGGAGCTGTACAGCCAGCTCCTTCTGCCAGCCCAGAACCACAGCAGCCTAAGTGGATGTGCTGAGAGAGCCGAGCCCCTTCCGCCTGCGGGTATTAGCGTACGCTGCAGATAAAGATGTAAGGGGGACCAGCCCATCAGTCACAATCAGTGGAGGACACGGAGCAAGGCAAGAGGATTAGCACGGCAGCCTGCTCAGGTCTCTTTCCTCTGCAGCTTCGCTTTAATCAAACATCACCTCCAGTGCTTACTTCCGGCCCGGGTGCCCCTGCATTCCCAAGGCGGGCCTCCTGGAATCTAGGCTGCAGGGTTAATTAAAAAAGAGGCTCAGGAAAAAAAAAATATATATATATATATATATATATTTTATATATATATATATCCATTCCAAAGGGTGGGAATCCCCGAACAGAAATTATCGGATGTTGGTAATAAAGATTTGTTTTTCGTTGGAACTGAGGTTGACTGTTAAAGGGCCTTCGTTAAGCTGCAGCTTTTTTTCTATCCAGCGCCTCTCCAATAAAGCTGTTTGGGATCTTATTGAAGAGGTTGTTAGCTTCTCCGAGTGGTGAGTGAGGGGGCACTCTGAAAGGCTGCATCCTGTTTGTACTTGCCTGGAGAGGTTAGAGGGCATGTGAGCACACGAGAGGGTTTGCGTGCATGGCGTCTGGTCTGGGCGTGTTTTCACAGGGATGTGAAGGGTACTGGGAGTGGATTCTCGTGTGCTATTTCTCTCTGTGTATGAGAAGGGGGAGGAAGGGAGAGATGGCAGGTGAGAGTCTTGTGGCACTGAAGGGAATTCTCACCTTCGAGGATGTTCATCCGTTCATCCATTTCTTGAACCAATATTTATTGATTTCCTATTTCATGCCGGGCAAAGGTCTCTGTGCTGGGCACAGAACAAGATAAATTCCTCAACTGCCTGGGGAGTGCCTTTGAGCATAGGAGACAGAAAACTGACCCATAAACACATAGAGAGATAATACAGTGACCTAGAAATGTGATGAGGGCAAGAGTGTGGAGCTGGAGAATGATCAGGGTGCTAGCTGGAGAAAGAAGTCAGGGAAGGAATAAGCCATGTGGATATCTTGGGGAAAATAAGGCACAAGGAATTGCAAGTTCAATGACTTGAAGTTGGAAGTGTGTTTAGAAGGCCTTAAGAGTAGCAAGGAGCAACCAGGGGCCTCGATGTTGGAATCTTGACTCTTGCCCAGCTTGTCTCTTAGGAACAGGGATGGGTGTCTGTCCAGTCCCCTTGGCCTCAACTTAATGGTTTCTTTCTTAGCCTCTGCTCCCTAATAGAAGTGAATGCCACCCAGAACATGACAGAGGCCTGAGACATTAATATCAGTCCTGGCTGCATGCAATGAGCTTGTCTTATGGGACCTGGATACAGGGCACACCAGGCACTTCACCTGTTTTTCTCCCAAATCCTCATGCAACTCTACAGAGCAGATGCTGTTCTTATGTTCAGTTTATGGATGTGGAGGTGAAACTCAGAGAACTTAATTGACTGGCCCAAGGTAAGATTAATTGGACAAATATTAACTGCCCACCGAAAAAAGACACACATAGGGACCTATAGACAGTACAATGGAGTTGCAGACACATCAAGTGATACTATAGGGAAGAGGTTGGAAAATTTTCCATGTGAAGAGCCAGATAGGAAACGCTGCTAGCTTTGCCAGGCATGTATCGCCTCTGTTGTAACTACTCAAGTCCGCTGTTGTAGCCAGAGAGTACCATCGGCAATATGTAAGTGAATGGGTGTGGCTGTGTGCCAATAAAACTTTATTTACAAAAGTAGGTGGCAGGCCAGGGTTGGCCCACAGGCTATAGTTTGCTGACATTTGCTATTGAGTATCCTTAAGCTGAGAACCACACCAATTTCTTCACATAATAAAAAAGTAGATGTCGGTTAGACACGTGGAAACAGAGACAGTCTTCTATTTAAAACTTCTCCTTATAATCCCTTGACTGGGGGAGTGGGGACATCCCATTTGCGGGTTGAGAGCTGCTTCACCCCAAGACAAAGGCAACATCCTCAGTTCATTCACCTCATTCCTTGTCATGTTTTAAAACTAAAAAAAGCACACGTGGGAGGTGGAAGCACCCAATAGGGTTCCAGGAAAACCTCTTAAGTATGTTAATCCATTTGTAATTCAACGAGAAGAAAGTGAAAGCACAAGGCAAAGTGCAGAAGATGAGAAACGTCTTCCAGAAATGTACCAGCAATAGCGCGTAGCAAGGCAAACCACTAAAGAGCCGCCACCCGGTCTGCCTTGAAAAATGGGGAGGGAAACAACACACGAGTGTGCACCTATGTGTACGTATGCATGCACATACAGAATTAGCCACTAGAGCTGTAAAACAGATCACAGCAAGCACCACATGTAACAGCCAACATCCATGTCCTTTGCTCACCAACTGACCTGTCTACTGTGGGTGGCAACAGTTTCCTCCACGAGAAAATCAGACTTCTCCTTTATGTATCTAGGGTGAATCCTCTGATGCGAAAAACAAATGACTCAATGCTAGGAAACTTAATCCTGCATACAAATTTTGATATGCAAGACATAGAAAAATGCACCTCAATTGTGGAAATCCAGACGATATCTCACTCCCCAACAGTTTTCAGCAAGTCAGAACGTATCACTTGAGACAAGTGTCTTCCTTATGGTCCTCACACTAGCATCATCCTTACTCATCCGAGAGTCCCAAGGTGGCCGTTAAACCAGAGAAAACAAAGGGCAGAGGGTCTTCATGCTGGATCTATATGAGACACCTGAGAGCTACTAAAAAAAAACCCAAAACCCTGATGCCACATGGCTGGCGGGAACACAAAACAGTGCAGCCACTTTGGAAAACAGTAGAGCAGTAACTTATAATGTTAAATCTACACTCGCCACATCACCCAGCAATTCCACTTCTATGGATTTACCCAAGAAAAATGAAAACTCGTGTCCACACAGAGACATGTGCTCAAATTTCATAGCATTCAGAATCGCCAAAACCTGGAAACGAATGTCCGTTGACTGGGGAATGGATAAACAGATTGTGGTATATTCCCACCATAGAAGACTGCTCAGCAATAACAAGGAGCAGGATGTTAACACACACAGCATCATGGGTGAATCTCAAAAACAGTATGCTAAGTGAAGAAATTTAAATAGACAAAGCTTTGTGATTTCATTTGTATGAAATTCGAAATGATAGAGAGAGAGAAAGCAGATGAGTGGCGGCCAGGGGTTGGGAATGGGGGGAAATTTAGACTGAAAATGGGCATAAGGAGACTCTTCAAGAAGAAGGAACGTTCTATATCTTGATTATAGTGGAGGTTATAAGATTGTACACAATTACCAGGATTCATCAAACTGTCTGCTTCAATGGACGCATCTTATTGTATGTAAATACTAACAATAAAAAAACAGCTGATGCGCAGCCTCTACTATCAACTGGTTAAAGCAGAAGCTCTCAGGGCGGAAAGTAATTATTTTGGTGATCCCCAGGCATATTTCTCAACCCTGGCTACACAACCATCTGGCTGCCGTAACTTGTTTTCCTGGGCAATTGGATTTATACACAACTCCAGAAAAACCATCCTAAAATATCAATATTTCCCAACCTGTAGGATGCTAAACAAATACTCTAACATCAGTCATTCCAATAAGACCAGCATCCGTCTGTGTCCCTAACCCGGGAAGTGCATAAGTCCATGGATGACAAAGTCGGTTTTGCAGGCAGGGCCTGGAATAAACGACACGGACACGATGTCTACTGTCCACGGAATGTTTATTAGGGACAAGTCACTGTGCTAAAGGCTTATCTCATACCACATACTTTTATTTTCACAAGAACTCTACGAGGTACACATTATTGTCCTCCTCTTACGGATGAGGGAAATGAAGCTTCCAGACAATAAATAACTCGTCCAAGTTCACATGTTCAGTAAGGTTGAGCTAGGATGCAAAGTTAGGTCTGCTGGATCTAAAGTCAACACTTTTGCACAATAACCTAAGTGTTGCCCTGTTTGACTTCAAGTCTTTTGCAGAGCCCAGCAGGGACCCAAAATAGTCTGCTAAGTCTCTGCCCACAGACATACAGTCGATGATTAATAAGTGCAGTGCATTGCTTCTGTAAGTACAGTACAGCCCTCTCACAGCTGGAAGAATTCAGTTCCACTGACTCAGGGTGGTGAATAAAAGGGTAGCATTCTTTAGTGCCGGAGGTGGCTTCCCTCTCGTCCCACTGTGCTCTAGTCGGAGGGGTCCAGGTTCGTGACCCTGGAAAGTCAACATGTCAGATCTCATATCCAGGTGAAGGGCTTTTCCAACCCAGGATAAAGTCTGCAAAGAGACCATAGCAGGCAAAAGCTGTCCCCCTCTCAGATCTTGTTTCTGCAACAGCCAAGCCCTTCTCCTGTACATGATGTTCAGGATTTGGGGACAGAACATCCCAAGCATGTGGGAGGACTCATTTGCATAGAGGTGGGTAGGCAGGGGCTTACCAGCACATCCAAGAACATAGGCAAACACACCCAGGAAGGAAAATTCCCTCATCACCGTGGGCTCTAACCCCAAGCAGGGGCGCCTCTCCCTGACAAGGGGTGCCTGTCCCAGCATCTGTTGCCCCTGGGTTCCCTAACGAAGTGGATCTGGAATTTGTGTCTCTGGGGCCCAGCATTGTCTTTAACGATCAATTCCCAAAACAAACCCCAGGTAATCAGAGGGAAGAGACAAGCAATGCTAGGAGCTGACTCTTGACCAAAAAAAAAAAAAAAAAAAGAACCAGAGGGAAATTGAGGCAAGAGCTGAACAGGTACAAGGTGAAGGTCAGGAAATAAGGCTACTGTTGGCCCTGAAGCCAAGGTCACTATTAGCTGTGTGGACTGGACAAGTCCCTTTGAGCCCCAAGCTCCTTACCTGTAAAGTGGGACTGTAACCCTACCTAATGCACCTAGAAAGAGTGCTCTAAAGATGAAATTAATGACAACCATGGTAGCTGCCATCTTTTGAGCTCTTAGAATGTACTGGCACTGGACTGAGCACTCTGCATGTAATAGATCATGTAATTCTCTCTGCTACAGTATGGGGTAGTTGCTACAAAATATTATTGTTATTACCATAAAGCAAGAGGGGTGTTGCTGTTATCACCATGACTAGTCCTTGCTGTGTGAAGACATTGATCCAACTGACTTACAAGGACAGTTCTACGTCATTTAATGATGAGGATATGTCCTGAGAAACGCATCATTAGGCGATTTTGTCATTGTGCAAACATCATAGCATGTACTCACACAAGTCTAGATGATAGAGCCTACTACACACCTAGGCTCTATGGTCCCAGTCTTATGGGACCATGTCATTGTCCAAACCATCATTATGCGGTGCATGACTGTACCATTTCATGTAATATTCAAAGCAGTCTTACAAGGTTGGCACAAAGAATACAAATCCATTTTAAATAGGAGATATTTGCTGTTGTTCCTGTAGGCAGGATTTCAGTCAGGATTTAACAGCCTATAGTCATTTGAGCAGGTAAGTTGACTCCCAAAAGAGTCCAGCAGCAGGCAAGATCAAATTAAGGTAGGATAGATTCTTGCCGACTCACCAAAAGAGAGTAACTTACACTAAATCGGCATCCCAATATGTCACCAAAGGAGAGCCATTGCTATTATAAAATATGTGTATCTGGATAATTCAGCAGCAATTTATAGCTAATATCACCAGAATTATGTGCATAAATTCTACAGAAATGCCCACAACTCTGTAAGTCAACATGTTATATAGATATTGGACTTCCATTATCCACAAAACTGTAAGCACTCCGAAGATAAGGCTCTGTCTGCCTTGTTTAATATTTTTATCCCTAGCCCTTTTGAGGCCCTACTATGTTCTGTTTATATTATTATTCAATTTCTAATCCAAACAGCCTTGCAGAGTATATGGCACTATCCCCATTTTACAGGTGGGCAAAACTGAGGCTCACAGAGTGAAGTAAGAGGACAAGACGTCCCAGGAGTAAGAGGCAGAGCTAGAATCCAAGCCCAGGACTTTCTGCCTCAAGATGCAGGGGTCCTACGTCACTCTGTTACCACACACAGGAAACCACGAAGGCTGCAGAAAGGATGGGAGCCCCGAGTCCCCTCCTGCTCCTCCCAGGATCTGCCACTTCCCCACGGAGAGATGCAGCCCCGGAGGACGACTTTTATCCAAGAGGCTGCTCCAATCCCTGGCAGCTTTCTGTCTCCTCGAGAAGTGCCAAGACCCAGCAGATCATTAATTACGACTTCTCACAAACGGTTTCCCACATGCCCTCGCAGGCACGCCTGTGCCCTCGGAGGGAAGAGGATTTCACAGCAGCAGAAAGTGGCCTGCGCTTCTGGCTCCACACACAGCTCTCAGCACTGAATCTGCTCATGCGGCACCAAGGCCTTCGGGCAAGAGGGAATCCGCAGTGAAAATGAGTCTGTGCTTGAAACTGAGGAGGGTGATGGAAACAGGGCTGGTAGCTTTCTAGAAGTAAACAGTGCAAGAGTAAAAAAAAAAAAGAGCTGGTGATAATTAGAACAAAGAACGAACATTTGTATCGCACTTATTTTTCCCAAAGGACTATTGAATTCATTTTCTCATTTGTGGAATTGGGATAAATATTCGCTGGGCGCCTACTATGTACTAGGCATTAATCCCTTAATCTCTAAACAATACAATGAGGTTAGTATTACTGGTCCTAGTTTACAGATAGGGAAACTGAGGGCCAAAGACAACATACATTAGAAGGATTGGATTTCAGAT